>NC_088384.1:1550000-1860000 GCF_037993035.2 Macaca fascicularis | reverse complement strand
TGGTTCATCGAGACGGCAGAACCCCATGTGGCTGTGGACAGGGCAGAACCCCATGCGGCTGTGGACAGGGCAGAACCCCATGCGGCTGTGGACAGGGCAGAACCCCATGCGGCTGTGGACAGGGCAGAACCCCATGCGGCTGTGGACAGGGCAGAACCCCATGCGGCTGTGGACAGGGCAGAACCCCATGCGGCTGTGGACAGGGCAGAACCCCATGCGGCTGTGGACAGGGCAGAACCCCATGCGGCTGTGGACAGGGCAGAAACCCATGCGGCTGTGGACAGGGCAGAAACCCATGCGGCTGTGGACAGGGCAGAAACCCATGCGGCTGTGGACAGGGCAGAAACCCATGCGGCTGTGGACAGGGCAGAACCCCATGCGGCTGTGGACAGGGCAGAACCCCATGCGGCTGTGGACAGGGCAGAAACCCATGCGGCTGTGGACAGGGCAGAAACCCATGCGGCTGTGGACAGGGCAGAAACCCATGCGGCTGTGGACAGGGCAGAAACCCATGCGGCTGTGGACAGGGCAGAAACCCATGCGGCTGTGGACAGGGCAGAACCCCATGTGGCTGTGGACAGGGCAGAAACCCATGCAGCTGTGGACAGGCTAGAACCTCAGATAGCTGTGGACAGGGCAGAACCACAGGCAGCTGTGAACAGGGTGGAACCCCAGGCAGGTGCTCAGCGTGAGGTGCTCTCAGGGACATCACCCCAGGAGAGATAACGTCAGCAGAATGTGGAGGTACAAGTCCCAGCCAGTGATCCATCTAGGACTAGGCGATCCGGCAAGACATTGCTTAGGGGTCCTTGCCAATGTGGAAACATTATTTTAAAAACCAGGGAATGGGAAACAAAATTCATGGTGTCATTTTCCCCATGGGGGTGGGAGACAGATGGAGCTGAGCAGGGCCCCCACAGCGCTCTTCAGGAATTCTTAGGTTTTTCTGACTGTTTGAGGCTGAGTGGCAGATGTCCAGGTTGGTCTGCATTTCTTATAGGTGCCATGCATTTAATCTAAACAGCCTTCCATCTATTGAAGAAGAAAGAGTGAATCCACACGCCACACGCCTGCACCAGTCAGTCTCCCTTGGCTGCACAGCCACCCCCAAGATAGCGGCTTCTCACAGCAGCCATCAGGACTCTCGAAGCTGTGCACCTGCGGCCCCCTCGTGTGCCAGCAGCCCAGGCCAGGCTCGGCGGGGTGGTTTCTGATCTCAACTTGACCCTCACATATCGCTGGTCAGTGGTCGGCATGGCTGGGGCTGTGCTGGTGGAGGCCTGGTGTGAAGACCCCGGCTGGGGTCCTTGCTGCTCCACCAGCCTGGGTCCCTTCATGAGGCAGCTCAGCAGGGATCCCACAGTGAGCAGGAGGCTCTCAAGCCCCGGCTGGGCCTCACAGTGATGCTTCCACCACATTCCCTTGGCCAAGTAGCCACAGGCCAGCCCTGGCTGAGGGAGTAGACAAGAAGCAGAGTCCACCTTTTTATGGGAAGGGTTGCAAAGAATGAAGGCGGCTTCACACCCCTCTGAAAGCCTGGAGTCAGGGGGACAGATTCAGAGGCATCTGGGTCTCACCACGTTTCTGATGCATGATCCCTGGGCAGAGAAGCTCCCCCTCTCCTGCCTACCGCTGGATCCACGTGTGCCACCAGGCCCCAGGGAGACCCTGGAGGTCAGGTCCCCCCTGAAGGTCTCAGGGGTACCCTCTCAGTCTGGCCCCAGTTCCTGCAGTCTCTCCTGAGCCCCATGGGTTGGAGGAAGTTGCTGCCCACATCGGTCCACACTTAGCCCCAGGCCTTGGCAGCCTGCAGGATCCAGCCCTCCACTCAGGCCTGCTCTGAAGTCACGGAGCCTTTGGAGGAAACCCCGTCCCTCCTCAGTGTGTCCTCAGCCCACCCAAGTGGCTGCATCAGGGAGGACTGTGGACTTCTGTGGGCTGTCCTGCCTGCCTTCTTGCACCACAGCACTCACTGTCACTCTCACTCTCTGTCTCTCACTCTCTCTGTCTCTTTGACATGGTTTGGCTCTGTGTCCCCACCCAAACCTCATCTCAAATTGTAATCCCCATAATTCTCATGTGTCAAGGGAGGGACCAGGTGGAAGTGATCGGGTCATGGGGGCGGTTTCCACGTGCCGTTCTCATGATAGTGAGTGAGTTCTCACGAGATCTGATGGTTTTATATGCATCTGGCATTTCCCCTGCTTGAACTTCTCTCTCCTGCCACCTTGTGAAGAAAGTACTTGCTTCTCCTTTGCCTTCCTCCATGACTGTAAGTTTCCTGAGGCCTCCCCAGCCACACTTAACTGTCAATCAATTAAACCTCTTTCCTTTATATTCAGTCTCGGGTATTCCTTTATAGGAATGGGAAACCGGGCTATCTTTGTGTCTCTCTCTCTGCTGTGTCTCTCTATTTGCCTCTCTGCCTCTCTCTGCTGCTCTCTGTCTGTCTCTCTGTCTCTGTCTTTCTCTCCTTGTCTCTGCTGCTTTCTCTCTGCCTCTGTCTCTCTGTCTCTGCCTCTCTCTGCTGTCTTTGTCTCTGTTGCTATCTGTCTGTCTCTCTTTGTCTCTGTGTCTGTCTGTCTCTCTGTGTCTGCTGCTGTCTCTATCTCTGTCTCTCTCTTCCTCTCAGGCCCCCTCTCACCCTCAGCCCCCATGGTCTGACAGCCCTGACTATCTTTTGCCCCCCAGAGGAGTGACCAGTGTCCTTGCTGTGGACGCTCCAGGATGGGTTATAGAGGAGGAGAAGGCTCCCATGTGCTTTTAAGAACCAACTGATGTCCTTTCTGAGGGAAAAAATATTGATTGCTGATATCTGCAATAATGAACCCCAGCAAATTACACAAATTACCTCAGACATCCTCCTGACAAGTGTCATCCCCAGAGGTGTCCATAGAAATGTCATTTGCCAAACTCATATTAAACATCCTCCAAAACAGATTTAAAACAACTTTGGAGGTAAAAGTCTAAGTTGCACAGACATAAAAATGACAACATATGCTAGCTGGAATTATATATTTGTGAATTAATTCTTGTATAAAATTAGAATTTGAGGACTCAACTGCAATGTTGTACATTTTTGTTGTTAGCAATTATCTTGTAACCAGTTTGAATCTATCCTCAAAAACTTCATTTACATTTTTCTCACAATGTGCTGTGTAAGGGAAATTGGCCCTTTAAGAAAACAACTTAAGGGAAGTTTATCTTTTTTTAAAGTCTGAGGCTGTGTGCAGCACTTTGAATCTACTGAGAGTCATGGGATGAGGAGGCGGAGCTAGGAAAAAAATTGTATTTGAATCATGGGAGATCTGGAGCTCAAAGCCACAGGAAGCTGAGGAAAAAGGTGTTTGGGTATATGCTGACTCAAGGCTTGCCCTGGCCCCCTGTAGCCATTACTCCAGGTAATGGTGCTTTTGTTAACCCCGTCAATAACAGACTACAAGCTTACACGTAGGGTTAAAACTCACTGCTCAGATGTTGGTGTTCAGACTTCAACACTGCCTCCTGGTGGCAAGAGATCCAAAATGCAGAAAAAGAAAGAAAATAGCTGCAGAGTTGTTTTGTTTTGTTTTGTTAGTACTGAATGGCACATCTCAACATATAGCAATACAGGGAATTAATGTTCTTTTGCCCTCTGTCTTTTTCATTTGCTTCATCTGAACAGCACTAACTGATGGTGGTCGTTGTAACGAGAACCAGAGGAGGGGCCTTTGGCTGCTGGACACCAAACAGTAGGTCTGGGGAGGTGTGCGCCTGCCCCTCAAGGCTCAACAAGACACTGCAGTGCTTTATCCCTGAAGCATGAGAAGCCAGAGGCTGCTGAGTAGGGAGTCCCCAGAATGGGTGTGATGGCCCTCCTGCAGTGCAGGCTGTCCCCTTGCTACATGTGACATTGGTTCAACCAACAGTTTTAGGAGCTTTTGGAATTTCGGTTCCTCCAGGATGAATATCCTCAAACCCCAACATGGTAGGGTGGAATCAGGAAGAATTTGCTGCATTTCTAAGATGAAGACATTTGTGGATATTAGAACCTCTTTTCCCATCTTAAAATTAGTTTCCCTGCCAACATTCAAGACAAGCAGAGGTTAAAGATAAACTTCAGTGAGTTCTCTGAGAATGACTGAAACTCTTGCTTTTGTGAAATGTTCTGATCTCATTACAAGCAGGGAATCTACCTTAAGCCCTGGGTTTAAAACAAAATGACCTGTCTTTCCTGCTCTCCCTGCAAAGTGGGGCAGGTCTTGGCACTGGGCTTCAGTCTCGACAGCCCCTGAGTCCTGGCACAGAGCAACTTCTAGAGCGTTGACTTCACATCCCAGTTTACTTAAGAAATCAGTCGCTCTCCCCTAGATTTTTTAAAATGCCTTGTGTTTGACATCTCTTCTCTTTGGAAAACAGTTTCCCTAGATGCAGAATCTGAAAAATAAATTGCAGTCTCTTATGTCTTTTATATTATTTCCTAAATATTTTTGCTCATTATGTTTTTACAGTTTCATATGCCTTTTTTATTTTTGGAGGTTTGGGGGCAGAGTCTTGCTCTGTCGCCCAGGCTAGAGTGCAATGGCGTGATCTCAGCTCACTGCATACTTCACTTCCTGGGTTCAAGTGATTCTCCTGTCTCAGCCTCCCAAGTGGCTGAGATTACAGGCACCCACCACCGTGCCTGGCTAATTTTTGTATTTTTAGTAGAGACGGGGTTTCACCATGTTGGCCAGGCTGGTCTCCAACTGCTGACCTCAGGTGATCTGCCCACCTCAGCTTCCCAAAGTGCTGGGATGATAGACATGAGCCATTGCACCTGGCCTTTGATTTCTATAGAGGGGAAAAAAACAAACAAACAAACAAACTTCACTCACATTTTCAGAGAATTCAATTGGAATCTTGAAAGACTCCAATATCTGCTTAGAAGCTTCTTAGGTAAGTGAAGTTTGTTCTTCTTAAAAATCAGTAAGTCATTTCACTCACTAAGTATCCTCCCTGTTTAACATTTCATTTTGAAACAATGGATTTACGTAAGAGTTAAAAATATATTAAAATATTACAGAGAGGTCCTGTATCTCTTCCACTCAGCTTTCTCTAGTGTTAACATCTTATATAACCATGAGGTATTTATCAAAACTAAGACGCTAACATTTGTGCACACTGCTATTAGCTAAATGACAGACTTTATTTGGATTTCACCAGTTTTCCCACTAATCTCCTTTGTCTGTTCCAGGATCCAGTCCAGGATCCCACATTTCATTTAGCCACCAGTTCTCTTTGTCTTCTCTGGTCCACAACAGATTCCCAGAGGTAGAGGTGGCCCTGAACAGAGACCAGGAGACCACAGAAGCCACCTGTGAGACACAGGGAGCGGCATGGGGGTCACTGCAGAGCAGCGTGCATGTGCATGCATGCATCATGTGTGGATGTATTTGTGTGTGCATGCATTTGTGCATGTGTACACATTTATCAAAACTAAGACACCAACATTGCTGCACACTGCTATTAACTAATGACAGACTGTATTTGGATTTCAACAGTTTTCCCACTAATTTCCTTTGTCTGTTCCTGGATCCAGTCCAGGATCCCACATTGCATTCAGCCACCGGGTCTCCTTGTGGTCTCTGGGGTGTATATGCACATGTGTGCATACATGTATTTATGTGCTTGAGCATGCATTCATACGTGCATGTGTGAGCACGTGTGTGTCTATGTGTGCAATACACTTGCCTGTGTGTGTGTGTGCGCGTGTGGTGTGTTCGTGTGTGTGTTGCATGCATGTGTGTTTGGATGTGCCTGTGTGGCTCCATGTGTTCTGTGTCTCCATGCTCATGCATGTGTGTGCACGTGTTTGTGTGCACGATTGTGTGTACATATTTTGGTGCATGTGTGTTGAAGGTGTCTGTGTGTGCTTGTAGTGTGCATGTGTTGTTATGTTGGTGTGTGTACATGTGAGTTTGCGTGTTTGGTGTTTGCACGTGTGTCCGTGTGTGTGAATGTACATGTGTATCTGTGTATGTGGTGTTTGTACATGTGTGTACATGTGTGTTCTCATGTTTGTGAGGCCTCCCCAGCTCAGGAGCCAGCAGAGCTGCCACCAAAACCTCTTGACCCTTCACCAGAAGTTGTGGTCAGAGAGGTCAGTTGGCTACAGGCTCCCGGATGACTAAACAGAAGGAAATGCAGAGGCGTAGCCTCAACCGGAGATGCCGCCCCAGGCACAGTTCACAGTGTCTGGAGCCATTTCTGATGTCAGGACTGGGGGTGCTAGTGGCACCCTGTGGGCAGAGGCCAGGGATGGGCTGGACATTGACCTCAGTGGCTGTCTGGAGTCTCCACTGTGAAAATGGGGAGCCTCAGTCAACAGCAAAGCCCTGGGTGGACGAAGAGGGCTGGACGGCAGCCCAGGGCACCAGAGTCATCGGCCACATTGCCCTTTCTCCCATTGTCTGACCTCAAGGTCAGGGGTCACCAGGACACTGAGGCTCTGAAGGGGGGCACCACTCCCAAGGCCTGGGGTCAGGTGCGGCAGGGAGGGGCCACAGGCCTGGGCCGGTCCCAGCATCAGCCCCTTCCCTGCAGTTCATTCTCCTCACATGTGAATTGTCATCAGACGCATCAGTGCCGCCAATAACTCAAGAAACACAGCCCCTTTTGTGAGTCATTGTGTCGGCATTCACAAATAATCTGCCCCTGCTTCTTACTGACATAACGGAATCGCAGGCAGGATAATCAGGGTCACCACACGCTCGTCACATCGTTACGATCCCCCCGTTCCAGCCGCGCTCGCTACAGCCCATGATTTATTTTGTTTATGCATAAAAATGTATTTCTGTGGAGAACTGCGACTTCTGTTTTGAGTATAACTACACACCATTTTAAACACACATATCAATTACTTATAGAAAATACTGACTTTTTCAAAAGACTCCCCAGGAGAGAAGAAGGGGTGCAGCCAGGGGGAAGCTCAAGGAGAGTCTGCATCATTAGCGTTATTTATTATTATCATTGTTCTTCTCCTGAGCAAGCAGTAAAGTCCTGAAAAGGAGCAGGCAGAGTGGCCTCCAGGTCACTGAGCCGAGGGAAGGGGTTGCCTGGTCTGAGCAGGCTGAATTTTTCCCGGTGCCTGGCCTGCTACGGGACTGGGTCCTGAACAGGTGAATAAACGGCGCTACTCCATCCAGATTTGTACCCACGTTCCCCGTGTGGCCAGCGGGGCCTGCTTTCCTTCTCAAAAGGTCCCTGCTGGCCCCTCAGTTCTAGGTACACCCTACAGATAGGGCCGTGAACTGTACAGGGTCTGAATGACCAGAGGACATCCCGGGAATCACAGTGGCTGGGTGAGAAAGTGGCCGCAGTACCCGGGTGCAAGGCAGGGAATGGTGCAGACTGACCGGCGGGCCGAGCTGTGAGGGTCCAGCGTGTGGGGTGAGGGCTGAGACGGCTTCCCCTGTGGCCTCTGGGCAGCCAGCACACTTGCCAACCGCCCTGCCCACCTCCTCCCGCCAGACCGGGGTTCACACAGAGAAAGACGCAGCTCCAGGCCGAGGCAGCCCGCAGCCCCCGGCTTCCAGACAGCTCATTTGTCTTGATTATCTCCACTGCTGCCCCCAGCCCAGCCTCATTTCCGGTAGGTTCTGGAGGCCAGAGAACGGTTTCCAGGAAGATAATCAGCAAGAACAGCTGCTCCCAGCCCAGCCGGGCCTCAGCACCTCAGCCCCACTCAGGGCTCCCCACTCCTGGGAGGGGCTGTGTCCACTCCCCACCCCAGCCCCAGGGGCCTGCTTTGGGGCCACTCCCGGCCCTGGGAGAGGGAGGTGCCTGCTGGGGAGACAGCAGGCCAAGGGACCCCGGCCCCTGAGAGGCCCACAGCAGGAAGCAGCGCAGAGGCGGGGGCAACAGACAGCGTGGGTCTGGCGGGGCTGGTCTGGGGTGGAGGGCAGAGCTCCTACCTGCGGTGCCCACGTAGACTCCCGTGAAAAGGAAGGTTCCATGAGTGCGTCCTCAATACAGCTCCAGGCCTGAGCCACCCTCGCGCCATCGCCTTCCAGCCCTTCCAGCTCAGGTGCCTCATGCTCCACCCACGCTGCACAGGTGGCCAGGGGCTCCTTGTCCTGCGGACTCCGCTTCCAGCTCAGGCGCCAGCCAGGTGCTGGGGTTGCTAAGCGGGATGGAGGAGGCATTCCTCACCTTCCCTTTGGGGTGCAGGGCAGGCCCCAGCTCCAGCTGTGGCAGCTACCCGGGGAAGGGGTTTCTCTGCCCAGAGCCCCCAGGAGAACCACGAGGAGGACGGGAGTGTGTGGGGCAAGGGGCCCCCCAGCCCAGGCAGAGCAGAGAGGCCGAGAGGGCGGAGCGGAGGGAGAAAGGGCTGCTTCGTTCTCCTAGTGAGAAAACTGGCTCAGCCCAGGCACCTGAGAGCAATCAGCAATCAGTACTCACTCACCGAAGGCTTATCTGCAGTACGGTGGCTTCTGTTCCCTTCCGAGATTTTGCATCCCTTTAGATTTCTTTTTTCTCTTTTGCCTACTTGGGTGTATTTTCTGAATTAAGTAGTTTGCTGATGAACACCACTGCCTTAATTTCAAGCAACAAGTAGAATCCAACCTGCTATCGGACAAGGAGGCCACGCAGGGAACCAGCCCTGGATATGCAGGACAGAAGGGCCGCTCTGCCCCAAGGGGAGGGACCAGCACCCCTCAGGTCTCTTCCTGCACCCGCATGGGAGGGGCCGCCTCAGAGCTGGGCGCAGGCACTGGCGCCGGCATAGCAGCTCGGCCTCAAGCTCCCCACACCCTCCACTCAGGGCACTGGCTGACTCACAGCCCAGGAGATCTAAAACCTCAGGGAGAAAATGGGGGAAACAGAAGACAGACAAGCATGGAGCCTTGCAGGGGAAAGATTTTGCTCAGCTGAGAAACAGCAACAAAAAGGCCGAGGCTAAGATGGAGAAAGGGGAAACCATCAGGCCAGCTTGAGGCGAGAGCCGCACACGCGGACCAGGCGCAGGTGAGGCGTGTTGCCTCCAGGTGCGCAGCTCCCAGGCTGTCCCAGAAGAGCAGGTGGGGAGCATTCGGTACCATTGCTAGAAACATTGGAGACTAAATCACGTGTGTGCGTGTGCCCATTAACCCGCCTTTTAAAATAACTAATCCAGATCATAAGAATCCTTATGCGCAAAGATATTCGTTGCAGTCTCATTCACGAGATAAAAATTCAGAAAAAACTTCAGTGTCCATCAATAAGGAAATAGGAAAATTACTATATATCCATCTGCCCAGGGACATAGGCACAGATAGGATCTCCAAGTGGCTAAAATAGCATGGACACTATGTTATTATATCACTATTTACATAGTGTATATGTAAATACACTTTATTTACAATAAAGTGTAAATTTAAAATGACAATGTCTTTAAAACATGAGCATGTCTCCGTGTGTGTGTGTGCGTGTGTGTGTGTGTGTGTGTGTGTTTTAAAGCCCATAGAGGAAAAAAAAACCCATTCAATTGAAATAGACCAAACTATAGCAGAAGTCATCTTTGGTCAATGAATCTAAAGATGATTTTTTAAATTTTTTTCTAAGTTCAAGTATTTTACAAATTATTTTAAATAAGCACACACTACCTTTATAATATGGTAATGTACATATTTTCAATGTAGGCAGACAGAATTGGGATGGTAAGTATTCTAAGATCCAAGATTTTTATTCTTTTGATGCATTTGAAAAGTGCAAGGGAGAAACCTGTTTCCCTTCCTCCTCAGGCAGAGGCTTCCTGGGCTGTGCGAGGCTCTGCAGGAGGGGAGCCCTGCCCCTGTCTGTCCCGGATGTGGCCCCTGAAATTTGGTAGCTCCGGGAAACAGGAGCTGAATAAATGAATGCGTTATTGAGGGCCTGCTGGAGCCAGGCCTTGTTAGATTAAGAAATACTGTTAACTAGGTGGGTGGATCACTTGAGGTCAGGAGTTTGAGACCAGCCTAACCAACATGGTGAAACCCCGTCTCTACTAAAAGTACAAAATTTGCTGGGCGTGGTGGCGCATGCCTGTAATCCCAGCTACTCGGGAGGCTGAGGCAGGAGAATCACTTGAACCCGGGAGGCGGAGGTTGCAGTGAGCCGATATCGAGTCATTGCACTCCAGCCTGGGCAAGAGAGTGAGACTCCGTCTCAAAACAAAGAAATACTATTAAGAAGGCAGAACCCAGACCGGAGCAGCCCCTGGATATCTGCAATCTGGCTTAGCAAATCCATCAGCTAAGTCTGCAGGTACAAGCCCCCCAGGGTAGATGACAGCAAAAGAATAAATCCAATTTCAAGAAAAATCATTTGAACTACCAAAGTAAGTCAGAAGTACTCTACAAAAGCAGCTAAAAAGTTCTTAGATGGCGCTGCTGGGCCAGCCTCTCCAGGCCTCTGATGATTCTGGGGCCACCTAAGTCCACGTTGCCTCAACCATCTGGAGGCGCCTGGACCAAGCCAGGGCCCGAGCCTGGCAGAGGAAGCAGCTCCTGTTTTCGTCTCAGAGTCAGAATGTCTTTCTCCATGCAACACTCACACCCTGTCCCGGCTAATTTTTGTATTTTTAGTAGAGACGAGGTTTCTCCATGTTAGTCAGGCTGGTTTCGAACTCCTGACCTCAGGTGGTCTGCCCACCTCAGCCTCCCAAAGTGCTGGGATTACAGGCACAAGCCACCGTGCCCGGCCTTCAGTTCCGTTCTGATACTGTCTACCTGGAGATAGCATCAGAGCCACAGGTTGAGGGCTCAGTCCCCAAGACTCTCCCCACTTTCGATACCAGTTACAAGCCCTGGGTTGTTTTGCTTGCGCTTCTGACTGAAAGGCTATAAATCAGGGTTCCCAAATCCCTTCCTTGGGTTAAGAAAATTAATAAAATTTGCTGGAGGGCTCACAGCACTCAGGGAAACAGTTAATTACATTTCCCGGTTTATTATAAAGGATACTACAAAGGTCACAGATGAAGAGATGCGTAGGGCGAGTTGTGGGGGAAGGGGTGTGGAGCTTCTGTATCCTCCTCGGCCACATCACCTTCCAGGTACCTCCATGTGTTCAGCTGTCCAGAAGCTCCCAGAACCTGTCCTTTTGGGTTTTTATGAAGGCTTCAATTATTTAGGCATGATTGGTTAAATCACTGACCATTGGTGATTAGCTCAACTTCAGCCCCTCCCCTTCCCGCAGATTGGAGGTGGGCTGATATTCCCAAACTCTCATCCTGCCTTGGTCTTTCCAGTCACCAGCAGCCATCCTGAAGCTACCTAGGGGATGCCAGACATCCGTCAATTCATTAACGTACAAAAACACACTCATCACTTTGGAAAGTCCAAGGATTTTAGGACTTGTATGCCAGGAAACTAGATGGAGATCAAATATACACTTCATGGTGTCACAGCCTGGGATAAGGGAATGTTTTCCTGGAGGAAGCATCAGATAATTTGAACTTGGAGATACCATGAGGCAAAAATCCCGCTGGGAGCTGCCCATCTAGCCTTCAGCAGGGTCAGCACCACCACCCACTCCCCACCGTCCTTCCCAGGCCCAGGCCCTGAGCCCATGCTTTCCCAGAGGAATAAAGGTGTTCCCCTAGGACTCAGACCCCAGTCCAAATGTCAATGGTCCCTTTTCTTTTCTAGGATTTGCAAAGAAAAGAAGAGCTTACCCTTACCAGCTGCCACTGGAATAAGAGGTGCCAGGTTGTCCCTAGTAGGAGGAGGGACACCTGTCCCCAGAAGATCCCATGTGCCCAGTAAGAATGGCCATCTCAGTAGGCATTGGCCCCGGAGCTGTCCTTGCTGCTACCTCCTTCCAAGGGCAGCCAGGAAGGGGCTGGGCTGACCCCACATTTGCACAGTTTTCCAATCACATGGTACAATTATTCTTTCACTCGGAGAAATTAGTCAGAGGCCTGAAATCAGGCATTGACTGGACCTCAGGAAGCTGCCATCAAGAATAATCAGGTAAAGAACTAAGGTCACAGATTCTTAGGAAGGAATAGAAGAACCTGAGAGTGATGACGTATCGCCAACAGCTCACTTTGGACTAAGAACAGGGTCATTTCTCTGGTTACAAACCTATTATTTAAAATGTCACAACAATGAATTTGAAAATTTACATGCAATAGAAAATGTCTTAGATAACTCACCAAAACTGACATAAGAAGAAGAAAACGTAAGTAGCCCGATATCTATCTATTAAATATATTATATCTTATTTAAAACCTTTCCACAAAGAAAACTGTAGCCCCAAGGGACTTCAATGAATTCTGCCAAATAGTTAAGGAAGAAAATGCTGATTATATCCAAACTCTTACAGAGAATTTTAGAAGCATGAAAATGCTACAAGTCATTTTTGAAGCTATTGTGTCATTGATACTTAAGTAAGACTAAGAAATTACAAGAAAATTGAAATAAAGGCCAATCTTCCTCATAAACTTGGATGAAAACTCCACAGCAAAATATTAGCAAACCAGACCTACTAATATAGACAAACAGGAATGTATCACAAATACATCTGGGAGTGTGTTCATCTAGGAATGCAAGGATGGTTTAACATTTAAAAATCGATCCGTGGGATTTGTCACATTAATGCTGAGCTGAGGGGTTCACCACATGAAAAGATTCCTGGAAGGTGAAAACATTCCTTGCCTCCCACTCTGTTGACAGATGTTGATGGCAATCAACCGGCCAACAACCTGTGGAGAAGCAAGGTGGAAACTGGTGGGCTTGGTTGACTGGGAAAAAAATGGCCAGAGGAAGAAGAAGGGAGACAAGGAGGAGGCATTCTCTAAATCTCAGGAAAGCTCCCAAATGCTTCCCAAGCCGGGAATCCAAGACCCACACCTCCCACCATGGGCATTGGTCCCCAAGACCCCTGTCTCCTCAGCAGCAACATTACCCTTAAAGCCCAAATGTAATCAGGTTACTTCCCAATTGAGTGAAACTTTAATTGCAGAGGATGAACCCAAAATCCTACTCGGCCTCCAAGACCCTCGGCAAAATGGCACTACACTGCCCTCCAGAGTTACCCACCTGTCTACCTGTGGACCCTCAACCCCCCGAACACTCATGTCCTTGGGAACTTTGATCACACACACCCACCTCTCACACTCCTGCCTCACCCGACACCCACATATTTCTCTTCTGAGTCAAGCCCAATCCTGCCCTCCCTGGGTGCCCTGCATGTCCAACCTCCTGTGTTAGGCCCCACTGTGTCCCAGCACCTGTTCTCAGGCCAGCTCTTCCTCCAGTCCTGGCACCGCACCTCGGTTTTGCATCCCCAGTGCTGGGCACATATGTGATGTCCTCATCTGTTTGGGCTGCAGCAGCAAACTACCATAACTTATAAACAGCAGACGTTCATTGCTCACAGCTCTGGAGGCTGGGAGTCCAAGAACAGGTGGCCGGCAGGCTCTGTGTGGTGGGGACCCACTTCCTGGCTCATAGATGACATCTTCTTGCTGTGTCTTCCCATAGTGGAAGGGATGAGGCTCCTTGGAGAAATGGTTGATTGCAGGCCTGGGGTAGGATACAGACCTGGCGCCTTGAACATCTTGTTATAGCAGAGAGAAAAGAAGCCTTCAGTGACAGCTGCATCACATCAAAAGGATTCAAAACTCAATCTTGTAAAATCTGCTAGTTCAGAACGGTAAGAAAGAAACCCCACTGTTCCTAGTTTTTTGAAAACCAGTAAATAAAAAGGAAGAATCAAGCCCTAACCTGACTTTCCTGCACAAACGATATCTTGAAGTAGTCAAGCGGTCAAGGAGGGAAAGAGTCTCCTGAGAGAAGAATTGCAGCCCTGCATGGGGAAGGAGCAGTGGAATCATTGCTCACCCCTTTGCAAACTCCAGCAGCAATGGTGGGTCTGGACACTGACCATCAACAGCAGTCATGTGGCCAAGGGTCTGCCGGGCACTGAGTGCACCCTGATGAAGAGCACAGGACCACCCATGCTGCTCCCCAAAAAAAGCCATCCTGAAGCCCACCAGGCCCATGATCTGACTGTAACCTCACAGGGAATTCAGGGCAGAAGAATGCATCTGAAATCAGCACCACAGAATGCAACCAGCAAAATCCTCAATGTAGAGAAATCAGCAGGCCCAGCCACGCGGCCTCCTCAACGTGTTCCAGAGAAAAAGGAAGGAAGAGAGCTATTTCCACAGAACTCTGAGACACACCCAAGACCCGCCTGCCAAGGCAGCCCGAGGCCAGGCTTGGGCCCTGACCAAACCAACCAGCACATGAGATGGGAGACACCTGGGGAAATGTGGACACTGACCGGATATTTGTTGATAGGAAGAAATTGTGGGCAATTTTAGAGGTGGGAGTGATACTGCAGTTGCTTTTAAAAAGGAGTTTTTGTCTTTCAGAGATACAAACTGGAATGCCCCACCCATGAAATGCTGAGCTCTGATGCTTCCTGATGTTCCAACAAGAGGAGCTCTGAAATGAGAGCGTCCGAAGGCCCTGTCAGAGGGGGATGGGTAGAGCGGGTGATGGTGCAATGCTTTTTCTAAATACATTCGAATTTTTTCATAATAAAAGGCTCTTTTTAGACAAAGCTCCAGGAGGGGCTCAAACCAGCCCAGCTGGGATGCGGGCCCCTCTTGGCCCATGCTCTGTGGCCGGGCAGAACACAGGTCAGCCCTGCCCGCAGACAGGCCGACCCCAGAGCCCCGCCAGGCTGGGCCTGAAGTCAGCACCACGGACAGCTCTGGCCGGGCAGCGAGGAGGAGCCCCTTCGACGTGGAGGCCACGGCTCCCCGGCCAGCTCCAGCCTTCCCAAACCACAGTTTTCTCAAACTCGGGATTCCGAAAGAATTTATGGGGAGACACAGCCCCCTATTCGGATAACATGGTCAGAAGGGCTTTTCCCAGAGAGCGATTGAGCGGGGCACGGCTCAGAACAGCAACGTGGCAGCCACCGTGGCAAGACCCAGTGGGCTCTGAGCCGTGGCTGGGCCAGGGCTTTGCCTAGGCTGCCCTGAGAGAGAATTCAGAAAGCTCACTTCCTAACTGCAAATGTCTTTTTACTGAACTCATTTCTAATCCTCACGGATACCAAGAGCTGCTTCCACTAAAGCCCCCTCTTCCTCCCCGGGTCACCTGGCACCTCCTCCCAGAGGCCTCGGACACCAGGACAAGGCTTCTGAAACCAGGACTGAGGCAGCTGCCAGCTCCCAGGCTGGGGCTCTGGGTCTGGTCTGCGGGAGGAGGCCGAGGAGGCTGAGGAGGCCGAGGATGTCTGAGTTAAGGGCCGGAGACTCGAGGCAATATTGATTATGCATCTTTATCACACGAAATCAAATTCCCTCCACAGAGAGCTTTAATTGCCGGGAAGAGCCGCAGAGTCAACACGACAATCACATACCCCATCCTCGGCGGAGAATTGGAGATTGTATATATTTATTTGGAAAAGGCCTGGGCTACTTGTGGCATCCTGCCAAGACAATTTGAAAGGTATCAACAGTTTAAATGACATTTTCACCTTCAGCAAATACATCTCTGCCTGCTCCGCTCAGAATGGGACGCTATCCTGCCCGGGCAATCTATGATACAGTCGCGTCAGAAATAGGTGTCAGCTCTCATTACATTCCCGAGGATAAATCCCACTTATCAGGGCCTGCAGAGTCCCAGGCCTCCTGACATCCCATTTCAGACAGCGGCCTCCCAGCCCCGCCCCTCCTCTCCCTAAGAGATGCCTTTGGAGTTTTCAATCACTGAGCTCCTGCTGGATGGGAGGAGACGGGCAGGCAGCCTGAGATTTTCGGGGCATGGTGGACAGGGCGCCCTGTGTTATCAAAGACACCTCGGGTGATCGAGCCCCCAGCCTATCTGCTCCCTTGCTGGAAGGTTTTCTATTGTCAAAGAGAAAGACTCTGTTGCTCAGAGGCGTGAGTCTCCAGGTCATAGTCTCAGCTACCCCAAAGGGCATCTTCCCTAATCCCAGGGGCAATGAACTAAGAAGCACAGGGAGCCGTGGAGTTATGGAGCCCCCAGGGAGCAAGAGAAGTGGGAAAGCACAGCCGGCGGAATCCTGAGAGTCAGACTTTGCAGGTGGAGGGAAGTCTGAAGGGGCAGATGAGGGTGTGTTTGTAAAGCATCAGACGCCTGCTGACTCCACCAACCCTCCCTTCCCCAAGGGCCCTGCACTCTCAGGTGCTTCCTCCCTCAGCCACTGACCACACAGCCACATGCATCTGGTCACACAGATGCATTCCCTGGTGACCCATCCCAAGGCAGAGACCAGCACCCACCACTACCCAGGGGCACTGGAGGAAAGAAATCCCCAAATCCCACCCACAGCCGGTCACCACTCGCTGGGCGCAGAGAAGGAGAGTGCGGAGGGGTCCCCGGGGCCTTCCTCCTCCTGGTGGGTGCTCAGGCCAGACACCCCGGCCAAGTCCTGGAAGCGTCGTGCTCCAGTCCACCTGCCCCAAGGGCCTCCCTGGAGGCCACTGTCCTGAATTCAGTGTGAGGCGCATGTGCCTTTCTGCAAGGCCCACTTTGCCGTGGGATGTGGTCTGGTTGGAGAGGCTGGAATCTTGGCTTGTGGAGCGCAGGGCATCCAGGAGGCAGTCGAGGTTGGCACAGCCAGAGCTCCTCAGCACAAGTTCAGCCTGCACCAAGGTAGGGAGGGCTCGGGGCAAGGGGTGCAGGCTGCCAGGATTCAGGCAGGCAACCCTCAGTCTAGCACCCCAGAGAGGCCTGTCCTCCCTGAGAAAGCCCTCGTCGAAGCCTGGCAGTAGCCCGAGTGCGGGAGAAGCCTCTGGAGAGGCCCAGGAGGATGCCAGAGGCGCAGGCAGGGCTGGGGTGGGGCCTAAGCCAGGGCCACACCCAGCGCTTGTCTCTGCTGAGACCATCAGGACCAGCCTCACCTGAGGCCGCCAAAGCCTGTCGTGGAGTGAGAGACACCTGCTCCCATGCAGGTGCTGGGCTGGCGTGAGGCTCCGAGGCCTGGACGTGGCGGCTTCCTTCCGGGACAGGCTCTGTCTCTAGCTCCTGAGTGACTGTGAGTGTGGGCAAGTCTCACCTCTCTGAATTTTAGGTTTCTCATCTAGAAAATGGGAACAATAGCTAACGAAGGCTCAAAAGGGTCTTTCCCGAGCAATAAAAAGGCCAGCTCTTGAAGAGGCCGTCACAATGCTATACCTCACACACTTAGTAACAGGACCACAAACACCTGACACAGGAACTGATCTAATTTCCAGCATAAACAGACAAATCCCCGGTTATGGTAGATTTCAACATGCTCTCAACATGCCCTCACAATTACTGAGAGAACAAGTAGACCAAAAAAGTCAGTGAAGATAAAGAACACTTGAACAGCACTATCAAACAATGTAACCGAAATAACAGTTCTAGAACATTCCACAACAAGTGTAGAATTACATTCTTTCCAGGAACCATGGAACACTCACCAAGGTGGGCTATGTTCTGGGCCATAGAATAAGTCCCAACATGTTTAAAAGGATGCAAATCATTCTAAGTCTCTCCTGTGACCATATTGAAATTAAATTAGAAATCAATAACAGAAAGATATCTGGAAAACCTTCAAGTACGTGGAAATTGAGTAACACCCACTTTGGAATAACCCATGAATTGAAGAGTATTTTTTACTGAATGAAAATGAAAATACAACATATTAAAATGTGTAGGATGCAGCTAAAGCTACTCAGAGAAAAGTTCATAGCACTAAATGTATTAGAAAATATAAAAGTCCTCAAATCAATGGCCTGAGGTTTTACCTTAAGAAACCAGGGGCAGGGAGCTGGCAGGAAGCTAACATATGAATTAAAAGTATTCAGTATAAAAGAAAAAGATCAGAGAGAAAATCAATGAGATAGAAAAAAGAAAAAACAATAGAGAAAATCAGTAAAACCAAAAGCAAGGTCTCAGAGAAGATGGATAAAATTGTAAATCTCTATCCAATTAATAATGAGAAAAGAGAGAGAAAACAAATAACCAGCACTGTGGGAGGCCAAGGTGGGAGGATCGCTTGAGCCCAGGAGTTCGAGACCAGCCTGGGCAACATACTGAGATCCTGTCTCTAAAAAAAAAACAAAAATAAATTCATAAAAATTTTAAAGACATTTTTAAGCATTGAAAAGACAATCCACAGCCCAGAAGAAAATATTTGTAAATTACAAATCTGATAAAGGAATAGTAAGAAAAAATAAACACACAAAAAGTTTGAACTCATATGTCACCAGATATACAAATGGCCAACAAGCACGTGGAAAGATGCTCAACACTGAGTCATCAGAGAAATACAAACTATGAGGTATCTCCAGACCACACCTTTTCGAACGCCCAGAACTCCGACACGGGCTGTAGCAAGGGCTGGTGGGAACTGGGGGCATCAAGAGGCAGATACCCTGCTTGCCGCTCCAGCACTTCGGAGATGAGTTTCGTGGTTTCTGCAGAAGTGAGGGGGACGCACCCATAGGACCGGGCCATCCCGTGGCCAGTGATCTCCCGAGAGGGGTGAACGCATGTGTCCAACTGAAGACACGCACGTGTTCACAGCAGCTCCCCTTGTAATAGCCAAAACCCAGAAACAGCCCAATGTTCCCAATGGGAAAATCATAAACAATGTTTACTACAGCCAGGCAGTGGAATACCACTCAGAGATGGAAATAAAAGACTTATGACTGATACACAAGATGACATCCATGAATTTCAAAAAGATTAGGCTGAGTGAAAGAAGCCGGATGGAAAAACTAAAACCCTGCAAGGCACACGACTCCATTTGCATAAAGCCCTGAAAAGACCCCTACACGGCCTGGCATGGTGGCTCACACCTGTAATCCCAGGACTTTGGGAGGCCGAGGCAGGCGGATCACAAGGTCAGAAGTTTGAGACCAGCCTGGCCAACATAGTGAAACCCTGTCTCTACTAAAAATACAAAAAATTACCTGGGCGTGGCGGCCAGTCCTGTAATCCCAGCTACTTGGGAGGCTGAGGCTGGAGAATTGCTTGAATCCGGGAGGTGGAGTTTGCAGTGAGCTGAGATTGCACCACTGCACTCCAGCCTGGGCAACAGTGCAAGACTCTGTCTCAAAAAACACGGTTGGGGGGGCCCTACACCCTGCACTTAGGGCAGTGCTTACCTGGGGAGGGGTGTGGGGAGGCGGGTGGGTGAGGGAGGGCGTCTGCAGAGGGGCATAGAGAAGCTTCAGGGGGCGACCTGTTCCTTCTTCCAGTGGTGGGCATGGTTTCACGTCCAGCCTTATCAAAGTGCACCCTGCTCAGTCCTGAGCAGCTCCTGTGTGTCCGCTACACACGGATAAAGCCAGACCCGACTCCTCACTGGGCACAGGGCACCAGCAGCATCCCAGATGCTTTGGGGATCCATGAAAATGTTTTCATTTCTTTTAAAATGTGGCAGAGTGTGACCCTGGAGACTCAAAGCAAGTGTTTTAAAATGTGGGGGAGTGTGACCTGGGAGATTCAAAGCTAGTGTTTTAGTTTTTTCTCACATTGGAAAACAAAATGAAAACTTCAGGGCCCATGAAAATCTGTTGAATTCTGCCTATAACGGGGAAAAAATAAGATGTCCAAAGATTGAGCTATGTCCAAAGTAACTTTTAATGTTGATACTATTCTGAGGCGAGGAGCTCACAGTGGCCAAAGCACCGTGGGTGGTGAAAGTCACACTGCAGCCCTAGGGAAGGCTGTTCTGTGTTTTGTGTTTTCAGGATCCCAGCACGGAGTGTGCAGTTCCGGGAGCAGGGTTGGCCGGGCAGCAGAGGCCAGCGCAGCCCTACGCTGGCGATGAAGGGTGGCCTGTGTCATCGGGGTCCTCAGGCTCCCACCAGCACCCACAGCCTGACCTCACCTGAAGGTGGCCCCAGACCCCTTGCAGGCCTCGTCCCCAAGGCTTGGAGAGGAGAGGCCAGCACACCTCAGAGCCGGCTGGGGAGGAAGGTGCTTGGAATCCGACGTTTTATTTTCCCAGGCGTTTGGGTAGTCCTCGGTCTCCCCTTGCTTGCTTTTAATTTGTTGTTGTTGTTGTTGTTGTTGTTGTTGTTTAGAGACAGGTCTCGTTCTGTTGCCCAGGCTGCAGTGCAGTGGCTCAGTCATGGCTTCCCGCAGCCTCCACCTCCTGGGCTTAATCGATCCTCCCACCTCAGCCCTGCGAGTAGCTGGGACCACAGGCACACACCACCATGCCTGGCCATCAGCTTTTTGATTTTATCAGAGAACTGACCTGTAAAGGGAAGGAAGCAGTGCCTGTGGCTTAGGAGAAGACACCACCACGTAGGTCACCAGATGCCGTCTGCACCATCTGCCCGGAGGGCCCCAGCAGAGGGTGGATCCTACTGTGACCCGGTTGAACGTCCGCATGAAATACATCAGGCCGTGTCCGGCCGTGGCCCTCTCTACCCTCACAGAGATGAGCCTGAATCCATTGACATTCACGTCTCCTTTACTGAGTCTCCCAGAACAGCCCTCCTTCCTCCTCCCAGAAGTCTCCGATTTCCTCCATTGCTGCTGCTGGTGCTGCAAACCTGGGGCGCACCTGAGTCCCCATCCTCGGCACACCTGCTGCTCTGGGGAGGTTCTCTGTGAATGGCAGACACTCTGGGCTCCCTTGCTGGGCTCCCAGCACCTTTGAGAAGGAAGACGTGCGTTAGCAGCAGCATCTCAGGACAGGGGAGGGGAGAGGAGTGCCCCAGGGGCGGGGCCCGCTGCTTGTGACGCTTCCCACTGCCAAGCCCTGTCCCCAGCTCTTTCTCCCCAGTGCGAGAACGGCCCCAGCACAGAGCCTTTGTTCTGGGCAGGTTCAGAGGAGCATCCGGCCCAGGGAAGAGGAGGCCCAGTCAGGTGGGGCCCGGCAGCCCCGAGTGACCAGAGCCAGGACGATGGCAAGGGCCTAGAACGGAAGAACATGAAGACCCAGGGTCAGGAAGGGAGGGCCAGCAATGCCACCTGAGCAGGTGTGCGACCAGACCAGACACAGGAACGAGGGCTCCGGGCAGGTGCCAGAGTGGGCAGGAGCCACACGCACTTAAATCCACACACTTCACACAGAGACACTTAGGCACATGCATGTATGACACATACCTGTGGTAGTGTATGACACCTGTGTATGACACACACTACACAGACACACACCACACAGGCATGCACGCAATATGACATGTCTACACACACACACAAGGAGACACATGCACACAACTTAGGCACACATCACCCACGAGGACATGTGGTACACATGTTCACACCACACAAGACATACAGTCATCCCTCCGTATCCGTGGGGACGGGTTCCAGAACCCCCCACAGACACTAACATCCACAGGTGCTCACGTCCTTTATAGAAAACAATGCAGCATTTGCTTGAAACCCAGGCACATCCTCCTGGATGCTGTCAATCATCTCCAGGCCCCCTGTGACACCGAGTCCGATGTAAATGTTATGTAAACAGTTGTTATATGGCACAGGTTTTCTAATTTGTTTGTATTTTTTTAATTGTTGTTTTGTTATTTTTTAATTTTTTTGATATTCAGTTAGTTGAATCCACAGACAAAGAGCCCACAGATGTGGAGGGGCCGTCATATACACATGTGCGCACATGCACACACAGACACATGAACACTCACACACACACCCAAACAGCATGACACACGTACACACATGTGTCCACACTCACACACACACACGCCCTGCAGACCCGGGGACTTGGCTGTGCCCTGGGGTCCACCTGAGGGTGGACGCTGCCCGTCCGCCCTCCCACATAGCCACGGTCACTGCTTTCGGAAGTGCTCATGAAAACCTTCTGCGCACGAGAAGCAGCAGCCGAGCCACCTGGAGCCCAGCAAGCCTGTCCCTGGAGGCCGAGGCCGATCGCCATAATCCACAGTCCTATTTACATCTTGATTTCATTCTGGGAGCCGCGGCTGCCGGCATTTGCATAACTCACGGCCGGTGGCGTGCGCCCTGCCCCAGGGAACGCAGACCGTCTCCTCCCCATCAGGTCTAGGACCCACCTGATTGGCAATTTGATTAGGAGACAGAATAATGCCAGGCAATAGAGTATGTAATTTATTTAAATGGAACAAAACGTGACACGCTATCGCTGGAACCCGGGACCGCACCTGTAGGAGCTTATTTGACACAAATTGAGATTTCAGGGTTTACAGGTATTGCAAATGAAAACTCCCCATAGGGTGTCAATAAGAGTTCAATGGTTCCTTTTATTTGGTTCGAATTAATCACAAAATAGGGAAAAAGTAGGTTCTATTTTTTGAAGGTTTTTTTGAATAAAATCATTCTAAGAAGCATATATTTCTTCCGGAGATATAATTAAATTTCCAAATTGCAGTTTCCGGCTCTCACCCTCTGCAGTCAGTGCTGGGAAGGAATCTTGCTAATATTCAGGCACCAGGAAAGTTCTCACTCAGTTCCTAGCCCGGCAGAGCCATTGTGCCCTCTCGGGAGCCACAGAACACCCATGAGGACAGCGCCTGTGGCCTTCAACCAGAAGCCCAGCCTGCACCTCCCCTCCGTCTCCCCTTCTTCTCCTTTCTCTTCCTTTCTTCTTCCTGGCAAACTGCAGAAATACCTTGCTATGAGATAGGCCTGGACTCCTATCTGTGCAGTCACTCACGGTGGGCGGTTGCATCCGTCAGCCACTGCTGTGTAACAAGCATCCCACGCTCAGTGGCCTGAAGTGATCAAAAAGGGGGTCCTGCTCACACCTTTGTGGACAGCTGGGCAGGTGTGGTCTCAGCTGGGTCCACTCACGTGTCTGAGGTCCGTCCTGGGTCCCAACGCGGTTCTCTCCCACGTCTGGGGGTCAGCGGGGTGCCAGCTTGCCTAGGATGGCCTCGACTGGAACAAATGGGCACTCCTCTCTCCTCTCTCATCCTCCAGCGGGCCAGCCCCCGGGTCCGGCAGGGGTCTGAGAGAGCAGAGACGTGCAGGTCCCCTTGAGGCCCCAGACGACAGCACATTCTTGTTTCCCCCACAATCTATTGGCCAAAGTAAGCCTCAGGTCCGGCCCAGATTCAAGGCATGATGAAAGAGCCTCCGTGTCTTTTGGGGGGCAGAGCTGCAAGGTGACAGGACAGAGGGTGTGGGTCCTGGGAGACCTTTCTGTCCTCCACAGCCGAGTGACTGCAGTGGGCCCCAGAGCTGCGTCCCCTGGCCTCAAAAGCAGAACAGCCATTGCTGCCCCACTGCCCACCCTGGTGCCTCTTCCCCAGACCACACGTCTGAGTCTGGGGCCGCTGGAGAAGATGGCATCATAGCCCAGCCAGCCTGGCACACATGACGATGCTCACGGCTGGTTGATCCCGCCTGGCACACGTGGCGATGCTCACGGCTGGCTGATCCCGCAGGAACCGCAGGGAAGCGGCTGATTAAAGGCATCTCAAGGCAAATACTTGTAAGTGGCAAAACTGCCTGGGGAAGAACAGACAGTGAGTCCACTCTGGTCCGTCTCTAAATCCTCCACTTGCTCAAAGCCAGGGCCTCAAGCTTTTAACAAGTTGATCTGCTAAACACGTCTCCCCGTGAAGACCCAGGAGGTCAACAGCAGTCTCGGCTCTATCCACGGTGGTGTCCTCCAGAGCCTCCTGACGGTATAAACCGGAAAGGTCTCAGTATTACAGGGAATAAGGAATTCCTTCTCTTCGATGGGCCATCAGTAACCCTGCACTTAAAGTTAATTTCCAAACTCACGCGAACAGCAGGCTGCGGGCATCCGTCTTGCCCGCGTTTCATGAGACAGGAACACGAGCGTCGCCTCTGAACATTGCTGCCACTTAGAGGGGCATGAACTAAATTAACCCACAGAATCAGCGTCGTGGCTGAGGGCTCTTCTATGAAATGTCTGTAAATAGGTTCGATGTGTGTGTTTAACATTTGCCTGCTTGACCACGAAGGCAAGGAGTGGGCGTTGTCACGAGGATGAACATACTGAGAGGGAAAGTCGCCACCTCGCAGTCAGGTATTTCCGAGAAAGAGACGCATGAAACGTATGTGGTTTTTCACATTTGGAGAACGTGACGACTCTAAGAAGCTGACTGGATACTAGTGGGGAAAGCTCTGAGCGTAGGTAGCAGGAGTGCGCCCGGCATCTGCCGGTAGCTACACGGGCTCCTGGGAGAATCACCTTGACTAAGCGTCGATTTCACAAAGCTCCCAGGTCCAGGAGGGATTTCCGCCTCTGCCTCCCTTTGCGGCAGTGACTGTTCTGGGGAACTGGCCTCAGGTGGCCCCTCTGCCCGTGGCGCGGCTCCAGGCGTGAGTCCTGCCTGTGCCCAGGGTCCCGCAGGCCCCAGCTCGGTGTGGCTGGGCATGGCTGGGGGATGGGCCCAGGCACAGGCTCCTGTCCTTGGGTGGAACCCAGCAGCCCCCACCTCCAGGACTGGACCCCTCCGGGGGCCTGCACTTCCCAGCTGAGCAGGTAGGGAGGCTGCCACGCAGACGCTGTGGTTGGAGCAATTCCAAAGCACAGGCTGCCGTGTGAACAGGAGGCGAGGATTAAACGCAGAAACAAGAAGTTCTCTCTCATCAAGCTTGGCAGTGACACACAAGGTCCTTCTTGGCAGAGTTTCGCTCTTGTGCAATGAGAAGTTCTCTGCGTAGAGGGTGGTGATGACCACACAATGACGGGCCTGCACCTGGCACCAACTGACTGTATGGAGGCCTAAACATGGGCAAAATGGGGAATTTTATGTATTTTACTAGAATTTGTAAAAGTCATAATGAGCCCAGTCTTTGCAGCAGAGGTATGCCCAAGTGCCCTGTTTTCTTTTTTTTTTTTTTTTTTTTTTTTTGAGACGGAGTCTCACTCTGTTGCCCAGGCTGGAGTGCAGTGGCACAATCTTGGCTCACTGCAACCTCTGCCTCCCGGGTTCAAGTGCTTCTCCTGCCTCAGCCTGCTGAGTAGCTGGCATTACAGGTACATGCCACCACACTTGGCCAACTATTTTGTATTTTTAGTAGAGACAGGGTTTCACCGTGTTGGCCAGGATGGTCTTGATCTCCTGACCTCGTGATCTGCCTGCCTCAGCCTCCCAAAGTGCTGGGATTACAGGCGTGAGCCACCACGCCCGGCCAAGTGCCCATTTTTTTAAAAGTCCCTCTGATGGTCGCCCACTCACATGAAGACAAGGCACTGAGTGCCCACATCGGGAGTAAAGCCAACGGCCCCAAAGGAAGCAAGCAGGGCTTGTGGGCACCTGAGGCCACATGAGGGAGACGAGTCTGTCTATTTCCTCTCTGTGAATCTGGGTGGGTTACGTGCTGGGGCACCAGGTCAGACGTGCTCCTGGGTGGGCCCCCAGCCTGGACTCCAGGGCACCCAGAGCCTCTGCTTGCCCATCCTGGGACCCCAGGGCCATGGTGCAAAGAAGCCCCAACTGGACTCCCGGGTGGAGAACTAAGGGCTCAAACCCCCAGCTCTGCCAAAAACAACTGGAGACTCCCAGAAGCAGAGCTGCCTCGCTGCCACGGGGGCCACAGAGCGACCTGGCTCACCCACCCAAAGTGCCAGCCCTCCGAGTCCTGAGCACGTGAGCGCTTATTGGTTTTCACTGTAAGTTTTTATTTTGAGCTGGTTTGTTACACAACAAAAGCTAACTGATTAACCGATAAATGTGAAAATTTAGATAGCAAGAACAAATATAGAGAAAATGTACAAAAGTGATACAAGAGAAACGGAACATCTCAATGATCTTTTATCTGTTAAAGAAAACGAACCTTCGGGCTGGGCTTGGTGGCACACACCTGTAATCTCGGCACTTTGGGAGGCCGAGGCGGGCAGATCACTTGAGGTCGGGAGTTCGAGACCAGCCTGGTCAACATGGTGAAACCCCGTCTCTACTAAAAATACAAAAATTAGCCGGGCATGGTGGCAGCTGCCTGTGATCCCAGCTACTCAGGAGGCTGAGGCAGGAGAATCGTTTGAAGCCAGGAGGCGGAGGTTGCAGTAAGCTGAGACCATGCCAGCCTGGGTGACAAGAGCGAAACTGCATCTCCAAAAGGAAAGGAAAGGGAAGGGAAAGGGAGGGGAGGGGAGGAGAGGGGAGGGGAGGGGAGGGGAGGAGAGGGGAGGGGAGGGGAGGGGAGGGGAGGGGAGGGGAGGGAAGGGAAAAGAAAAGAGAAAAGAAAAGAAAAGAAAAGAGAAGAGAAGAGAAGAGAAGAGAAGAGAAGAGAAAAGAAAAGAAAAGAAAAGAAAAGAAAAGAAAAGAAAAGAAAAGAAAAGAAAAAAAAGAAAAGAAAAGAAAAGAAAGAGAAACTTCAACCTAAAACTTTCTCACAGAAAGTCTCCAGGCCAGGTGGGTTCCCTGGTGAAATTTTTCAAACATTCAAGAAAGAAGTAAACCCAACACACTGAATGATGCCAGTGTAATCTTGGTACCAAAAGCTGACCAAAGGAAAGGTGGCTATGGGGCCAGCCCTCATGAGCAGACGTGCAAATCTAAACAGGTGTCAGCAACCGGGCCCAGTGATGTCTTAAAGGATCTTGAACTGCAGCTAAATTATTTGTCTTTTCTTTATTAATTTTTCCAATATTGAACAAATACTCTTTCACTGACACTAGTCCTCTATTTAGCCACATATGAGCTTTTAATTTAAATTACTATGTTTTGTTTTTAACATTTTGGCTGGGCGCAGTGACTCATACCTGTAATCCCAATGCTTTGGGAGGCTGGGGCCGGAGGATCAGTGAGCCCAGAAGTTCAAGGCCAGCCTGGGCAACACAGTGAGACCCATCTCTACAAAAAAAGTTGGGGGGAGGTGGGTGTGGGATTACTGGGATTACGGGCTGGGATTACAGGCTCACGCTTGTAATCCCAGCACTTCGGAAGGCCAAAGCAGGCAGATCACCTGAGGTTGGGGGTTCGAGACCAGCCTGACCAACATGGCAAAACCCAGTCTCTACTAAAACTACAAAATTAGCCAGGCGTGGTGGCACATGCCTGTAATGCCAGCTACTCAGGAGGCTGATGCAGGAGAATCACTTGAACCCGGGATGTGGAGGTTGTGGTGAGCCAAGATCGAGCCACTGCACTCCAGACTGGGCAAGAAGAGTGAAACTCCATCTCAAAAAAAAAAAAAAAGAAAGAAAAAGAAAAAATTAACCACGTGTGGTGGCATGCACCTGTGGTTCCAGCTGTTCCGGAAGCTGAGGCAGGAGAGTGTCCAGGAGGTGGAGGCTGCAGTGAGCTGTGATCACACCACTGCATTCCAGCCTGGGCAAAAAAGTGAGACCCTGTCTCAAAAATAAATAAATAAATGATTTCTACTTTGTTCTTTGTCTAGCCAGTTGTTCTTGTTCCTAATACTCTGTTCTTGTTTTATGAATGAAATCTTTTTTCATCTCTCTGAAGATGGAATTTTGAGCGGACTCACTGTGAAGCTCTGACTACTCTGATTACCTCTGGTTTCTCAGCTGTGACTCCTCCTGTCTGTTGAGGCAGCAGCCTCTTTCCAGAGCGGGACTTCTTTGGATGTTCAGGGATCCTGGCTCCTGGGGTTTCTCTCCCGCACGTGCCCAGGCTTGAAGAGACCTCTGTCTCCAGCACTTTCACTGCTCTGCTCTTGCCCTTCAGGTTGGATGTCAGTGCCTTGAGTTACAAACCTGTGTCAGGGGCTCTATCTGTCACCACAGCCGGACACAGTGACACACACCTGTGCTCTCTGATACTCATGGGGCTGACGCAGGAGGATGGTTCGAGCCCAGGAGTTGGAAGCTGTAACGCACAGTGACTGTGCCTGTGAAGAGCCACTGCCCTCCAGCCTGGGCAACACAGCAAGCCCGTGTCTCTAAAAAAGAAATATATATATATATATACACACACACACGCACATATATATATATGTGTATATATGTGTATATAAATATAGCCACAGCTGGTAACGCAGTGGGTTGAATAGTTTCCAAGATGTTCATCCAGAACCTCAGACTGTGACTGTATTTGGAAATAGATTCTTGGCAGCTACGAGTGATTAAGTTTAGATGAGGTCACACAGGAGCAGGGTAGGCCCACAGTCCTACAGTCCTATGACTCGTGTCCATATAGGAAGCGGAGGGGACACAAAGAGGAAACAGGTGCCCGGGAAGACAGCCGTGTGCAGACAGACACAGAGATCAGAGCGATGCAGCCACAGACGAGGACACCTGGGGACACCGGGGCGGGAAGCTGGAAGAGGCAGGAAGGAGCTTCTCCCGGAAACCGCTGGGAACGCAGCCCTGCCCTGAAGTCAGACTTCTGGCGGAGGATAACATGTTTCTGCTGTTTTAAGCCCCGCAGTATTGGGGTCTTTGTTCCGGCAGCCCCGGGGCACCCTGTGGACACCCTGCCTGAGGGCGCCACTGACCCTCCCCCCCCCGTTCTGTGCCCAGGCGTTTGTCCCACCCGCACCCTGTGGACACCCCGCCTGAGGGCAGCACTGTCCCCCCGGTTCTGTGCCCAGGTGTTTGCCCTGCCCGTCCTGTCCTGAAGGATCCTGACCGGGTCCCTGTGGCAACACAGTTGGTCCCTGTCCCCACAGAGCAGCTTCAGCAACTCGCATGACATCAGGCGCCGCAACCTCGGGACCCCAGTGACCAGGAAAAAAGAGACTTGTGCATCAGCAGAACCAGCATTTTCCAGAGAAACTCCAGAACAAAAAATATATGCAGGGCATTTTGGAGAAGGAGAAACGGGAGTTGAGACCTGTCAGAAACAGCAGGAGTCAGGGACCTGCACCTGCAAACCATCGCCGCTCTCTCCCCCTCCACGGGAGCAGGAGCCCGCCTGGTGTCCCCCACCGCGCAGGGGGCAGGGAGGGCGGCCTCCCACGTCGCAGCCCCGGGACCCGGGCCCGTCCCCTGCTCCAGGCAGCCGCAGCCTCACACCAGCCGCCACCGCAGACAGCCGAGCCCGGCCCGACGCTCATTCCTGGAGCTCCTGCTCCCTCCTCCGGGCTCCCCGGGAACTGGGCCCGGACTGCGCCGGCCAGGCCTCTCCCTGCACCGAGGCGCTGGGTGCTGTTTGCAGAACGGACCCGTGTGCAGAGACACCCAGGCCGGCCCGCCCCGAGAATCGCCCGGGAGCCCGGCCAGGTGGTCCCCACGCCTCCCTGGCCTGTTCCAGTCAAAGGTCCTGATTTATGGGGGGATTTTGTAGGACTGGAAACTGCCTGGCTGAGGGAGTGGGGGGAGGACCTCACTCCACTGTCTGAGGTCTGGCTGCTGATGGCTTTGAAGGCTCCCCTCTCCCTCCTCCCTGGGCCCCACACCGGGCGGGGCTCCCTTTAGTGCCTGTGAAAGATTCCAAGTACAGAAGCCCCTGGCATCCCGGGGACACCCCGCCCCGTCCCGGCCCCACCCCAACCGCGATAAACCCCGGCCTTTGGACCGGCTCCGGCGGGGCGGGGGGGCTCCTGCTCCCTGGAAACCTCAGTGGTGTAGGGGATGGGACGTCCTCACCCTCCTGGTGTGCAGGTGGCATCTTCAGTGTTGACATGCGAACGAACATTGGGCAGGGGTCTCTCCTGTCCTTGCAGGGTGACCGTCACCGGGATGCCCCGTCTGCAGCTGAGCAACAGCTTGTGCGTCCCAGACCTGAACCGCGAGTGGAGATGGCACCTCTGTGCCACCGCAGGACTCCCCCCGCTGCCTCGGCCGCCCAGGCCCTCCTGGGAGGGATCCAAACCGCTGACCAGGAATCACTCCTGAAAACCGGAACCCGGGTCCGGGGGTCACACACAGCCAAAGGGACGGCCTGGGTGTGGGAAGGACGGAGGCCACAGAGCCCGGCTGTGAGGGCATCATCTGGGCTCGGAGCTCAGCTGCCCTGTGCCCTGACCCCCTGCAACACCGCATGTCAGGCGGGTAGTCTGGTTTTATCCCCAGAGCACCATCCGGGAGAAAACCAAGGACACAGCTGGGTATGAGGAGCACAGGCTCCTGGTTCAGAATGAGCTTAGACAAAAGAAGGTTTATTGGCTGGGTTTGGCTTTCCGTCTGTTTATTTGCTTTTGTCTCTGGTGTAAATGTCATGAGGAGGCTGAAAACTGAGAATTAATTAGGAATGGTCCTAAGTTACTAGTGTCTGAAACTGAAGGGGAAGTCCAAGGTGGACCCAATGCTAAGTGGCTTGGAGGCTTCAGGAATGGCTGGATCCAGGAGCTTATGTGACATTATCAGATCTCTCTCTCTTTCTGTCTCTCCTCTCGCCCTGTCTCCCCTTCTGCCCGCCGCCATCAGTACCCATGAACCTGCTTCTCTTTGAGTCAGGCCAGGCCCCTGGACCCTCCTGACCCACAGTCATGAGGAAGACGCTCTCCCCCACAGCCAGCTTCATGCAGACTCCCCAGTTGGCCCTGCTGGGGCAGGAAGATGAGGCACCTTCCCTGGCCAGCCATGGACCAAGTGGTGGCCCCTGGGACCAGGAGGCGAGGGGGTCCTGTGATGACGGCGTGGGTGCAGCGCAGCTGCCCTCATGAAAAAAAAGAAGACTTCAGGCAAAGATCTAAGAGACTCCAGAGTCTACAGTACTCCAGCGCCTGGGGGGATGCAAGAAACACACGGCGTAGAGTTCAACTCAGCAAGAAGGGGCGGCACGGCTCAGAGTGACGGACCCTCACACCCACCGCCTGCCTCCCACCACCCGATGCCCACGACGGCTGGGCAGGCTGGGCCGGGGGAGGTCAGCGTCGTGGACGATGGTGCTAGGCCACCTGATTAACCCTCGAGTCTGCCGTAGTCTGCTGCGTGGAAAGGTTACTCAGCACTGGGCTTTTGCAAGGATTTCACGAGTTGGTTCCTGATTAGAATCTGGCCCCGACCACAGGCCTGATGAGGCTTTGCCCGGCAGGCCTCAGAGAAGCTGCCCTCCCCGCGCCAGGCTTCCGCAGCCAGCGCATCACAGCGTCTGTAGGGAGCCGCAGTCCTGGGCCCAGCGGCCACCCCAGCCCCAGCCGGCCAGGCTCCCACTCACGTCCAGAGTCCTAGGCCAGGCACCAACATCCAGAGGCCTCCTTAGCGGGGTGGGGGTGGCAGCTGAGCCACTTTCCTCCCCTCACACCCTTCCTGCCCCTGGCCCCAGAATGTGTGTTTTTAGAAGCAGTGTCTTGCTGTGTTGCCCAGGCTGACCTCAAACTCGTGGCCTCCAGTGACCCTCCCGCCTGGCTTCTCCAAGTGCTGGGATTGCAGACGTGAGCCGCCACTGTGCCCGGCTCTGCCAGGAGCCTCTAGTTGGCGGCTCCTCCTCTTGAGGCAACCCCCACATCTGCACTGCACCCAGTCAACCCTCACCCGTCCCCTCCGTGGGAGGAACGGGAACGGGACATGGGAGCCGGTGCCTCCCTCTGCCTCTGGTCTGTGGCCACAGTGGTGAGTAAAGGCTTGACGGCCGCGGTCAGCCTGGCTGGTCCTCCTCACTGCCCTCCCAGACACCTCGTGGCTCAGCAGCATGTAACAGCCTCCGTAAGCCCCAGCGCAGGACGCACTCTCCAGGTAGCCCTGGTCCCAGGCCTGAGCCAGCCCTCTCACACCAAGCTCAGGCCAGCTCCCAGGAGGCACCACTGCCCTCCACCCTGGAACAAGAAACCGCAGCCACCGTGAGATTCCGGCTCCCTGCCCGCAGCCCGTCGGCCATCCAGTCCCTTCCTTCCAATTTTGTCCAGCACTGCCCCAGCCCGGTCCTCCCGGGCCCTGCTTGTACCCATCCCCACAGTGCCGAGGAGACGCCTGCCCAAAGCCGACCTCAGCCCTCTCACGGTGGCCCCCAGTGCCCGTTTAGAGAGCGAGTGAGTTCTTCGGAGGAAAAGGAGAAGACGTCTGAGGCAGCCTCTGCAGGGCGAGTGTTCTGCGGGGCAGGTGTGGGGAAGCTGGGAGTGGTCCCAGCCCTCGTTGGGAGGCCTGTGGCAGCCCTGGCTCTGGAGTCGTCAGCCCTCCCTCCTGGGAACCAACAGCTGTCTGTGAACTCTGACCTGGCAATTCGGATGTGGCCGAGGGGACCGTGTGTTTGGAATAGGGGTCTCCATTCCTTCGTTAACTGGAGACGCAGTGGGGACAGTCCCTGAGACCCCAGGGGAAGGGACGCCTCACAGGAACCAGAGCAGAGAAAACACAGGCCTGTCTGAATCCGCTTCTAGCATCTCAGTAATTCCAGAACATCAAGCAGAGCTCAGCCATCAGAGGCAACAACTGAGGCTGGAGGAGGTCCTGCTTCACCCCGAGAGGTTTCCCCGGCCCCGTGAACCGTTGTTCTGAAGAAGTTCCCCACCTCCTTCCCCGCTCCCCACAGCCCCAAGTCGTGAGCAGCTTCCCCCGGGTGAGAGACACCCCTCGGCCTCCACTCACCCTTTAACGTCGGTTTCCTCTGCACGGGGCACAAAACGGGCTGCTCAGCGGCTGTTGATTTGTTTTCTGTGGAATTTGTTGAAGAATCATGTAAAATGGACACTTACACGGGAAAGTAAATTTAAACCTTCAAAAGAAAAGTATACACCAACCTGGCTGGGGTTGAGGAGGCCCTGCATTCTCTCCAGTTGTTGGCTGTGTTAGTCAGAGTTCTCCAGAGGGACAGAGCCAGGGGGTCGTGTGCAGGGAGAGGTTGATTATTAGAGATTGGCTCCCATGGTTAAGAAACTGAGAGCTCACCATCTGCAGCTGGCGAGCCGGACACCCAGGAGAGCCGGACACCCGGGAGAGCCGGACACCCGGGAGAGCCGGACAGCCGGGAGAGCCGGACACCCGGGAGAGCCGGACACCTTAGGGAGCCGGACACCTTAGGGAGCCGGACACCCGGGAGAGCCGGACACCTTAGGGAGCCGGACACCCGGGAGAGCCAGACACCTTAGGGAGCCGGACACCCAGGAGAGCCGGACACCCGGGAGAGCCGGAAACCTTGGGGAGCCGGACACCCGGGAGAGCCGGACACCTTAGGGAGCCGGACACCCGGGAGAGCCGGACACCTTAGGGAGCCAGACACCTTAGGGAGCCGGACACCCGGGAGAGCCGGACACCTTAGGGAGCCGGACACCCGGGAGAACCGGACACCTTAGGGAGCCGCACACCCGGGAGAGCCGGACACCTTAGGGAGCTGGACGCCCGGGAGAGCCAGAAACCTTAGGGAGCCGGACACCTTAGGGAGCCGGACACCCGGGAGAGCCGGACACCTTAGGGAGCCGCACACCTTAGGGAGCCGGACACCCGGGAGAGCCGGACACCTTAGGGAGCCGGACACCCGGGAGAGCCGGACACCTTAGGGAGCCGGACACCCAGGAGAGCCGGACACCCGGGAGAGCCGGACACCTTGGGGAGCCGGACACCCGGGAGAGCCGGACACCTTAGGGAGCCGGACACCCGGGAGAGCCGGACACCTTAGGGAGCTGGACGCCCGGGAGAGCCAGAAACCTTAGGGAGCCGGACACCTTAGGGAGCCGGACACCCAGGAGAGCCGGACACCCGGGAGAGCCGGACACCTTAGGGAGCCGCACACCTTAGGGAGCCGGACACCCGGGAGAGCCGGACACCTTAGGGAGCTGGACGCCCGGGAGAGCCAGAAACCTTAGGGAGCCAGACACCCAGGAGAGCCGGACACCTTAGGGAGCCGGACACCTTAGGGAGCCGGACACCCAGGAGAGCCGGACACCCGGGAGAGCCGGAAACCTTGGGGAGCCGGACACCCGGGAGAGCCGGACACCTTAGGGAGCCGGACACCTTAGGGAGCCGGACACCCAGGAGAGCCGGACACCCGGGAGAGCCGGAAACCTTGGGGAGCCGGACACCCGGGAGAGCCGGACACCTTAGGGAGCCGGACACCCGGGAGAGCCGGACACCTTAGGGAGCCGCACACCCGGGAGAGCCGGACACCTTAGGGAGCCGGACGCCCGGGAGAGCCAGAAACCTTAGGGAGCCGGACACCTTAGGGAGCCGGACACCCGGGAGAGCCGGAAACCTTAGGGAGCCGGACAGCCGGGAGAGCCGGACACCCGGGAGAGCCGGACACCTTAGGGAGCCGGACACCCGGGAGAGCCGGACACAGCCGGGAGAGCCGGACACCCGGGAGAGCCGGACACCTTAGGGAGCCGGACACCCAGGAGAGCCGGACACCCGGGAGAGCCGGACACCTTGGGGAGCCGGACACCCGGGAGAGCCGGACACCTTAGGGAGCCGGACACCCGGGAGAGCCGGACACCTTAGGGAGCGGGACACCTTAGGGAGCCGGACACCTCAGGGAGCCGGACACCCAGGAGAGCCGGACACCCGGGAGAGCCGGACACCTGGGAGAGCCGGACACCTTAGGGAGCCGGACACAGCCGGGAGAGCCGGACACCTGGGAGAGCCGGACACCTTAGGGAGCCGGACACCCGGGAGAGCCGGACACCTTAGGGAGCGGGACACCTTAGGGAGCCGGACACCTCAGGGAGCCGGACACCCAGGAGAGCCGGACACCCGGGAGAGCCGGACACCTGGGAGAGCCGGACACCTTAGGGAGCCGGACGCCCGGGAGAGCCGGAAACCTTAGGGAGCCGGACACCTTAGGGAGCCGGACAGCCGGAAACCTTGGGGAGCCGGACACCTTAGGGAGCCGGACACAGCCGGGAGAGCCGGACACCCGGGAGAGCCGGACACCCAGGAGAGCCGGACACCCGGGAGAGTCGGACACCCAGGAGAGCCGGAAAGCTTAGGGAGCCGGACACCTGGGAGAGCCGGACGCCCGGGAGCTGGACACCCGGGAGAGCCAGTACTGCCAGCTCCAGGCCTGGTCCGAATCTGAAGGCAGGACAAGCCCACGTCCAGGGAGAAGGCTCCACACCTCCAACAAGTCCCCGCACTGGGGGAGGAACCGCTGCATTACTCACCCATGAACTCAAGTGTCCTCCTCACAGCCCAGCCACGGTGACACCTCAGTTCCGCCTCACATCAGTAAGTGCACAGCCTCCAGGTGGCTGCGTGCCCTGCGTACTCATCACGCTTGGCCCAGCGGAGCCTGAGTGGCTTCACCTGACCTTGTCTACTGGGCCAACTTACCCGCCAGGTCCCCAAAGCCAGACAGCGAGGGGCTTCTCCGCGGTTGAGGGCAGGGAGTGTGGTCTTTGACAAGCCCACAGGCTGCTCCCAGGACGGCAGGCAAAGGCAGACGCAGCCTGGCCCCGGGGGCAGGTGTGGGCTCTGGCTACACAGAGGAGATCTCAGAATCGGGAAATACGGCCACTCTTGGCACCCAACTTCTTTTTGAAATATTGAAATATTGTTCTTTCCACAAAAATGTGTTGCGTTCAAATGCTATAGGTTTACTTTTGTTATATGGAAATGAATGAATACTGTCTAACTTCTTGGTTTTAATTTCGATAGTGTAGATATCAGTAGACCTAAGCCACATAAATGGAAGCTTGCTGGGGTCCTCAGTAATTTTGTTTTTTTGAGACAGAGTCTCACTCTGTCACCCAGCCTGGACTGCAGCGGCACAATCTCAGCTCACTGCAGCCTCAGCCTCCCTGGATTCAGGTGATCCTCCCACCTCAGCCTCCCGAGTCACTGGGACCACGCCTGCCTAATTTTTGTGTTTTTTGTAGAGATGGGGTCTCACTTCATTGCCCAGGCTGGTCTTGAGCTCCTGGGCTCAATTGATCCACCAGCCTCGTCCTCCCAAAGTGCTGGGATTACAGGCACGAACCATCACACCCAGCAAATAATTTTTTTTTAATTTTTTTATTTTTTGAGATGGAGTCTTGCTCTGTCGCCCAAGCTGGAGTGCAGTGGCATGATTTTGGCTCACTGCAACCTCCACCTCCCAGGTTCAAGCGATTCTCAGGCCTCCGCCTCCTGAATAGCTGAGATGACAGGTGTGCACCACCATGCCTGGCTAATTTTTTGTATTTTTAGGAGAGACGCCTGTAATCCCACTGTAATCCCAGCACTTTGGGAAGCCAAGGGGGGAGGATCTCTTGAGCCCGGGAGTTCAAGACCAGCCTGGGCAACATGGCTAGACCCCATCTTCACAAAAAATTTTTAAAATTAGCCAGGCATGGTGGTGAAGGCCTTTGGTCCTAGCTACTCAGGAGGCTGAGGTGGGAGGATCACTTGAGCCCAAGAGTTGGAGCTTGCAGTGAGCCGTGATCACACTGCTGTACTCCAGCCTGGGCAACAGAGCAAGACTCCATCTCAAATAAATAAATAAATAAATAAACAAATAAATAAAATGTACCATCTTAGCCACTTTTAAGCGTGTGCTTCTGTGGTGTTAAGTACACCCACATCCCTCTACAGCCATCACCACATTCATCTCAAGCACCTGTCATCTGCCCAGACTGAGACTCTGTCCCCATTAAACACTGACTTGTAATTTCCCTTCCCCACAAATTCTACTTTCTGTCTGTGTATTTGGTGACTCTAGGCTCCTCACGTTGTAGCAAGACGAGCCACAGACAAAACTCCTCAGACACCGGATTAAAGCAGGAAGTGGTTTTTATTCGGCCGGGAGCGTCGGCAGACTCGCGTCTTAAGAGCCGAGTTTCCAAAAAAAGAAATTCTTGGCCTTTTTAAAGGCTTACAGCTCTAAGGGGTCCACGTGAAAGGGTCGTGATAGATGGAGCAAGCGTGAGAAACGTGACTGGGGGCCACATGCATCAGCTAACAGAACAAAAAGTTTTACAATGCTTTTTTCATACAGTGCCTGAAATTTACAGATAACACAAGTCATTTAGGTCAGGGGTTGATGTTATTATTGTTACTTTTTTAACTCCTAGGGCCCGGTGGTGGTGCCAAGGTTGTCTGGCTATTTATCTTACTTTTGTTTTTTTCCAACTTTTTGCTTTCTCTCTTTCCTCCTGTCTTGTGAACTAGGCAAGGTTGGGGGAGGAGGGCAGCAGGAGTAGCAGTGGTCTCCTTCCTTAACATGAGCGGAATTATGCAGCATTTCTCTTTCGTGTCCAGTTTGTTTCACTTAGTAAATTTTTAAGGTTCATCTATGTCATAACATATATCAGAATTTTCTTTTTTTTTTTTTTTTTTTTTTTTTTTTTTTGAGATGAGGGCTCACTCTCTTACCAAGGCTGGGGTGCAGTGGCATAATCATGCCTCACTGCAATCTCCCCGCTCCCAGCTGCAGGTTCAACCAATTCTCGTACCTCAGCCTCCCGAGTAGCTGGGACTACAGGTGTGTACCACCACGCCCGGCTAATTTTTTGTATTTTTGGTAGAGACAGGATTTCGCCACATTGCCCAAGCCGATTTTCTTCCTTTTCAAGGCTGAATAATATCCCACGGGACGCGCGGACCACATTTTGTTTACCCATTCATGCACTGACAGATGCTTGCGTTGCTTCCACCTTTTAGCTGCTGTGAACATAAATGTATAAATATCTGTTCAAGTCTTGCTTTCAGTTATTTTGAGTGTATACTTGGAAATGGAATTTCTGGATTACACGGTCATTCAGTTTGATTTTTTGGGAAGCCAGCATCCCGTTTTTCCATAGCTGCTGCAACGTTTTACGGCCCCACCAAGAGTGCACAGAGTTCCAATTTCCCTCTGTCCTCGTCAACACTTGTTATTTTCTCTGGCTTCCGTAAGAGCCATCCTAATGGGCATGGGGTGGGGTCTCACCGTGGTTTTCGCTTGCATTTTCCTAGTAATTAGTGATGTGGGGCGTCTCTTCATGTGCGTCTTGGACACTTGTGTAACTTGTTTGAAGAAATGGCTACTCAACTTCTCCGCCCACGTTTTATATTGTGTTGTTTGGTTTTTGTTGTCGTTGAGTTGCAGAAGTTCTTCACACATTCAATATATTAATCCCTTATCGGGTATATTATTTGCAAATATTTTCTCCCTTTCCATGTGTTGCCTTTTCACCTTTTTGATAGTGTCCTTCAAAGCACAAATGTTTTTAATTTGGGGCCGGGCGCGGTGGCTCACACCTGTAATCCCAACACTTTAGGAGGCTGAGGTGGGCGGATCACCTGAGGTCAGGAGTTTGAGACAAGCCTGACCAACATGGTGAAATCCCGTCTCTACTAAAAATACAAAAATTAGCCGGGCGTGGTGGTGGGCGCCTGTAATCCCAGTTACTCAGGAGGCTGAGGCAGGAGAATAGCTTGAATCTGGGAGGCAGAGGTTGCAGTGAGCCAAGATCGCACCAGTGCACTCCAGCTTGGGTGACAGAGCAATACTCTGCCAAAAAAAAAAGAGAGAGAGAGAGAGAAAGAAAGAAGAAAGAAAAGACAGGAAAGAGAAAGAAAGAAAGGAAGGAAGGAAAGGAAGGAAAGGAAGAAAGGAGAGGAGGGGAGGGGAGGGGAGGAAGGAAGGAAGGAAGAAAAGAAAGAAAGAAAGAGAAAGGAAAGAAGGAAGGAAGGAAGGAAGATTTTTAATTTTGATAAGGTCTGATTTACCTATCTTTTCTTTTGTGTCATATTCAAGAAATCCTTGCCAAAATCAGTATCATGACGCTTTTCCCTTATGTTTTCTTCTGAGAGTTTTAGCTTTTACAGGTAACTCTTTGATAAATTTTGAGTTACTTTTCATGTCTGGTGCTAGGTAAAAATTCTATTTTATTCTTTTACATGGGGATAGCTAGTTTTCTCGGCAGCATTTGTTGAATGGACTGTTCTTTCCCCATTGAATGGTCTTGGCACCCTTGTCAAAAATCATTTGTACATCTGAAGGCTTATTTCTGGGCTGTATCCTATTCCCTTGGTCTACATGTCTGTGTTAATGCCGGTACCACACTGTTTTGATGACTGCAGCATTGTAGTAAATTTTGAAATTAGAAAGTGTGAGTTCTCTTACTTTGGTCTTTTTTTTTTTTTTCCAGACAGTTTTGGCTAGTCAGGGTCCCTTGAGATTTCACATGAATTTTAGAATGGGTTTTTCTATTTCTGGGGGGAAAAAAAAAAAGTCGTTGGAATTTTGAGAGGAATTGTATTGAATCTGCAAATTGCTTTGGACAAGATGGCTGTCTTCACTCTAATAAGTCTTCTAATTCATAAACATGGGGTGTTTTTCCATGTATTTATGTCTTTTTATTTTTTCAGCAATGTTTTGTACTTTTCAGCGTACACGTCTTTCACTTCCTTAGTTAATTCCTAAATATTTTATTCCTTGGAGTACCATTATGAATGGAATTTTTAAATTCCTTTTTTGGATAGCTCATGGTTAGCATATGCAAATGCAGTTGACTTTTGTGCATTGATTTTGTGTCCTGCAACTTTGCTGAACTCACCTATTAGTTCTGTTAGTTCTCACAGGTTTGGGGTGGAATCTAGGATTTTCTACATATTCCATCACGTTGCCTGTGAACAGAGATAATTTTACATCTTCCTATCCATGCTGGATGCCTTTTGTGTGTTTCGTCCGACGGCTCTGGCTGGAACTTCCAGCGCTGTGTGGAACAGCAGTGAAGAGCATGGGCATCTTTGTCTTGTCCCTGGTCCCAGAGGAGAAGTTTTCTGCCTCTCACCATTGAGTACAACGCTCACTGTGGGTTCTTCCCACATGGCCATTGTTATGTTGAGGTCCTTTCATTCTAGCCTGGTTTTTTCCATGTTTTTATCACAAAAGGGTGTTGAGTTTGTTCAAAGGCTCTTTCTGCATCGATTAAGGTCACACAATTTCTTTCCTTCATTTGGTTACCATGGAATACAACATCGATCGGTTTTCGTATGTTGAACCGTTCTTGCGTTCGGGAACAAATTCCACCTGGTCCTGAAGTAGAACCCTTTTAACACACCGCTGAATTGGGTTTCTGCTAGTATTTCATTGAACTTTCCATTCTATTTCAAAATAAAGCGTTTTTATGTTTCATTGATTCATTCTCCTATTCGGAAAATACCGAAAATGCACATGGAATCCCTTTCATATGTGTCTTCGGTATCCCTGTGACCAAGAGCAAGAGAGAGTCACAGAGAGGCAGAGATCCCCGGAGACCCAGGGCTTTGAGCTGGATGCAGGACTGGCCAGGCCCCTGGGGCGTCCTGTGGCGGTGAGGATGGGGTCCTGTGGGTTCCACGTATGGGAAAAGTGGTGAAGCCACGACTTGATCATCTGATGATCAGAAGAGTGTGGGTGGCAGGAGCTGGCAGGTGTCACCAAAGCCACTTCCTGTTGTGCTTAGGCACACAACCAAACTATGTTTTCCAGCCTCCCTTGAGTTTGAAGATTATCACAGGACTGAGTTCTGGCAAAGGAGTATGGGCATCGGGTGTGCCAGCCTGGTCTCCAGGACACCCTGGGAAGCTGCCCCCAGGTTCTTTTCCCCTCTGTCTGGAACCAAGGTGATCCCAGGGCCATGTCTGGAACCCCATATAGAAGGTGGAGGAACCCTAGGAGAAGGAATCCCGTTCCTGACCGTTAGGAACAGAGCCATCCATGAGCAGCATTGGACTCAAGAGCAAAATACACTTGACTGTGTGCGGCAGCAGAGATTGTTAGGGTTTTCTACTATCCTCACTGAGGTATTAACCCAGGTAGCCGTGCCACCATCTCTGGGTGTTGAGCTGCACTGGCCTTCCTTCTGGAGCACTCTGGCCTCTCAGTTCTCTTCCTTCTGAAACACTCTGACCTCCCTGTCCCCTCTCGCCTGGCTCTGCTGCCTGCTAGGCTGTGTCCCAAGGCCAGGGCTACAGAGGAGAAGGGGAACCTCAGTCTCTCAGGTGGAGAAACGTTGGGGAACTGACTCAGCCTCACGCCTCTGGGGCCCCAGTCATTCTCCCACCTCCCCGCTACTGTACCCACCCCACCCCTTCGGTTATACACCTGCCCCACGGGAACACAGTGGAGCCTCTAGAAAAGGAACACAGTGGAGCCTCTAGAAAAGGGATCACGGCGGAGCCTCTAGAAAAGGGATCACGGCGGAGCCTCTAGAAAAGGGATCACGGCAGAGCCTCTAGAAAAGGGATCACGGCGGAGCCTCTAGAAAAGGGATCACGGCGGAGCCTCTAGAAAAGGGATCACGGCGGAGCCTCTAGAAAAGGGAACACGGCGGAGCCTCTAGAAAAGGGAACACAGCAGAGCCTCTAGAAAAAGTCCAGGTGCTGCTTCCACACAGGGGCCGAACCTGAACAGCAGCACAATGGAAGGCGCTTGCAAGACTCACCCAGAGATAATAATGCTGCAGTTTCCACAACTGCTCTGTTTTAATATCAACTCCCACGAATTGAGGAGATGTCATTTTCCTTATTTACAGATGAGGAAGGTGAACCCGGGCAGCCCATCCCACGCACCCTCCTGCAGCAACACCCCCAACACCCCTCTGCCCACCCTGCTCCGGATGCCTGAGCCGCCTCCCCTACGTGACGGCCTCAGAGGTCTCAGCCGAGGACCCAGGGGTCACCTGTGCGGTCCAGTGCATCTGAAGCCACATCCACACGTGAAGACTCAGGCTCACTGAGAAAGCTCAGCCTCGGCTCGGCTGCTGGGGCTGCAGGGGAGGCCAGGATGACCCGGAGGGAGGAACCAGCACCAGGTTCCAGGGAGGGGGTGGTGGAGAATACTGGAGAGGAGAGTATGCAGCAAGTCCCAGCTCCGCCATGTGGCCAGGAACACCCCTGCGGCCTGGCGGCCTGTCCCTGCCCTCCAGGGCTTATTCTCCCTCAGGGCACCCAAGAGGAGAAACCTTCCCCTGCCCTCATACTCTCACTGCAAAGTCTGGGTAGGGCTGAGCCATTTCGGAGGGAGGCCCACTGCCCGCAGAGAGGATCAGCCTCCTCCAGGGTTCTGGGGAGGGGACGGTGGCAGGAGGCGCCTGGTGAGATCTGGTGAGCACCAGTTCCAGAATGAGGGGGCGGCGGGGGAAATGTGGGGCGCTGTCCGAGGTCCTGACCCTCCCTGGAGGACCTGTCTATGTCAGGTTCAGGACTCAGAGGACCTGTGCAGCAGCGAGAACAGAGGGGTCCGAGGTGGCAGAGACGGGGGAGATGGGGCTCAGAGCAGCACCTGTCGTGCAGACTCGGGGCTCCTGGGCATCTCTGATACTCAGGGGCCATGGGGTCAAGACAGGTTCAGGGATCTGGCCAGGTCTAGGGACTGAGCGGCCTCAGGGCTGCCTCCACCCACCGCACTCACAAGTCCCCACGCGGTGTGAGTCAACCCAACCTGGAGCTCCGGCCAGGGGCAGTGCAGGACTGGACAGAGCCCCCACCAGAGAGGCCAGTGGTGGTGGACACGGAAGGGACACCAGCCTTGGAAGGAGAAAGGGTTTATCTCCTGGAGGAGAGCCGGCCGGCCGGGGACGTGACAGCGGCCTGGGGTCCAGAACGGAGGGAAGGAGTACTGGGCTTGGCGGCCCGGCTGCACTTCAGCCTTCTGGGAGACTCAGCCCCCTGGGAGGCTGCCCACAAACGGGCCAGGTGTCTGCCTGGAGGAAGGGGCTCCCCGTCAGCTCTGTGGCTCCCCAAGCTGGCAGATATACCCAAGTCAGAAGTCAGAGAAGTGTGGTCTCCACGTGGAGTGGCACCCAGACCCCCTGCCCGGGCCCCACTGGGAGACCTTAGGCCCCTTCCAAGCCATTAAGCCCTCATCCCAAAAGTCAGACGTGCTGATCCCTGAAGCCAGGCCTGACGCCAGGGGCCTGGTTTTCTGCTCTTGACGGGAATAGCTCACAGCTGTGTGTCTATATCGGAAGCCACTTCTACCAAGCCCAGTTATTTATATGCCTCCTTCCCAAACGGAAATATAAGGAAATGTGTTAGCAATTTTGACTTTATTTCATAAAACACAGGATGAGGCCAAATGGAAGTCTGTTTCTGAATAAGATTACAGATTACAGATCTGAAAAACCAAGTTCACTTTCAGCTGCAAATATCATTTAGAGAAAATGTCTTGTTTTGTAAAAAGAAGCTGTGTGTTGACAGATTTCTTCCCCTCAAATTCTAGAGGGATTTCAAAGCCCTCAGTGGGCGTTCTACCTGTGGGGGAGGCAGTGCTCGCATCCCAGACACACCCTGACGCCGTAGGCCCGGTGCAGTGGAGTCCCCAGACACAGCTCCGTGGCCACAGGCTTGGTGGCAGGGGCAAGGCTGGCTGCCATGGGGGCAGGGGGGACGCCACCTCCACCCTGACCAAAGCCTCAGGTGCACTGACCCAGCAGTAGGATGTAGAGGTTCCGGGGTCCCCATAGCAAGACAAACATCCTCGCCCTCCCCTGGGAACCTGGAAACCCAGCCATGCCGTTGAAGCCTTCCAGGGAGGTGCATGTTACCCACCCCCAGCTTGTCCCCCATCCCTGGCTTGTCCCCCATCCCCGGTTTGTCCCCCACCCCACATTTCCCTTTAACTCTCGCTCGGCCTCATGTAGAGGTTAAAGGGAACACCCCCGGGCAGGTGACGCCTCCCCACCATCGGGTGACCCACCTGCTGCCTCCCACAGCCCTCCCACGTGCCCCCTCCCCCCGCCGCAGCAATGCCCCTGAGTTCGCTCTGCCCACCCTGCTCGGCAATGCCTGAGCCGCCTCCCCTGCATCATGCCTGAGCCGCCTCCCCTACATCATGGCCTCAGAGGCCTCAGAGGCAAGTCTGACGCCCCCCGTGCCATGCCCACCCTGCCCACAGGACCCTTGAAGACCCCAGGTGTCTGCGGGCTCCCTCATTTCGGTCCCCCAGTTCCTCACTTGCTGGTGGTCTCTCCTCGCCTGTCACCTCCCCGAAGGTTTCCTTGGTGTCCAGGTGCCTCTCAGTCCACACCTTCCACTTCCCGCCCCAGGTGTCGCATCTGCACACGTCAGTCAGCGCATTTGCGCTGGTCTCTCCCTCCCGCTGCTGGTCAACCCCGCCAGGCATCTACCATAGGCCCTACACCCATGACAAGGACTGGCAGAGCTCTGGGGAGGGCACCGAACCTAGGAGGGCTTCCTGGAGGTGGGTCAGAGCGGAGCTGGGAGTGGGAGGAGGACCATCACCCCTGGACTGCGCTCCTGCATATGTGAGAGAGGAGAGCGAGCCGTTCCCGCATGTACAGATAGGAGACTGTATCATTCCCACATACACAGAGAGGAGAGGGTTCCGTTCCCGCATATACAGATAGGAGACTGTATCATTCCCGCATATACAGAGAGGACAGCGAGCCGTTCCCGCATATACAGATAGGAGACTGTATCATTCCCACATACACAGAGAGGAGAGCGAGCCGTTCCCGCATACACAAAGAGGAGAGTGCACCCTTCGCGCACATGCGTAACCTCATTGCATGCTGATGAGAAGCCCCGGGCGTGCATGTGCACGGGCAGTAAGTGACACGCAGCTCTTTCCAGCGATGTCCCTTCTGTCTTTAAAATTATGGTTAGTAATTAGCACAGAATTTTTTCTTAAAAAAACAAGAGTAAGAAGTCATTTAATGATTTCCAAACTAATTACGAATATGGCCATACTTGGAAAAGCCACTCCCTAAAAGCGATGATTTGGCTCGAGCTGCTGTGAGAACCTGAGCGGAGTCATCCTCACTGAGAACCTGCCCGGGAGGCACCGGCAGTGAGAACCTGCCTGGGAGCCACCTGCAGTGAGAACCTGCCTGGGAGGCACCTGCAGTGAGAACCTGCCTCGGAGACACCTGCAGTGAGAACCTGCCTCGGAGGCATCCATGGTGAGAACCTGCCTGGGAGACACCTGCCGTGAGAACCTGCCTCGGAGGCACCCACAGCCGTCAGTGCCACTTTTCACCCCGGCCCGAGGCAGCGACCCCTTCGCATCCCCACCCCGCCTGCCCTGCCTCCTCAGTGGGGTGAATGGATAAAGGACGTTGGTTCTGGTTGTCATCTTTGAGCTGCCAGGTTTTTTAAGGGCTGCATGGGGATATCATTTGCATATCCTCAAACTCACACACTTAACGTGTCCAATTCAGTGCCTTTTAGTATATTCACAGAGCTGTGCGTCTATCACCACAATTTTAGAACATTTTATCACCTCAAAAAGAAAAGAAATCCTGCTTCCCCCAGCCATCACTCTGAGTCCCCCGTTTTCCCCAGCCCCTGTCCATCATGAAGCCACTCTCTGTCTCTGTAGATGTGTCTGTTCAGGACGTTTCACATCAATTCAATCATACACCACGTGGTCCATGGAGACCAGCTTTGTTCAGTCAGTGTGATGCTTTCGAGACTCTGTGGGGGCGATCTGGCTGCGGCATCTGTCACCCCATTGATTACCAGGGTTGATTCCACTGATGTGGCCAGCTCAGCGCTGTTCCCTTCCCGCCTCACCGTTCCATGTGCCTCCTTCCCAAAATTGTGTGCTCAGCCAAAGAAAATGACCTTCCCAAACAGAGAAGGACCATTCTTCAGTCCGGGGTGTCCGAGCAGCCACACTCCCCTGCTAGAATCTCCAAAGAAGCTCTCGAGGTCCATCCATGGTACAACTGAACTCAGACCTCTGTTGCCTTTTAGGGTTTAATACAATTCTATCGTATGGATTACATCACATTTTGTGTAACCACTAATCCCTTGGCAGAAATTGGGGTCGTTTCCACTTTTTGGCTATCAGTAATCAATGCTGCTGTGAACACGGATGTACAGCTTTGCCCGTGGACACGCCTGCCCTTCTCCTGGGTAAATGCCTAGGAGTAGAATTCCTGGGTCATCTGGTAACTCTACATTTGACATTGGAGGGAAAACGAGACTGTTTTCCACAGTGACTGCACCATTTGCCACTCCTGCCAGTGACGGATGAGGGATCTGGTTCTCCACATCCTCCCAACACCTGTCATTGTGCCCGTTAGACGACAGCCGTCCCAATGGGTGTGAAGCACTGCCCCTTTGTGGCTTTGATTTGCCTGTTCCTGAGGGCTGCTGACGTTGAGCATAAGTCCACGTCCCTATTGGTCATTGGTGTGGTTTGGTTGTGTGTCCCCACCCAAATCTCATCTTGTAGCTCCAGTAATTCCCACATGTTGTGGACGCGACCCAGTAGGTCCCCACCCAAATCTCATCTTGTAGCTCCCATAATTCCCACATGTTGTGGGAGCGACCCAGTAGGAGATGACTGAATTTTGAGGGTGGGTCTTTCCCGCACTGTTCTCGTGGTAGTGAATAAGTCTCATGAGATTTGATGGTCTGATAAAGGGAAACCTGTTATGCTTAGCACTCATTTTCTCTGGCCACTGCCATATAAGAAGTGCCTTTCACCTCCCACCGTGATTCTGAGGCCTCCCCAGCTGTGTGGAACTGTAAGTCCAATTAAACCTCTTTTGCTTCCCAGTCTTGGGTATGTTTTTATCAGCAGCATGAAAACAGACTAATACAGTAAATTGGTACCTGTGGCGTGGGGCATTGCTGAAGAGTTACCCGAAAACGTGGAAGTGACTTTGAACTGGGTAACAGGCAGGGGTTGGAACAGTCTGGAGGGCTCAGAAGAAGACAAGAAAACGTGGGAAAGTTTCAGACTCCGTAGAGAGTTGTTGAATGGCTTTGACAAAAATGTTGATCGTGATATGGACAATGAAACCCAGGCTGAGGTGGTCTCAGATGGAGATGAGGAACTTGTTGAGAACTGGAGCAAAGGTGACTCTTGTTATGTTTTAGCAAACAGACTGGCAGCATTTTGCCCCTGCCCTAGAGACATGTGAAACTTTGAGCTTGAGAGAGATGATTTAGGGCATCTGGCGGAAGAAATTTCTAAGCAGCAAAACATTCAAGTGGTGACTTGGGTGCTGTTAAAGGCATTCAGTTTTAAAAGGGAAACAGAGCATACAAGTTTGGGAAATTTGCAGCCATCGATAGAAAAGAAAATCCCATTTTCTGAGGAGAAATTCAAGCCGGCTGCAAAAATTTGCGTAAGTAGCAAGGAGCAAATGTTCATCCCCAAGACAATGAACAAAATGTCTCCAGGGCATGTCAGAGATCTTCATGGCAGCCCCTGCTTTCACAGGCCTGGAGGTTTAGGAGGCAAAAGACGTTTCATGGGCTGGGCCCAGGATCCCCGTGTTGTGTGCGACCCAGGGACTTAGTGCCCTGCATCCCAGCCACTCCAGCTGTCACTGAAAGGGGCCAATGCAGAGCTCGGGCTGTGGCTTCAGAGGGTGGAAGCCCCAAGTCTTAGCAGCCTCCACTTGGTGTTGAGCCTGGGAGTGCACAAAAGTCAAGAATTGAGGTTTGGAAACCTCCACCTAGATTTCAGATGATGTATGGAAACTATTACTGCTGTAATTGTACCATATATAATTCTTATACATTCTAGATGTAAATTATCAAATATTTGATTTGCAAATATTTTCTCCCATTCACTGGGTTGTCTTTCATTTGCTATAATAGACATAGTGTCCTTTGATGCACAAACGTTTTTAATTTTGATGAAGGTCGGCCGGGCGCGGTGGCTCAAGCCTGTAATCCCAGCACTTTGGGAGGCCGAGACGGGCGGATCACAAGGTCAGGAGATCGAGACCATCCTGGCTAACATGGTGAAACCCCGTCTCTACTAAAAATACAAAAAACTAGCCGGGCGAGGTGGCGGGCGCCTGTAGTCCCAGCTACTCGGGAGGCTGAGGCAGGAGAATGGCGTAAACCCGGGAGGCGGAGCTTGCAGTGAGCTGAGATCCGGCCACTGCACTCCAGCCTGGGCGACAGAGTGAGACTCCGTCTCAAAAAAAAAAAAAAAATTTTTGATGAAGGTCAACATAGGTGTTTTTTCTTTTGTTGCTTGTGGTTTTGGTATCATATGTAAGACACCATTACCTAATCCAAAGATTTACACGTGTGTTTCCTTCTGAGAGTCTTATAGTTTTATCTCTTGCAGTTGGATCTTTGACCTGCTTTGACTTAATTTTTTGTATGTGTGAGGTAGGAACTCAAATTTATTACTTTGCATATGGATATACAGCAGTCCCAACAGGGTTAGTTGAAAAACTATTCTTTTCCCTCAATAAATGGTCTTAATGTCTTTGTCAAAAACCAACTAAGGGTTTAATTTCTGGGCTCTCCATTCCACTGATCTGTGTGTCCAGCCTTGTAGCATTGTCACACTGTCTCCATTACTGGTGTTTTGTATTCAGTTTTGAAATAAGGAAGTGTGAATCCCCCAACTTTGTTCTTTGTAAAGTTTTGAGTGTTGAGGTTATACTCAGAGTCTTTTTAGATTCCATACTAATTTTAGGATGGATTTTTTTCTGTTTCTGCAAACAGGTCAACTTGGGTTTGGATAGGGATTGCACTGATTCTGCAGATCAACTTGGAGAGTATTACCATCTATTCAGTATCAATCTTATGGTCCAGGAACTTGAAATGTCTTTCATTTATTTAGGTTTAATTTAATTGCTTTCAGCAACGTTTTGATGTTTTCAGAGTTTAGGGTCTCCACTGTCTTGTTAAACGTATTCTTAAATGATATTCCATCTTTTATTTCTGATTTTAGTAAGCCCAGTCTTCTCTCTTTTTTTCTTAGTCTAGCTAAAGGTTTGTCAGTTTTGCTGATCTTTTGGAAGAATCAGCTTTTATTTTACTGATTTTCTCTATTTTCTAATCTATATTTCACTAACTTTTTTTCTATTCTTTTCTATTTCCTTCCTTTGTCCTGCCTGAGGTTTAGTTTGCTCTTCTTTTGTCACTGTCTCAAGTTGGGAGGTTAGGTTGTAGATATGAGAGCTTTCTTCTTTTTAAATGTAAGTGTTCTCAGACGTAAACTTCCTCTCTGCCCTGCTTTAGCTGCATCCCATACGTTTTGGTATGTTACATCTCCAATTTCATTCATCTCAAAGTATTTTCTTATTTTCCTTGTAATTTTGTCATTAATCTGTTTTGTTATTTAGGAATGAATGTGTGTTGCATAATGTACACATATTTGTGAATTTCCGAAGTTCCTTTCTATTTTTTATTCCTAATTTCACTCCATTATACTCAGTGATTGTGTTTTGAATGGTTTCAATCCCTTGAAAGTTAATGAGGCCAATGGATTTACAGCCAAATTCTACCAAAGGTACAAAGAGGAGCTGATACCATTCCTTCTGAAACTGTTTCAAACAATAGAAAGAAAGGGACTCCTTCCTAACTCATTTTATGAGGCCAGCATCATCCTGATACCAAAACCTAGCAGAGACACAACAAAGAAAGAAAATTTCAGGCCAATATCCCTGATGAACATCAATGCAAAAATCCTCAATAAAATACTGGCAAACCGAATTCAGCAGCACATCAAAAAGCTTATCCACCACAATCAAGTCAGCTTCATCCCTGGGATGCAAGGCTGGTTCAACATATGCAAATCAATAAACATAATCCACCACGTAAACAGCGCCAATGACAAAAACCACATGATTATCTCGATAGATCCAGGAAAAGGCTTTGATAAAATTCAACATCCCTTCTTGCTGAAAACTCTCAATAAACTAGGTATGGATGGAACATATCTCAAAATAATAAGAGCTATTTATGACAGACCCATAGCCAATATCATACTGAATGGGCAAAAGCTGGAAGCATTCCCTTTGAAAACTGACACAAGACAAGGAAGCCCTCTCCTATTCAACATAGTATTGGAAGTTCTGGCCAGGACAATCAGGCAATAGAAAGAAAAAAAGGTATTTGAATAGGAAGAGAGGAAGTCAAATTGTCTCTATTTGCAGATGACATGATTCTATATTTAGAAAACTCCATCGTCTCAGCCCAAAATCTTTTTAAGCTGATAAGTAACTTCAGCAAAGTCTCAGGATAGAAAATCAATGTGCAAAAATCCCAGGCATTCCTATACACCAATAATAGACAAGCAGAGAGCCAAATCATGAGTGAACTCCCATTCACAGTTGCTACAAAGAGAATAAAATACTTAGGAATACAACTTACAAGGGACATGAAGGACCTCTTCAAGGAAAACTACAAACAACTGCTCAAGGAAATAAGAGAGTACACAAACAAATGGGAAAAAAAATTCCATGCTCATGAATAGGAAGAATCAATATCATGAAAATGGCCATACTGCCCAAAGTAATGTATAGATTCAGTGCTATTCTCATCAAGCTACCATTGACTTTCTTTGCATAATTAGAAAAAAACTACTTTAAATCTCATATGGAACCAAAAAAGAGCCTGTATAGCCAAGCCAATCCTAAACAAAAACAACGAAGCTGGTGGCATCACACTACCTGATTTCAAACTTTACTACAAGGCTACAGTAACCAAAACAGCATGGTATTGGTACCAAAACAGAGATATAGATCAATGGAACAGAACAAAGACCTCAGAAATAATACCACACATCTACAACCATTTGATCTTTGACAAACCTGACAAAAGCAATGGGGAAAGGATTCCCCATTTAATAAATGGCTCTGGGGAGAACTGGCTAGCTAGCCACATGCAGAAAACAGAAACTGGACCCCTTCCTTACACTTTATACAAAAATTAACTCAAGATGGATTAAAAACTTAAATGTAAAACCTAAAACCATAAAAACCCTAGAAGAAAACCTAGGCAACGCTGTTCAGGACATAGGCATGGGCAAAGACTTCCTGACTAAAACACCGAAAGCAATTGCAATAAAAGCCAAAATTGACAAATGGGATCTAATTAAACTAAAGAGTTTCTGCAAGCAAAAGAAACTATCAGGGTGACCAGCCAACCTACAGAGTGGGAGAAAATTTTTGCAATCTATGCATCTGACAAAGGTCTAATATCCAGAATCTACAAGGAACTTAAACGAATTTGCAAGAGGAAAACAAACAACCACATCAAAAAGTGGGCAAAGGATATGAACAGACACTTCTCAAAAGAAGACATTTATGTGGCCAATAAACATATGAAAAAAAAGCTAATCGTCACTGGTCATTAGAGAAATCTCACACCAGTTCGAATGGCAACTATTAAAAAGTCAGGAAACAACAGATGCTGGCAAGGCTGTGGAGAAATAGGAATGCTTTTACACTGTTGGTGGGATTGTAAACTAGTTCAACCATTGTGGAAGACAGTGTGGCAATCCCTCAAGGATCTAGAACCAGAAATACCATTTGAGCCAGCAATCCCATTACTGGGTATATACCCAAAGGATTATAAATCATACTACTATAAAGACACATGCACACGTATGTTTATTGCAGCACTATTTGCAATGGCAAAGACTTGGAACCAACCCAAATGCCCATCAGTGATAGACTGAATAAAGAAAATGTAGCACATATATACCATGGAATACTATGCAGCCATTAAAAAAAGAATGAGTTCATGTCCTTTTCAGAGACATGGATGCAGATAGAAGCCATCATTCTCAGCAAACTAACACAGGAACAGAAAACCAAACACCACATGTTCTCACGCATAAGTGGAAGTTGAACAATGAGAGCACATGAACACAGGGAAGGGAACATCACACACCAGCGCCTTTTGGAGGGTGGGGGGCAATGGGAGGGAGAGCATTAGGACAAATACCTAATGCATGCGGGCTTAAAACCTAGATGATGGGTTGATAGGTGCAGCAAACCACCATGGCACATGTATACCTATGCAACAAACCTGCACATTCAAGTACAGTATCTCAGAACTTAAAGCAAAATTAAAAATTAAAAAAAGAAAGAAAGTGAGGCTGATTTGGTGGTCTAGTATGTGATCTATCATGAAGAACAACCCACATGTGCTTGAGAAGAATGAGTGTTCTGCTGTTGTGTGAAGTGGTCTGCAGATATCACTTAGATCTACTTGGTTGTAATGTGTTTGAGTTTTTCATTTCCTGTTGCTGTTCTGCCTGATTGTTCTATCCATTATTGAAAATGAAGCATTGATGTCTTCGTTATTGTTGAAATGTCTATGTCTCCATTCAATTCTGTCAGTTTTTGTTTTACATATTTTGGGGCTCTGTTGTTAGGGGCTTATGTTTACAATTGTTATTTTACCAGAAGAACCGGCTTTTATCTTTGTAAAATATTTCTCTTTATCCCAAGTAACAGTTTTTCTTTTAAATTGCTGTTAGTACTCCAACTCTCTTCTGGTTGCTATTTGCATGGTATGTACTTTTCATCCTTTTACTTTCAGCTTTTTTGTATCTCTGAATCTAAAATCTGTCTCCTTTAGACAGTATATAATTGGATATTGGTTCTTTATCCAATCTATCTCTGCCTTTTTATTGGATTGTTTAATCCATTCACATTTAATGTAATTATGAATATAGTTGAATTTATGTCTGCATTTTACCTTTTGCTCCCTATATGTCTCGTGGTCTCCTGTCTTTTTGTTGTTATTGTTGTTGTTAATCTATTCCTTCCTTACTGATTTCTTGTTTAATTAAGTGAATATTTTCTGGTGCAACTTTTTTTATTCCTTTAATGGATTTTTTTTGCCAAATTTTAAGTCATTTTATTAATGGTTGCTCTACAGCTTACCACATACACTTAGCATATCAGAATCTATTTCAGATTTATATTAACTCCAATTATATGTTGACATGTTATCTTTATATTATTTGTTACATTTACCTTGTTTATATTATCTTTTCTTATTTACCACTTATTATTCTCTTCATTTGTCTTTTCTTTAACTTTATTTTTTATATATATATATATACACAAGGCCTCACTGTGTTGCCCAGGCTGGTCTTGGAACTCCTGGGTTCAAGTGATCCACCATCTCAGCCTCCCAAAGTGCTGAGATTACAGGCATGAACCACCCTGGCCACCTTCATTTGTTTCTGTGGGTCTGAGTTACCATCTGTTGTGACTTCTTCAATACAGTGTTGTTCCCCATACCTCCTTTGTGCTATTATTGTCAAATATATTAAATTTTTATGTGTTACAGGTCCAGGAATACAACCATATACATATTATTTTACACAACTGATTTTCAAATCACTCAAAGAAAGAAGAAATGTGCGTTTATACTGTCTTTTATAATTCATTATTACATTTCTAGTGCTCTTTTTTTGGTGTGGATTCAAATTTCCATCTGGGATCACTTTTAAGGCAGATCTGCCAACCATGAATTATTTTGACTTTTGTTTATCTGAGAACCTCTTATTTGGCCTTCATGTTGAAAGATCGTTTTCGGGCTATGACAATCTTGATTTACAGGTTTGTTTGGGTTTTTGTTCAGTCCTCTGAATATGTCATCCTACTGCCTTCAGGCCTTCATTGTTTCTGATGAAAAGTCACCTGTCAATCTTGTTGGAGTGCCCTTACCCATGACCATGAGGAGTCATTTTTTTCTCTTTCACCTTTCAGGATTTTTTTTATTGTTTTTGTTTTGTTTTGTTTTGTTTTCTGCTTTTAGCTTTCAGTATTTACTATGATGAGTCTGCATGTGGATTTCTTTGCATTTATTCTGCTTTGAGGTCATAGGGTTTCTTAGATGTATAGACTAATGTGTTCAGCAAATTTGGGAAATTTCCAGGCATTATTTGTTCAAATATTTGTCCTGTCTTTTATCCTTTTCTTCTCAAGTAAACCTATGATGAGGATGTTGGTGGACTGAAAGTTGTCCCACATTTCTCTGAGGTTCTACTCATTTTTCTTCCATTTTCTATTTTTCAGATTGCATAATCTCTATTTATCTATCTTCAAATTCACTGATTCCTTCTTCTGCCAGTTCTAAACTACCATTGACCCCCTCTAAAAACTCTTTTTCAATCATTGTATTTTTCAACTCCACAATTTTCACTTGATTCTCTTTTACAGTTTCTATCTTTTTATTCATAGTCTGTATTTGAGTCTCTATTGATAGTTTCTCTTCATACTCTCACTGTCTTCATATCTTCCTTTACTTCTTTCTTGCAGAAAGTAAAAGTTCCTCTTGAAAGTTTCCCTTCTTGTTAAAGAATAAATCATAAGTGTTAGAAATAATAGTTTCCTTTAAAGACTAACTTTATGCTAGACATGCTCATGGACATGTAGTACGTTCTATGTCCTTGTACTTTAACCAAGATACCAGTGCTGGATGTGCTCGCAGACGTGTCCCGGCTCACAGCCTATACCCCTTCCTTATTTGGGAATGTTATTACTTTTCTAATTTCTTTCATAGGCAACTTCCTCTTTTCCTTTATCTTTCCATTACTTTTACCTATTTAGAAAAGTTTTAAACTGTTAGCCTATCAGGTTTGAGTCTAAATTGTGCCATCTGGCTCCAGTCAATGGAGACAGGACACAGTAATAGGGACAAACTGCGTAAGGGATAACGCTTGCTTCCCTCCTTTGTTCAAGTGTGCTCTTGCCTTTATTCCATCTGCGAGGAGCACCCTTACTGCAGGAAGTAAAGATTGCCTTGCGGATAGAATTAAATTTATGTTCAAGTGCTATTTCTTTGCAGCACCAGGGAGCAAGCATTTACATATAACATTTCTGCGTGGTTTTCTTTAGTTCTTTGAATGTCTTAATGACGGATACTTGGAGGTCCCTGTCTGTTACGTCTGGCGTCTGATCCCTCCCATGTGCAGCTTCCATTACTGCTCTTTTCCCTGTGCATCGGGTCATGCATTCCTATTGATTTTAATGTCTCTTAGGTTTTGTTAAAAACTGGACATTTTGGATAACATTTTGTAGTAACTCTGGATACTGATTCCCGACCCCCACTCCCTAGGGCTTGTTTCTGTTGTTGTTTGCTTATCTATTTTCTGACTTGCCCAGGTTACTATGTAACATTTATTTCCCCCGTAGTGGGAAGCCTTCAGTGGCATTATCCGGTGGGCTCAGCCCTGGGTGTATACACAACCACCCTAGATGACAGCAGTTTTGTTTTCACTGGGGCCATGCTTGTCCCTTTCCCTGATCTCTCTGCTAAGTTCTCTGCCTCATTTGCCATTACACTCAGACTGTTAGGCTCCACTAATTACCTGCTGGCTGCTCTATTGTTTTTCACTAAGCCCTGGGGCATTAATTGCTCAGTACATTAATTCAATTAAATTCAGGCAGAAATAGTTTTGAGTCCAGTCTTGGGTTCGTTCTGACCCAGGAGGGCACCTCTTAGCTCTCTCTTTCCTTAGTTCTTTCTAGCAAACTAGCTGGTCCATGGTAACAGCGCATTGCTGTTAATTAGGAACTATTGTTTTCTTTCTTTTTAACTTTTATTTTAGGTTCAGAGGTCCATGTGCAAGTTTGTTATACAGGTAAACTGTCATGGGGGTTTGTAGTGCAGATTATTTCATTACTCAGGTACTACGCCTAGTAACCAATAGTTATTTTTTTCTTATCCTCTCCCTCCTCCCACCCTCCACCTTCAATTTTAATAGCACCTGACATATGGAAGGAACTCAACGGTTTCCTGAATTTTTGACTTAGGTTTCTTACAATAACATATGATTTACACTTGTCTCATAAAAGAAGAAGAACTATTTTTTCAAGAGCACTCAGGCTTAAACTTCTTAATACTCTGTTTCAGATAAAGTCAGTTCCTTTGGTGAGAGCTTTAGGGTTCTCTTTCCCTATGAGCTGCCTCTCCTCCTGGACAGAGTCTCTGAGTCACCACTCCGGGCATTGGGCAGGGCAGCAGTCCGTGGTCTCTGGAGTTTGTTTCTCCTGGTGGGAAATCTCAGCTCTACAAGTGAGCTGGGGAAAGGGTGGCCAGGTCCCCAGAGTTCTGAGCCTGCCACACCTGGGGAGAGCCTGAAAGCTGTGGATGTGCCTCACATTTTTTTTTTTTTTTTTTTTTCTGAGGCAGTCTCACTCTGTTGCCCAGGATGGAGTACAATGGCACAGTCTTGGCTGACTGCAACCTCTGTCTCTTGGGTTCAAATGATTCTCGTGCCTCAGCCTCTGGAGTAGCTGGGACTACAGGCGTGCAACACCAAGCCTGGCTAATTTTTGTGTTTTTTGGTAGAGATCAGGTTTCACCATGTTGGCTAGGCTGGTCTCAAACTCCTGACCTTGTGATCCGCCTGCCTTGGCCACTGCACTCCAGCCTGGTGACAGATTGCACCACTGCAGTCCAGCCTGGTAACAGAGCAAGACATTGCCTGTGCACTCTTTTCTTTCTTTTCCCTCTTTTGGACTTTGGACTGTGGACTTTTGAGTTACTGCTGAAATGAGTTAAGACTTTAAGGGACTTTTGGGAAGGCATAATTTGTTTGAAAAGTGAGGACATGAGATTTGGGAGGGGCCAGGTGTGGAATGATGTGGTTTGGCTGTGTCCCCACCCAAATCTCATCTTGAACTGTAGCTCCCATAATTCCCATGTGTTATAGGAGGGACTCAGTGGGAGATCATTGAATCATGGGGTGGTTTTCCCCATACTACTCTCCTGGTAATGAATAAGTCTCACAAGATCTGATGGTTTTATACGGAGTTTCCCCTTTCACTTGGTTCTCATTCTCTCTTGCCTGCCACCATGTAAGACATGACTTTTGCCTTCCACCATGATTGTGAGGCATCCCCAGGCTCACGGAACTGTGAGTTTATTAAATCTCTTTTTCTTTAGAAATTACCCAGTCTCAGATATGTCTTTATTAGCAGCGTGAGAACAGACTAATACACCTGGTGTTCTAAGGTGAGAGCCTCGGTGATTGATGTTAGATCTTTTTCTCTAGTATTTTCATCAAATGCTATAAATCTTGCTCTATTCCCTGCATTTGCACATCCCACCAACTGTAGTAAGTTGTATTTTCATTTTCCTTTAGTTCAAAATATTCATTAATTTCTCTTGAGACTTTTTTGATCCCTGTTATTTATTCTTCAAATATTTTAAGATTTTTTAGCTATTGATTTCTAGTTCAATTCCATTGTGATCTGAGAACATATCTTGTATGGTTTCTGATCTTTTACATTTGTTAAGATGTGTTTTGAGGCCTGGAATGTGGTCAATTTTGGTGAATGTTCTGTGTGTGTCTGGGAAGAATGTGTATTCTGCTGTTGTTAGATGAAATCTTTTATAGCTGTCAATTAGACCCAATTGATTAATGGTGCTGTTCAGTTCAAATATCTTTACAATTTTCTGCTTGCTAAAGCTATCAATTACTGACAGAGTGGTGTGAGCGTCTTTAACTGTAATAGTGGATTTGTCCATTTCTCCTTGAGGTTCTACCAGTTTTTCCTCAGTATCTGGACACTGTTTTAGTGCTAGGCTAACACATATGCTTTTCCCAGAAGCCCAAGGTTGGCAAAGAGAGGACAGTGCACCAGAGAGAGTCAATAACAAAAGCAAAGGCTGAGGAGACTTCGTAGGGGGCAAGGCTGGAAAAAGGAGGGGTGGGGTTCAGGCTGGACAGAAGAGGGGGCGGGGATCAGACTGGACAGAGGAGGGGTGGGGTTCAGGCTGAAAGAGGAGGGGTGGGGTTCAGCCTGGATAGAGGAGGGGGTGGGGATCAGCCTGGATAGAGGAGGGGGTGGGGATCAGCCTGGATAGAGGAGGGGGCGGGGATCAGGCTGGACAGAAGAGGGGGCAGGGATCAGCCTGGACAGAGGAGGGGTGGGGATCAGCCTGGATAGAGGAGGGGGCGGGGATCAGCCTGGATAGAGGAGGGGGTGGGGATCAGCCTGGATAGAGGAGGGGGTGGGGATCAGCCTGGATAGAGGAGGGGGCGGGGATCAGGCTGGACAGAAGAGGGGGCAGGGATCAGCCTGGACAGAGGAGGGGTGGGGATCAGCCTGGATAGAGGAGGGGGCGGGGATCAGGCTGGAGAGAAGAGGGGGCAGGGATCAGCCTGGACAGAGGAGGGGTGGGGATCAGCCTGGATAGAGGAGGGGGCGGGGATCAGCCTGGATAGAGGAGGGGGTGGGGATCAGCCTGGATAGAGGAGGGGGTGGGGATCAGCCTGGATAGAGGAGGGGGTGGGGATCAGCCTGGATAGAGGAGGGGGTGGGGATCAGCCTGGATAGAGGAGGGGGTGGGGATCAGCCTGGATAGAGGAGGGGTGCAGTTCAGCCTGTACAGAGGAGGGGTGGGGTTCAGGCTGGAGAGAGGAGGGGGTGGGGTTCAGGCTTGTTCTGCAAACCCCACGTGAGTATCTTGGCCTTTGTTTTTCTTTTTTCTTTTTTTTTTTTTTTTTTTTTGCGGGGGATGGAGTCTCGCTCTGTCACCCAGGCTGGAGTGCAGTGGCGCAATCTCAGCTCACTGCAAGCTGTGCCTCCCAGGTTCATGCCATTCTCCTGCCTCAGCCTCCTGAGTAGCTGGAACTACAGGCGCCCGCCACCTCGCCCCGCTAATTTTTTTTTTTTTTTTTTTTTTTTTTTAGTAGAGACGGGATTTCACTATGTTAGCCAGGATGGTCTTGATCTCCTGACCTCGCGATCCACCTGCCTCAGCTTCCCAAAGTGCTGGGATTACAGGCGTGAGCCACCGCGCCCAGCCAATCTTGGCCTTTCTTATTCCCAGCATGCACTTGGAGCCTGTGTCCCTCACCTGAAGGCACCCCCAGCTCGAAGGATTTGTACCCCTGACTGGTCTGTCCCCTCCCCTTGGGTGTTGCTGGGACCTGTTCCTTGCTCCTAAGTCACATCGTAGGAATGAAGCAATGGAGTGTCCACAGCTAAGTGTGTGTGTGTGACCACACCACGTACAACTGACCCCGCCTTGCTGGAGCTGCTCTCTCCTTTGCTAAGGGAACACAGCAGCCGTGTTGGGCAACACCGCATGCCTAGGACCTTCAGTGGCCTCTAGCACCAGAGTGCAGCCTCTGGACAAAAGCCAGCGAGAAAATGAAGCCGTCAGTCCTACAGCTGAAAGGACAGATGGGTGCCAGCACCCTGAGTGAGCGTGGAGGTGAACTCTGCCCCAGCTCAGCCTCCAGCCCAGCTGCCACCTGATGGCAGCCTGCGGGCCCAGCAGGGGACACCACTAAGCAGCACCAGACCGCTGGTCCAGAGACTGTGTGATGACAGATGTGTGTCATCTCGAGCTGCGAGGTTTGTGGTGACCTTGTTACACAAGGACAGACGCTAATACGACGGGTTCCCACAGCGGGTCTCCAGGGCTCAGGCAGTTCTCATCACAAAACCTCAGGGGGTCTCTTGGCTGAGTGCAGAGGATAATGCAGCTGAAGGTCATGGCCAGACTCCTGGGGACAGATCACCAGCCCCTGATACCCTCAGCATCAAGAGTTGCTGCCGAATTGTGGCCAGGCCCGTTTCTTTTCTTTTCCTTCCTTTTTTTTTTTTTTTTTTTTCTTTTTTGAAACAGAGTCTTGCTCTGTCACCCAGGCTGGAGTGCAATGGTTCGATCTCAGCTCACTGCAACTTCTGCCTTCCGGGTTCAAGCGATTCTCATACCTCAGCCTCCCGAGTAGATGGGATTACAGGCATGCATCACCACACCCAGCTAATTTTTGTATTTTTTGTACAGGCGGGTTTTTACCATATTGGTCAGGCTAATGTTGAACTCCTGGCCTCAAGTGATCCGCCTGCCTCGGCCTCCCAAAGTGCTGGGATGACAGGTGTGAGCCACCACACCTGGCCAGCCAAGCTCATTTCGAAGAAAATCCATGGGAAGGAAGGAGGGACGGAGCGAGGGCCAGCACCACTCTAAGAGCAGAGTGATGGGTACGGGTGGGGAGTGGGGCTGGAGGGGGCCCAGGGGCTATGGTTCGTGGACCCAGGCCCTGGCCAGTCCCCAAACGCTGCAGCTCCTGCCTCTCAAAGCGGTTTCCTAGGGACCATCAGTATAACTGTGACAGCAAACCCATCCGTAATGTGATTTAATTAAGAGATAATGACAGTGGGACCGGGAATTGTGTTGTGCGGGTAATGGGTTCTCATTGCCTCACAAGCCCTGCAGTAACTCGGAGCTCGGGATATTAATTCGTCACCGTGTCATTGTTTGGGGAGAATTGCCATATTTCTCAAATGCCTTCAAACTTTTATTTTCCTTCCACGGTCTCTGAGTTTGCTTCAGCCCCTCACTGATTAGTTCCAGCTAAATCTGCCTTTTCTCATTAAAAGAAAAGCTCATGCATTTTATTTTCAATTAATTTGCAGGAATCTATCAGGAGAAAGTCCAACTGAACCTCGTCATTCACAATGCAATTTCTCAGAACCACCAGGGACGGCAGGTGTAGTCCAGGGTGGAGCTGGCCTCCCACCTGCTGGGGCACGTGTACCCCAAGGGCTCTCTCGGGCCAGGGCCGCTGGGCTCAGCCTCCTGCACAGACCCACCTGCTGGGGCACGTGCACCCCAAGGGCTCTCTCGGGCCAGGGCCGCTGGGCTCAGCCTCCTGCACAGACCCACCTGCTGGGGCACGTGCACCCCAAGGGCTCTCTCGGGCCAGGGCCGCTGGGCTCAGCCTCCTGCACAGACCCACCTGCTGGGGCACGTGCACCCCAAGGGCTCTCTCGGGCCAGGGCCGCTGGGCTCAGCCTCCTCCACAGGAGTGTGGGGAGAGGCCTCATCACACTTCCCACCTGGTGGCAGGTGCCAAGACCCCTGAGTCTCCTCCGCTCTGCCCTCCAGTCTTGTCCCCTTGAAGACACATGGGGCAGGGCCGGGAGGCTAATGTGTTAGGATATGGGTTCTGGCCTCTGGCAGCTCTCAGAGCCTGCCTGGCACTCCTTTAGTGAGCATCTCGCCTCTGGGCACCTCTTGACTCCCCTGGCAAGATGAAGTGGCCTGAGGGAGCCATTGGTCCCAGGGGACACTCGCCAGGACCCTCCCGCAGGCTGTGGATGTGTGTGGCCTGTCCTTGGTTTCCCTGGACCAGACCTGCCCATCAGCCTCCAGTACACATGGGTCCAGTGGGTTTAGCCACTGAAACCTCACCTTCCTCACAGCTCTTTCCTCTCATAAGTTCGCACCTTTCTCTAGGCCCCAGCTGTGCCCAGTGGCAGGGGTGAGATGAGATGTTCTGAAGCACTCATCCAAGGCCCGGAGAAGCATCATAGGGGACAGGAGGGGAAGGACTCCTGGGGGCCCACCCTGGGCCTCTGCCCGGAGGCCCGGTGTCTTCCTGCCAGCCTCTGCTGCCGGGCAGCAGCACCTGCTCCAACACCTCATGCCGAGCATTCGATGTTTTGTTTGGGAAGTCGCTGGGCGCAGCCTCTCTTGTAGGATGCAGGAGAGGACACTGGAAATATCATCACTCGTCATCAGGACAACCCTATTCTCCAGGGCTCAGCCCTCACCTCCACTCCTCAGGGCATGGACAGGTGGGCAGGGCCGGGAGCCTCTGCAGCCCGCACCCCTGTGAGGGGTCTTGCAGGAGGGGAGGCATCTGCGGCAGAGCCCAGCGTCCCCACCGCCGGCGTCCCTGCCTGTCTGCAGTTCAGCCTGGCTCCCAGCAGGCCCGGCAGCGTCTCCTCTGTGAACCCCCAGCCCCTAAACATCGCAGGGCAGCCCCATCTCCCCATCCCCAGGAGGACAGGGCCCCTGAACATCGCAGGGCGCCCCACCTCCCCATCCCCGGGAGGACAGGGCCTGAACATCGCAGGGCAGCCCCACCTCCCCATCCCCGGGAAGACAGGGCCTGAACATCTCAGGGCAGCCCCACCTCCCCATCCCAGGGAGGACAGGGCCCCCGAACATCGCAGAGCAGCCCCATCTCCCCATCCCCGGGAGGACAGGGCCTGAACATCGCAGGGCAGCCCCATCTCCCCATCCCCGGGAGGACAGGGCCTGAACATCGCAGGGCAGCCCCACCTCCCCATCCCCGGGAGGACAGGGCCCCTGAACATCGCAGGGCAGCCCCACCTCCCCATCCCCGGGGGGACAGGGCCTGAACATCGCAGGGCAGCCCCATCTCCCCATCCCTGGGAGGACAGGGCCCCTGGAGCGGACACAGGAGTGGGGCCGCCTCACATTTGCTCCCAGAGCAGACCCTCCTGCTTCCCTCCACTGCAGGCAGCCCCTTCCATGCCCTGTCCCCCACACAGCAAACCCCCCACCTTCACCCCAACCTGCCCCACCCCCACTGCAGCCCCTTTCCAGCCCAGCTCCTGCCCCTCCAACCCTCCTCCTTCCAGAAGCTTCTCCCCTTGGCATTCAGGTGAAGTAAGAGACTGGCAGGACTTGCTTTCTGGTCCCAGCCCCACTGACCCAAACAGGACCTGGTCCAGGCAGGATGAAGTGAAGAAACCAGCAGGAACCAGCAGACGGTGAGAGGCGGATCCCTGGCTGCCCTCACTGTTCACTGGCATCAGACACGCCCACCAGCACCACGACAGTTTACAAATGCCATGGCAACAACCCATAAGGTGCCAGCCCTTTCCATGGCAATGACCCAGAAGCTACCGCCTTTTTCCTAGAAAATTCTAAATAACTTACCCCTCAATTTGCATTGGCCCATCCTTAATTTGCGTGTAATTGAAAGTGGGTTCACAGGGGTATAAATACAGCTGCCAAACACCATATGCTGTGGGTGCACTGCCTAGAAGTTAGCCCTCAAGAAGCAGCACCGTTCAATGGAAGACCGCGGTCCAACACCACCAGCTCCCCCTTGAATTCCACTTGGGGAAGCCAAGAACCCTCCCAGGCTAAGTCCCAGTTTGGGGTCTTGCCAGTCCTATAACATGGGGGGCCTCCCTCTGCCACTTCACTGGCCCTTCCTTGTTCCCCTTCCAAGTGCAGTGCCCAGAACCCGGACACCATCCACTCACGGGACCTCCCCATTTCCAGAGAATTCTGGGTCTTGGCCTGGCTGTCCTAACTCCCCTCCCCACAGCTTTTGACTTTCACCTCCACTGGGCTGTCCAGCCCAGCCATGAGCCCAACCTCCGGCCCCTTCCTGTTACAGCTGGAGGGTCCTGACTCCCACGTCCACCACAGGGGCCCCCAGCCAAGCACAGCTCCAGACTTGTGGGCCCCAGGCAGGTGCCATGGTTCATACCTGTAATCCCACCACTTTGGGAGGCTGAGGCAGAAAGATCTCTTGAGCCCAGGAGTTACAGACCAGCCTGGGCAACACAGCAAAACGTTGTCTCTAAGGAAATAAAAGCAAAGATAAAGAACTTCAAGATGGCAGCAGCAGAGTAGATCCTCCTCTACATGCTTGCCCAGTGCATGGCTGGAGTCCTGCCTGCTCTGCCCCTCGTGGCCGTGCCCCTCTCCCTCGGGTGACTGATCAGAGCGGGTCCCCCCACGCCTGGCCGTGCCCCTCTCCCTCGGGTGACTGATCAGAGCGGGTCCCCCCACGCCTGGCCGTGCCCCTCTCCCTCGGGTGACTGATCAGAGCGGGTCCCCCCACGCCTGGCCGTGCCCCTCTCCCTCGGGTGACTGATCAGAGCGGGTCCCCCCACGCCTGGCCGTGCCCCTCTCCCTCGGGTGACAGATCAGAGCGGGTCCTCCCATGCATGCTTTGCCCAACATGTGGCTGGAATCCTGCCAGCTCCGCCCCTCTTCCTGCAGGTGACTGATGGGGACCCTGCACAATGCCCCCTCCTCAGAGACACCTGCCCTGATGTCCGCACAGTGACAGCCCCGCCCTCTCCAGCCCCTGCTGTGTCCCTCCACCTTCACCCCACAGCGACTGTGTGCTTCTGTCCGAGTCCCCACACACAAGCCCGTGATTGAGGGTGTCTGCCTGTTGCTGAAGCCCCAGTCCCTGGTGTGTCCCCCAGGCTATGGTAGGGGTCCCAGAGCATCTGTCGACCACTGTAGCCAGTTCCAGTTTCAGACATCAGTGTCCACAGGGGCTTCAGTGCGGATGCCAGTGCTTTGGGCTGGCCTCTTCTACAACTCACCTCCAGCCATGTCATGGCCTCAGCTTAAATCCCTTCAGATGCACAACTGACCAGGCCAGCACAGCAGCCCATCCACCTGTCCGGGTGACCCTCCTGCCCTGCTGGCCTTCTCTCGGGGCCAGGCTGCAGGTTAAGGCTACAGTGAGCTGTGGTTGCATCACTGCACTCCAGCCTGGGTGACAGAGCAAGACCTTGTCTCCAAAAAAATTATCAAAATCAAAAATGAAAGATGGGATATCACTACAGATCCTCCAGAAATAAAAAGGACGATAAGAGAATGCCATGAATGATTGTGTGCCAACAAATTAGATAACAGATTAAATGGACAAATTACTGAAAGAAACTACCAAGGCTTACTCAACAAGTAAACAGATTGAAATAGTAATTTTTGAAATTTCCACACTGAAAAGCACAAGGACGGATGACTTCACTTGTGAATTCTACCAAACATTTTTTTAGTTGCTATCAACAAGTTTATTGTCTTTATCTGGAAAATCCTCATAGAAATTGTTTGGTTTAGCTTTCAGCAGCCTGCTCCCGAGCTCTGAGGAAGCTTGCCTTCTTTCGAACTACCCGGTATTTCTTCTGAGCAAGGGACATTTTCACCTCTTCTTTTTAACTTCTTTCTTGGGCTTCTTTTCATAGACTGGATTATCTCATATAGCAGCATGAGCTTTCTTTTTTTTTTTTTTTTTTTTTTTTCTGAGATGGAGTCTCACTCTGTCACCCAGGCTGGAGTGCTGTGGCACAGTCTTGGCTCACTGCAAAACCTCCGCCTCCCAGGTTCAAGCAACTCTCCTGCCTCAGCCTCTTGAGCTGCTGGGATTACAGGCATGAGCCACTGCACACGGCCACAGCATGAGCTGTCTTATACATCTCCTCCATCGTGTCTGGAGTTATGCTTTTTTTCTTTTTTTTGGTGGAGTCTCACTCTGTCATTCAGGCTGGAGTGCAGAGGCATGATCTCAGCTCACTGCAACCTCCACCTCCCAGGTTCAAGTGATTCTCCTGCCTCAGCCTCCCAAGCAGCTGGGATCACAGGTACCCACCACCACATCCAGCTAATATTTGTATTTTTAGTAGAGATGAGGTTTCACCATGTTGACCAGCTGGTTGCAAACTCCTGACCTCAAGTGATCACCCTGCCTCGACCTCCGAAAATGCTGAGATTACAGGTCTGAGCCACTGCGCCTGGCCTACCCTGTTCTTTATGTATTGAGAGAACTGCTTCTTGTAAGCATCTTCATCTTCCTCCATTAAGTAGCACATGTAATCTGAAATATTCTGGCCTATGATGTGCTCCCATTGTACTTCTGCATTAAATTAGTTGCTTTCAGAATCATGACCAGGGAATCGTTTGGTACTGAGAAGGATAGACCAGCCTCCACCCACAGCTCCCTTCAGGGCACCAAAAACTTCATTGCCAGGGGGAGTTCCGGCAAGGCCTGCGTCCAAAGAGCAGGTGAAGGCACCTGGCTGACCATCTATGCCTTCCACGTTGTATTCATCACCAGTCACTTCCACTTGGCCTTCCTAGATCTTGTCCAGGCCAAACCTATTGAGAAGCCTGGGGGCCAGCAGCAGGCCAGGGCAATATGCTGCAGCGTCATTTGTCAGGCCAACCTTCACACCGTATTTCAGCAGTTCGTGGGCATATGCTACGCAGACTATCATATCCCCCTCGATACGGGCATAAGCAACCTGACAAATGATATCTGTTTGTTACACAAACTATCATCCCGTATTTGGGTGTAAATATCCTGTATTTGGGATAAAAGTCGTATTTACTTTCATCCTGTACCACCAAGCGTTTCTGAGCGTAGTGACCAGTTTTACCTCTCCTCATCTTCCACATTTCACTTGGTATCTCTTAAAGTTGGCCTTATTCTCAACTTTAACAAACTCCATCCTGTGGAACAGACACCCATGTCTGTGGCTCAACAGAGACCTGCAGACCCAGCAGTGCTGGGCAGGGAAAGGCTCTACCAAACATTTAAATAAGAAGAAATGCTAATCCTTCAAATATTTTTTCAAAATAATGGAGGAGAAGGTAAGACTTCTAGATATGCTTTGGATGTCTTGTCCCCTCCAAATCTCATGTTAAAATAAGATCTCCAACGCTGGAGGTTAGGCCTGGTGCGAGGCGTTTGGGTCACAGGGCTGGATCCCTCAAGAACGGCTTGCAGTAATGAGTGAGGAGAATTCACTCATTATTCCTGAGGCCCTCACCAGAAGCAGATGCCAGCATTATGCTTCCTGTGTAGCCTGCAGAACCATAAGCCAAACAAACCTCTTTTCATTATAAATGACCCAGCCTCAAGTCATTCTTTACGGCAGTGCAAATTGGACTAACATGTTTCCCAACTAATTCTGAGGCCAGTATTACCCTGAAACCAAAACCAAAGATACCACAAGAAAACTGCAGACCAATATCCCTTCTGAACACAGATACAAATATCCTCAACAAAATACAGAATTCAGCAATGTATAAAAAGGATTATATCCTAAAACCAAAAAAGAATGTATCCCACGAATGCAGGTTTGGCTTAACATCCAGAAACCAATTAATGCATTACATTAATAGAATAAAGGACAAACCACATGATCATCTCAAAAGACACAGGAAAAAATAGAAAATTGCAAGTGTTGGTGGAGATGTGGGGAAATTGGAACCTCGTAAATTGCTGGTGGGAATGTAAAATGATGCAATTGCTTTGGAAATCAGTCCAGCAGCTCCTTAAAATGTTAAACAGGGCTGGGCACAGTGGCTCACGCCTATAATCCCAGCACTTTGAGAGGCCAAGACAGGCAGATCACCTGAGGTCAGCAGTTTGAGAACAGCCTGGCCAACATGGTGAAACCCCATCTCTACTATAAACACAAAAATTAGCCCAGTGTGGTGGCTCATGCCTGTAATCCCAGCTACTCAGGAGGCTGAAGCAGGAGCATCACTTGAACCCAGAAGATGGAGGTTGCAGTGAGCCAACATCACGCCACTGCACTCCAGCCTGGGCGACAAGAGCAAAACTCCATCTCAAAAAAAAAAATCATCTGTACCCACACACCCTCACATCTGTACACACCCACACACAATTTTGTTCTCCCAGGTGAATGATTCAACAGCCAGCTCCAGACTTCATATGATGTTACCCTCCCATATTTCAGCATATATCTCTAAAATAGAAGGGTTCTAAACAAAGATAACCACAATATCACTAGCAAACCTAACACTTTTATTAAACAACTGTTCCTGTCATCAGCTATCTTGTCAATGGTCAGATTTCCCCAGTCGTCTCATATATTGGATCAAATCGGGATCCAAACGTTGTCTACACATTCCAGCCAAATCTTTATGGAGACCCCAATAACTACCCAAATTTTATAAACTCAGTTTCACATTTAAACACAGCTTCTTCAGTTCAGTTTTCTTTTAAAATGTAGATTCTGAATGGCTGGTAGTCTAAGCTCGTCTGGGCCCTGAAGCTCCCCTTGGTTGCAAGTGACATCAGCCCACACCTTCAGGTTGAATAAGTCCATCTTACAATCTAGTTAAGAAAAAACAGCCAGGCCTTTTAAAAATGTTTTTATTCTTTCTTGTCAGGGAGTAGAGAAAGCAGCAACTGTCCTCCAGAATATAGAGCTTATTTATGGTAACATTGTTTATGACAAATTCAGATGGGAGCTAACCCAAATGGCCATCAGAAAGAGCTTGACTAAACAGACTAGGTTACATTCAACCAGTGGAAAACCATGCCACATTTAAAAACAATGAGGTGGCCAGGCACGGTGGCTCATGCCTGTAATCCCAGCACTTTAGGAGGCTGAGGCAGGTGGATCACTTGACGTCAGGAGTTCGAGACCAGCCTGGCCAACATGGTGAAACCCCGTCTCTATTAAAATGCAATAATTAGTCGGGTGTGATGGTGGGTACCCGTAATCCCAGCTACTCGGGATGCTAAGGCAGGGGAATCGCTTGAACCCAGGAGTTAGAGGTTGCAGTGAGCTGAGATCGTGCTGTTGCACTCCAGCCTGGGCGACAGAATAAGACTCTGTCTCAAAATAATAATAATAATTTAATTTTAAAAATAAAAAATGAAAACAGTGAGGTCACTCTACCTGTGATAACATGAAAGTGCCAAGCTATGCAGGTGAGTAAAAAATTAAACCGTGTGGGAAAAGCAAACTTGTACACAAATCTTCACAGCAGCGCTATTCACAGTCCCCAAAGTGTAAACAGCCCAAGTGTTCGTCTGCTGATGAATGGATAAGCAAACCGTGGAAGCCCCATGCAACGCAGTGTCCTTCAGTGAAGCTCTGACACCTGATCCAGCCAACGCGCTTTCAACCATCGCACTAGGTGCGGGAAGCCGGGCACGAGAGGACCAGTACCGTGCGCTTCCACCCACAGGAGCCGTCCAGAACGGGCAGCGCCACACACTCAAAGTCGATCCGTGTTGCCCAGGGGCCGGGGGCAGAGGAAGGAGGAGGGACTGCTGATGGGACGGGTGTCCTTTGGAGGTGATTGAAAGATTCCAAAATGGACTGTGATGATGGTTACACAGCTCTGAGAATGTACTAAAAACCACTGAGTTGTGTGCCTTAGATGGATGAATTTTCTCATGCCAATGATCTCTCAGTAAGGCTGGAAGGACGCAGACCTGGTCAGCTAGGAGGAGGGCCTGGTCCTTGCTAAATTGGGCAGAGTCTGTGGAGTCCGTTGGCCCAGCCCAGCCTCTCTGTGCAGCCCTGGGGTCTGGCTCCTGCTGCTGCACCCCAGGAGCTGCCGCCTCTCCCCAGCCAGGGCTCCAGGCCTGCTCTTCTCTGGGCTGAGCATCACCTTTGCCAGGGGAAGGTCGAAGCACCTGGACCCCAGCACCCCAAGGGCCTTCACAGGCCTCTTCCGGGTCCCACCTCTCAGTGAGCGCCGCGGGTGAGCACCCCTGGGCCTGAGGGCTGGGCATCCCCCAGGTGTGCCAGGGGCTCTCCGTGCAGGGCTGTGAGCAGAGTGAGAGGAGCCTGCTGGCGTCCCCACCAGCCCCCAGCCTGGGCACCCGACCCAGGGAGCCCAGCTCCCAGAGTCAGGGGCACTGATTAGTATTGGCACAGGCAGCAGAGAGCTGCTGAACCCTTCTGAACACGGGGCAGGGGAGAAAGTTGAAGCATCTGCTATCTATCAATCAAAACGAATTTACTGTTGCTCTAAGGATGGCCGCTGTAACAGGCCGCAGCCAACAGGTCACACGGTGTGATTTGTGCACGGGAAGCCAGTGCTCACGCCGGGTGCAGAAGATTCGAAACCCTGAGGGGACCCGCTGCTCCACGGAACCCGATAGAAAGCTCAAGGAAGGCCGGGCTTCAGGGGTCACAGGCCGGTGCTGGAGCTGCTCACACGGGCGGTGCTCCAGGGAGCCCTGGGAGGAGCCGTCAGCCCAGGCAGTGGGTGCAGATGGGCTCCGCCTTCACCGGCTCCGCCCAGCCCCTGGGTCGCCCACCACAGCCCCGGCCGAGACGCGCAGATGCCAAGCCACACTCGCCCTTAACTCACATCCTCACTACAACGTAGTTGTCGAGTAAATGCTCTCCATGGGTTAAAAATATAAGTAGAGACAGCCAGGGCGGTGGCTCACGCCTGTAATCCCAGCACTTTGGGAGGCTGAGGCAGGTGGATCGTGAGGTCAGGAGATCGAGACCATCCTGGCTAACTCGGTGAAACTCCATATCTACTAAAAATACATAAAACTAGCCGGGCGTGGTGGCGGCACCTGTAATCCCAGCTACTGGGGAGGCTGAGGCAGGAGAATGGCATGAACCCAGGAGGCGGAGCTTGCAGTGAGCCGAGATCGTGCCACTGCACTCCAGCCCGGCGACAGAGCGAGACTCTGTCTCAAAAAAAAAAATACATATATATATGTAGAGATATGAATGTCGATTCTTATGACACTTATTTATTCATGAAACCAATGGCTTAGAGGCCAGAAATTCAGTCCCTGGGTTGACACCAAACCCCACTGTTGACTTTTCCTGCTGAATGGAGGAGCTGGGAGAAGCCTGCCTCCAGCTGGAGCCTCACACCTGTGTCCACCTGGCAGGCCCCCACCCAGGCAGGGACAGGCCACTGGGCAGGAGGCACTGGGGCATTGCTGGGGCTCAGGACACTTACAGGATGAGTGAAGGAGGAGGAGAGGGAGGAAGGCAGAGAGGACCACCTCAGCCACTCTGACCTTGCGTCCTGGCCATGCCTGGGTTCTTAGAGGCAGGAGCTGGGGGGCCACAGGGCTGGGGGCCACAACCTCTTTCAGCTGCTGCCACCCTCCTTGGCAACGAACCCCAAAGCCCCTCTCACCTTGCGGGTGCCACCCACAGGCCTGGCGCAGGTTCCACATGATCTGTGTCAGTGTTTCCCACACAGGGCCAAGAATTACCAGGAAGCCACTATCATGGCCCAGCTGCATCCATCAGCCACCATTCACCTCATTCTGGCCCCAGCTAATCATGTCAGGGTGGGGAGAAGCCCAGGAAGCCAGCTCCCCACAAGCCCCTGGCTCAGCCCCACAGCCTGACTGCATCATCTGAGCCCTTGGTCCTGGCCTGCCCTGACCCTCCTATCCCCAGGCCTGTTTCCAACCTCCAGTATCTGAAAACAGAAAAGGACAGCACCCTGCCCAGGGGCTTCCCTCATGACGGCCCCTGTGGGGACTGAGGCCACCCCATTGCAGGTGGGCCTGTGCCAGCTGCACCTGAGGCAGGGTTGGGAGGAAATGACCACCCAGGTCAGCCAAGCCAAATGGGAACAGGATGCGGAGGAGCCCAGGGGGCCCGTGGCCTGCAGCCACCCCCACAGCAGCATGCCCAGGGCCGGGTGCATGGGGACCCCAGGCCCTCAGGGGAGAGCTGGACCTGAGTCCATAGTGGGCACGGGAACCAAACCAACCGGACTGCTGGACAGGGGCCTTCCAGCCCCATTGACCAGCCCCGTGGCCAAATGGACATCAAAGCAGGAGTGCCGCATGTCCACCAAGAGCCAGAGCGGGAGGCTGGCGCAGCCCTCAGGCAGGTGTGGGCACGCAGCCCCAACCTCAGCAAGGTCTTGCCTTTTTTTTTTTTTTTTAGTCTAATTAAAGGTTGATCAATTTTGTTTATCTTTTCAAAAAGCTAACTTTTTGTTTTGTTGATTCTTTGTCTTGTTTTCTAGTCTCTATTTTGTTTAGTTCTATCTCCATCTTTATGATTTCCTTCCTCCTATTAATTTGGGGTTTGGTTCATTCTTGCTTTTCAATTTCTTTGATGAGCACTGTTAGGCTGTTTACTTGAAGTCTTTCTATCTTTATATATATAAAGTGTATCTCTTTATCTATCTAGATAGATAGATAGATAGATACAGAGAGACAGGGACTCACTCTGTCAAACAAGCTGGAGTGCAGCGGTACAATCATGGCTACCTGCAGCCTCGAACTCCTGGGCTCAGGTGCTCCTCCCCACTCAGCCTCCCAAATAACTAGGACCACAAGCACATGGCACCACGCCCAGCTAATTTTTGTATTTTTAGTAGAGACAGAGTTTCATTATGTTGGCCAGGCTGGTCTTAAACTCCTGACCTCGTGATCCACCCGCCTCGGCCTCCCAAACTGCTGGGATTACAGGCATGAGCCACCATGCCCAGCCCTGACTGTGTATTTTCCAGTAGCTTGTCTTTGAGCTCATCGATTCTTTCCTCTGCTTGACCTATTCTGCGGTTGAGAGCCTCTATCAATTTTCCAGTTCAGCAGATGTTTTTCTCAGTTCCAATATTTCTGTTTGATTTTTTAATTTCAATATCTTTGTTAAAATTCTCTGACAAGTCTCTGAATTGATTTTCTGGGTTGTCTTGGAGATCACTGAGTTTCCCCACAACTGCTATTTTGAATTCTTGATCAGAGGCTCACATGTGGCTATCTCATTAGGGACGAGATACTTCGTCCCATTAAGTGGTTCGTAGTTCCCCGTTTGCTTGTTTCTTGTGAATGCACATCTATGTCTTTGCATTGAAGGATTAGTTATTTATTCCAGTCTTCTCTGTCTGGCTTGTTTTGGTTTTTACTGGATATGTTTGTTTAGAGATTCTTTGCAATGTACCTGTTGAATTTTTTTTTTTTTTCCTGCTAGGTTGCTGCCTCCTTCTTCGCCACTAGAGGGCAACATAAGCCCAGGTTTTGCTCAGCTCCAATAAAGGATCAGAGTGAGGCTTCCCGTCCCAAATCGGGGAGGTCCCACAGGTGGATACCCCGGCAGTGTGGGAAGACTGGCGGGAGGTCTGCCCAGAGAACCTATGGACTGTGCCTCCTGCCGTGTAGCTCAACAGGCTGACTTGGTGCCTCCTTTGGCTGCATTACAGGGCAGCTTTTAGGGCTGGAGATGCTAGTCCCACCTCTTCCCTTTGTCTCTGGCTGGCCTCAGGGGTATTTCTCCTTTAAGCATTCTGAATGCTTCCCTTGGGTTGAAACAGAACAAGTCTCCTGCCAGGGAGCCCAAGATAGCAGGGAAGCTGGTAGTCCACCTTAATCTCATTTTTCCAGTGCAGAAGCTGTGAGTCAGGGGAGATGTGCCCATGCTTGGTGCAGGTAGAATGGGCAAAAGGGACATCATAGATACAGAATTCCAGTTCTCTTACTGCTTGCTCAGAGTTTATTCACTTCTCTGTGGCCCTGGGAACTGTCTGTCTTCGTATCTGAGTTCTGGGATGTTGCTGGAGATTATCTTGGTGCTGAATATTTGTCTTGGATTTTCTGTGGCAGAGAGTGAAGCCAGCTGGCTTCTGTGCTGCCGTCTTGGAACTAACCATCTCCTCAATGTTTTTTTCATTTGCTTTTAATTCTAGGTGATAATAACAACTGAACTCCATAAACCAGCAGGTGCCACATGTGGGTGCATTTGCCACATATTGATCCTCCAAGGTGGGGGTTGGTTAACCCACCCTGGGCTCTACTTCCCACCCCCACCTGGCTATCCCGTGGGGGTTGCTGAGCCCCAGAACCTGGCTGTCCTCACCTGTACAACAGGAGGGGGTGGGGAGTCAGAGGAGGCAGGGGGGCCCTGGAGGGTCTTGGTGCTTCAGGGTGGGAGTCCCCACAGCTGGGCTAATGTTAAAACTCAGGCAAGGGACCAACAAGAGATGTGTTTCATTTGCAACAGGAGAAACACTGTCATGAGATAAGGTAGAGCTGCATTAAGAGTCGGTGAGCAGAACATTGTAAGTGAATCATAATTTCATGAAATATCCACACAGGACACTTTGGAATCATCGCAGCCTCTCTGAGCAGCCCATCCTCCCGCTGACAAGGCCCACGACAGCCTCAGAAACGGGAAAACAGATCGACTTTCTCCAAACTGCTCACGCCCCAAGCTAGGAAGGAGCAGCTTAACTTTGAGCCAATTCCAGAAGCAAACAGTGCTGGGTTTAGGGAAGGCGGAGCCAGACTCCATGTGAGGGCGTCGGATGCCAACCCTGCACAGTTGGGTGGGGGGCTGCGCCCAGGAGGAGCAGGTGCGGGGGACAAGGCCAGCTGGACACATCTGAGCGGGAAGCTGGGATCCCACGCTGGATACGGAGCCCCCTGCCTGCACCCAAGACCCCACCAGCCAGTCATCGTGCGGACTCCAGACCCCCACCAGCCAGTCATCGTGCCGACTCCAGACCCCCACCAGCCAGTCAACCCAGGGAGGTGAGCATGACTCAGTGGGCGCCCCCACAGTGGGTCAGCTTCGCTAGGGCACAGCCCGGGAACCCAGGGAAAGTGATTTGCTGTGCTCTATTTTAAAGGCCTTTTCACATCAGCGTACTAAGCTCCTCCTCATTCTTTTTAACCCACTGCCAAGGGTTTTCCAGCCAAGGCAGGGCCGAGTGGTGTCAGAACAGGAGGCCACACTGTGAACTTGGTTCCCAAACATGGCGGCTTCGTGCCCTGAGTGTTCCGGGTCTCAGCTGCCCACCTCGAGGTGCTCCTCCGGGGCCTGGGAAGAGGTTCTAGCCAGGTGGGGAGGCTGCAGGGAAGTCAGTGGGGTGGGGGCGGTGTGGGCACCCCCCAGCCCCAGCCAGCTCCGGTCCTGGTGGTCTTGGGCCAGAATGGATCTGTTCATGAGGTGGGCGCCAGGCCCGTGGGCTCAGGGAGATGTCAAAGCCTCTGGTTTTGGTGGGAAAGGTAGGGGACCTCTTGCTCCCTCCTCCTCCTGAAAAGCCAAGGCGCACCAACCTCCCGAACCTACACTCCCACCCTCCCCACACTGAAGCGGAGTGCACCGCCCTGGAAGACTGAGGACCGTGGCCAGGGCGCGCCCTGGGAGAGACAACCCTGGAGAGCAAGACCGGACGGCGGGCGAGTCCGGGATCTGCGTCTGAGCCGCTGGGAACCCCTGAGCGCCGTCCACGGAGCTGAGGAAGGGGTTCCCCGACGGGATGAGAGCCGTCTACACAGCGCGCTTCCTCTTCTCTCGTTAGCGCCGCGGAACCAGCCTCTGGTTCTGCACCTCGGCTCTGGGAGCAGCGCCCGGCTTTGATGAGCGCTACCCCGGGACTGCCCAGCCTTTGCTCCGCTGGCCCCGCCAGGCCCGGCTCCGCGAAGCCCCCAGTGTCCAGCCCAAGGCCCCGATTCCGCAAGGACAGGGCCCTGGGGCAGCATTGGAGCAGGGCGCGGAGGCCAGTCCTCCGAGTATGAGGTCATTGCAGGTTTTGAGAAAAAAAACAGCGACCCCACCCCCTCTAGAACGCGGTACCTTGTTTAAGGAAGCTCCTGGGCCTTCAGGGAGTCCCGCCGGCTCCTCGGCACACCCCTTCCCTCCCTCCCCCGCACCACCGCCTCCCTGGGAGCCTCCCCTCGGGCTGCGCTTTCCGCCAAACACCGGGAGGTCTTCCAGGAGCCTGCCCAGTCCCCACAGCAGCCCAGAGACGCGCACCCCCACCTGTACCTGCCAAGCCCTCAGAGACGGCACCTGGACACGCCCCGCATGGGAGGAGCTCCGCCTCAGCACCCCTGCAAGTGACACAACCCTGAAAACCTGTGAGAGGCCTCTGAGCAGCCCAGAAAGTGGCTGGAAGACGCACAGCAGCTCACCCCTCTGTAAGGGCAAGGACCAGACAACACGCTGAGCCCTGCTTTTGCAGAGGGGCGACGCTCCAGGCCAGGCGCGCTCGGCAGGTGCCAATCCTATTTCACACCTTTGTGTTTACATCATCTTATTTTGCATTTTATGTCTAATTAATATGCAGCTGGCCAGGTGCAATGGTTCGAGCCTGTAATCCCAGCACTTTGGGAGGCTGAGGCAGGTGGATCACTTGAGGGCAGGAGTTTGGGACCAGCCTGGGCAACATAGCAAAACCCCATTGCCAATAAAAATACAAAAATTATGGCCGGGCGCGGTGGCTCAAGCCTGTAATCCCAGCACTTTGGGAGGCCGAGGCGGGTGGATCACGAGGTCAGGAGATCGAGACTATCCTGGCTAACATGGTGAAACCCCGTCTCTACTAAAAATACAAAAAACTAGCCGGGCGTGGTGGCGGGCGCCTGTAGTCTCAGCTACTTGGGAGGCTGAGGCGGGAGAATGGCGTGAACCCGGGAGGCGGAGCTTGCAGTGAGCCGAGATCACGCCACTGCACTCCAGCCTGGGGGACACAGCGAGACTCCGTCTCAAAAAAAAAAAAAAAAAAAAAAAAAAAATTAGCCAGCCGTGGTGGCAGGCATCTGCAGTCCCAGCTACTCCGGAAGCTGAGGCAGGAGAATCACTTGAACCCAGGAGGCGGAGGTGGCAGTGAGCTATCGAGCCACTGCTCTCCAGCCAGGGCAACAGAGAAAGACTGTCTCAAAAAAAAAAAAAAAATTGATATGCAGTTGACCACGTATTATGTGGTCAGTCCAGGCAGTACCGCTCCCCCCCCACCTCAGCCCTCTGTCCCTACAGCTCCAGGCCCTCCCCAGCGCCTCCCCTGGACAAGACATGATGCCCAGAGGGTGAAAATCCACCAAGGTTAAGCCAGAAACAAAAAGCTCAAAGCTTCAGCATCTCCCTCCGCTCAGACCCATACTTAGAAAGCAGATTCCGCTCGACAGCACCATGAGGCTGTGGGTGGGAAAGAGAAGGGACACAAACCGCACCCGCCCCTAGCTGGGCCTCTCAGCAGCCCTGAGTGCTCCTGGGCTCCACCTGGCTCCTGCACCCGATTCCCTTCTGCGTGGGCGGTGGGTGATTCTGGGGGCCACCAGCTGCTGGCGGTGGGGAGGGGCCTGCCGGGCAGGGCTGGCTGTGGGAAGGAGAGCTACGACAGATAGGAAGCACCTGCCAGATGCAGGACAGAAACTATCTAAGAGGCCGGGCGCGGTGGCTCACGCCTGTAATCCCAGCACTTTGGGAGGCCGAGGCGGGCGGATCACGAGGTCAGGAGATCGAGACCATCCTGGCTAACACGGTGAAACCCCGTCTCTACTAAAAAATACAAAAAACTAGCCGGGCGAGGTGGCGGGCGCCTATAGTCCCAGCTACTCGGGAGGCTGAGGCAGGAGAATGGCGTGAACCCGGGAGGCGGAGCTTGCAGTGAGCTGAGATCCGGCCACCGCACTCCAGCCTGGGTGACAGAGCGAGACTCCGTCTCAAAAAAAAAAAAAAAAGAAAAAAGAAACTATCTAAGGAAAGCTTTATTTCCAAGTTTATTTTTATTTATTTATTTTTTTTTTGAGACGGAGTCTCGCTCTGCTGCCCAGGCTGGAGTGCAGTGGCCGGATCTCAGCTCACTGCAAGCTCCGCCTCCCGGGTTGACGCCATTCTCCTGCCTCAGCCTCCCGAGTAGCTGGGACTACAGGCGCCCGCCACCTCACCCAGCTAATTTTTTGTATTTTTTTAGTAGAGACAGGGTTTCACCGTATCAGCCAGAATGGTCTCGATCTCCTTACCTCGTGATCCGCCCGTCTCGGCCTCCCAAAGTGCTGGGATTACAGGCTTGAGCCACCGCGCCCGGCCTATTTCCAAGTTTCTATGGAGATGTTACCAACGGTGAAGGCTTAAAAAGCATTTAAAACTTTTATGTAATTAAAATTTTAAAATAAAATATGATCAGGTGAAATAATACATACTGCCATCCCATAACAATTTTTAAGATAAAGGCGTGTCCCCGCCCCTCGCAGTCAGCACCCCACCTGTCCTCGGGGCTCACCCAGCCGTCTAGGGCTGTAGGAATAAAATGGCCACACCGTCCAAATCTTGACTTTATTTTTAATATAAAAAATGCAAATTTGGAAACCCACCCTACTTTCCCCAACATAATGCTTTACCTCTTAAAAATAAAAATAAAGTACTAATTCTATATACATCACATGTACCATACAAAAATGTATCCAAAGTTTCTATTGCTACCAAAGTGTTCTAAATTAAAACAAGTTACAGAAAGCCCCTCATTGTAAACAAAAGATTACAAGTTATAAAATCAAAGTACACACAGGCCAGAGTCATTTATACAACGCAATGCATTCTGCTCCCAAGCCGAGTTGAATTTTTATGTGCCTGTATAAAAATGCATATCAATATACCTTTGCAAATGTATTTTTCATTATAAAGCAAATGAATACACTTTCTACAATAAATAATCCGCTGGGAGGCACACCTGCGGGGTGGAGGCGGGCGGGACGGCGGGCGCGGGCAGCGGGCGTTTTTGGTGATCTGCAAGTGATGTGCACAGCATAACTTTATTCTCCCCTTTCCACAAAGTACCATTCAAAATAATGTCCTTTTCTTTCTTAAAATACACATTTGTCATTGTAAATTTACATCCCGTCTTATTAAATAAGTGGTACTCTGTGTAAAGAGGATGATTTACAAAATTATTAAACATTCAAAAGTCTTTAAGAAAAAGCTACATGTCAAAGACAGTGACGCCAGCAGCACGGCCCGGGGTCGTGTGACAGACGCACTGCGCTGCCCGGACGCGCCCACCCCACTCACAGCGCCCAGACGGAGATGGGTTCCTAGAAAACGTGGAAATAAAACCTCCCCCTCCCTGGGGAAAAAGAATTAAAGAGCTACAACTAAAAACCAGAATAAGTTAAGTTTTGAACAATATACAAACATGTACAGCTTATCAACACTATGGACAAGACCCGCGCTGGCAGCCGGGCCGTCAGTCAATGTCACTGAGGTCGCTGGTTGGCTCCCCGTGGACGCGGCTCAGGTGGTTCATAGCGCGGTCAAAAGCGATCCGCACGGCCTTCCGGATGCTGGAGTTCCTCCCTTCCATCATCTTTAACTTGTCTATAGTTTCGTCGATACCAAGGGGAACCATTTTGGACTTAGGAAGCCACTGCCTTTTTAAAAGGAAAAACATGGGGAAATCATTGCTTGCATGTGGTGCTTCAACGTGCTCCATGTAATCATCTAACACATCCACTGCCCTCTGATAGAAAGGGACCCTGCTCAGCACCACCAAGACAGCTGGGCCCTGTGTAGGGACAGGCCCGAGGCCAGGGGTGCACCCCTCCCTTCCCCTCCCTGGCTTGGGGATATGGGGAGCTAAGTAAGGCAGAAAAACCATCACCTCCTCCTCCACCTCCAAAACGTTCCCAGTGCCTGCCGAGTGACAAGACATGCACACACGAAGCCCAGAGCCAGGGTGGGCCCCGGAGCAGGGGCCGGCGGTTGGGGAGACCCCATCAAAGGGGCCCTCGATGGACAAGGTGTGGGCCTCGCTCAGGGCCTGACAAGGAGCAACGGCCGTGTGGCCAAAGAGGCAGAGGTCGGGGCAATGAAGAGAAAGACGGTAGGGATGCCTGTGTTGCCAGCCATGCTCCAGGCACACCATACGCAGGTGGCCCTGAGCCTCTGCGCCAGGTCCCCAGAGCAGCCAGCTCCACGGGGAACCAGGAAGCACCTGCCTGGGCCACGTGCACAGGGCACAGCTGGGGCTACATCTCTTCCCAGAGGCATGTGCTGCCAGCGTGTCCCACACAGAGGCGTCCTGGGGTCTGAACCCTGGCACATCAGAGTCCCAGGCACTGTGCGAAAAAGCAGCCCAGGGCACGGGGGAGCCTCCTGTGATGGGGTAGACGTCTGAGCAGAGCTGGGTGACACCAGGACGGAAGGCTCTAAGCACAGGGCCAGAGGCCAGGCCCGGGCGGGGGCCGTGTCCTGCAGCACAGGGGTCCAGGAGCCCAGCAGTGGGACCCCCAACACTATAGCCGACACGGGTAAGGAAGAGAAGAGATAGCCCGGGCCAATGGGCTCAGGTGAGAGGGAAACAAAGCCATCAGACAGAGACAGACCCTGTGCTCAGTGCCCATCCCACAGTCCCAGCAGGGGTGCTGGGCAGTGCCCTTCTCCACCAGGCAAACAGCAGAGCACCCACCTCCAACTTTAGCTCTGCCAGGGCCCAGCAGATAAAGAGGCTGCTCACCACAGGGACACTCGGGTCACCAAGCCCACGGCCCCCACACAACCACCCCAGCCGGTCCCCGGAGTCTAAGGCCTCTTGACTCACCAACTTCTCTTATTATCAAAAAAGAGAACGAGGAACAGCTTCTCGTCGGACTTGGTCTGCATGTGCTCCCCAATCTTCAGCACGTCTAGGGGTGGGGCCGGGATGGTGACGCCATTGTGGTGGCCAGGCACGCGCGGCATCTTCGGGTCAATGATCTGCACGAGAAGGACCCACTGAGGTCACTGTGAGGCTCACACCCACAGACGACTGCACCTGTCACCGCACCCCCCCCACCCCCCCCAGCTGTGTGAGCCTCCTCGGACCACCCCCACCCCCCAGCTGTGTGAGCCTCCTCGGACCACCCCCACCCCCCAGCTGTGTGAGCCTCCTCGGACCACCCCCACCCCCCAGCTGTGTGAGCCTCCTCGGACCACCCCCACCCCCCAGCTGTGTGAGCCTCCTCGGACCACCCCCATCCCCCAGCTGTGTGAGCCTCCTCGGACCACCCCCACCCCCCAGCTGTGTGAGCCTCCTCGGGACCCACAGGTGCTGGGGCCCTGGGCACCACGAGAGCCATACTCACCAGTGCCGGGTAGGAGGGGTAGCCGCTGCACTTGGCCCACACCACCTTCAGGGGCTCCAGCACTGAGGCGGCAGCATCGGTGGAGATCCACATGCTGTTCTGGCCAACTTCTGCGGAGAGAGGCACGGCGTCAGCAGGACAGAGGGGGCATGCCCTGCCCCCCAACAAAAGGTACACAGCAACAGGGTGGGGTCTCCGGAGCACAGCCCAGTTCCCAGGCCTTTCTCACCCACCCCCGGCAGCACCACTGCCTCTCTTGTGGAGTCCAGGCCCCTGCATCCCCCCCCGTCCCTGCAGCCCACCTGGGGACCCACCAGCCTCCCCCGGACCCAGAGAATTTTCTGCCCTCCGGGCTGGAAGGCTCTGACTCCAGGTGCCCAGCACAGTCCCTTCTGAGACCTCCTTGCCCCAAGGACGGGGCTCCCAGCGTGCTCCTGCCTCATTTATGCAGCTGACACCCCAAATCCGAAACCAAAGTCCTGGCTCCCCCTCCGCCAGACCAGCTCCCTGCTGTCCCTCCCACCGGGGGGGTCTCCGTCCTGATGCCCCCTCACAGCATGGCTGCCTTCCACAGTGAGGGCCGTGCCAACCCCAAACCCCAGGGCCTCCCCCTCTCCCAGGAGCCTGAAGCTGGGGGCACCCCCTCTGCAGTCAGTCCCCTGTGCAGCCACAAATGACCACTGAACCTCAACAACCCCAGACAGCCTTGACAGTGCCCGGCAGCCAGGAGCCACACAGAACTGGACGTTCCACAGGGAAACGAAGGCAGGATGGAGGAGGCGCCACCTCCACAGGCACCCCAGCAGGGCTGCAGCCCAGAGCCCCTCGGTGTATGATGAACCCCTCCCCAGGAGGTTGGCCAGGGTGGGGCTCCACACAGGGCACCGTGCTCCCTGAGCCAGAGTCCAGTCCCCAGCAGTCGAGCCCTAAGACGCTAACCGGGAGGTGTGGAGAGCCACGGACGCAGGTCCAGGCGACTCACCAGCTGCGATCCTGGCCGCCTTGGCGTAGTTCCCATTCTCGATGCAGGAGATCAGCTCACTGCGGTCCTCCAGCGTGTGCCTTCGCACAAGAGCCGGTTTGCCCCGCCCACATTTGGGCACACTAAAGCTTCGGGAGGAAGAGCAGAGGGAGTCAGGTGTCCCACCCCTGGCTTCAGCCTCACTCATGTTTCGTCCCGTGGGCTGCCCGCCACCAAGCCGGCCACGCGTCCTGCCTGACACCCCTGCAGCCAGGCAGGCCTGTGGGTGCACAGGTCTGGAGGGAGTGAGCCTGTGGCAGGGGGTACTCAGGAGGCCAATGAGACAGGCAGGGCTGTGCTCACTGCCAGATTCTGGGAGGAAAAGATCAAGTATAAACTTAATTGCAGTTTCTAAAATTGCGTTCCTATTTCACGTAGTGTTTTTCCTACTTCTGCTTGAATTCTACAAAGCAGATTAATATGCAGCACGGGAAACCACCCACAAGAGCAGAGCACACATGAATCCCAGGCCAGAATTTTTCAGAGGGCACTAAGATGGGAGCTGGAACGTCCTGGTCTCCAGGACAGCCAGGCAGGGCGGGTGGCTCGGGAGCTGCGTGGCAGGAAGTGCGGGGCCGCGGTGCCCACCTCGAGTCGCAGAGCGGGCTGTTGCTGGAGGAGATGCTGGACTCGGAGGCGCAGCGTCGTCGGGGTGTGGCTTTCCTCCCCAGGCCGCCGCCTGGCTCCTGCTCGCTCCTCGTACCCCCAAAGCCGTTGGTGAGACCTGGAACACAGGCAGGCCAGCCCTGAGCTCTGCGCAACCAGGGCGTGCCCAAGCAAGACTCAACTAGGTTTCACTTGGAACACATCTTACAAGGAACGTTTCACAGACAGGTAAGACAGCATCTTCCTTTTCACTCCCAGAGTACAGTCCTTACAGTAAGCAAACACCAAAGTTACTCGTTAAATGAAATCAATGTAACAAACTGCAGTCAGCTCTGACCACAGTAGTTTGCTGAGCACCGTGAAGATGCTCCTCTTGACAAGCCCAGGTCTTTAAACAGGCTCTGTGAAGGCAAAGAAAGGATGCCGTGAGCCTGCCACAGGAGCAGATGTGCAACCTGTGAGTGCAAACACGGGGGTGGCCTGTCCACGTGGGCACACGCCGCATCGGGACGGACCCTTCACCAGGCTGAAAGGGTCACCAAAGACACAAAATCGTGTTCACAGGAGCAGAGTTCCAGGGAACAGGAAATCAGGTTTTAAAAAGAAAAAACCTTGGTTCAAAAGACAAGTGTTAACATGAAGTCAAAAATGCTGACGAAACACTTTAAAACAGAGAATCCGGGGCCATGGCCGTGTCTGAGTGTCTCCGGCCTCACTCACTATGAAGCTGCGATCACTGGCATTCAAGTATTATACACAGCTACACAAAACACAGTCTACAATTCCATCATCTAAACATTTGAAAAATAAGGCATATCTCAGTCTTTTCCCCCTAAAAAGGCCTGACTTTATGTCAGTCAACAGGAAACAACACATGTGCCCAAGGTCCCCCCCATGAGGTCCCCCACGGGAGTCACAACGGGGGACGATGTTCCCGCCAGGGCAGCCTCTGGGTGTGAGAGCTGAAGCGGTGTGTAAATTTTTTTTTTTTTTTTGAGACGGAGTCTCGCTATGTCACCCAGGCTGGAGTGTAGTGGCGCGATCTCAGCTCACTGCAAGCTCCGCCTCCCGGGTTCACGCCACTCTCCTGCCTCAGCCTCCCGAGAAGCTGGGACTACAGACGCCTGACACCACGCCCGGCTAGTTTTTTGTATTTTCAGTAGAGACGGGGTTTCACCGTGTTAGCCAGGATGGCCTCCATCTCCTGACCTCGTGATCCGCCCGTCTCAGCCTCCCAAAGTGCTGGGATTACAGGCGTAAACCACCGCACCCAGCTGTGTGAATTTTTTTTATCCAAAAAGAACCCCATTTTCTTGCCTACCTCATCCTTACAAATTTTTAAATCTATTTCCAAAGGAAACTGTGTAAATTTGTAAATAAAGCATTAATGTAGAATTTTTTTTTTGGAAACGATGTCTTGCTCTGTCACCCAGGATGGAGTGCAATGGACTCCACAGCTCACTGCAACCTCGACCTCCTGGGCTCAAGTGATCCTCCTGCCTCAGCCTCCCGAGTGGCTGGGAGACATGTTTCAAAGGGAATGGCTGGACTGTGGGGTTTTCCACCTGATTCGAACGCTTCCCGTCTGTTCTCAATGAGCACGACTGACTGAAACAGAGGGGCTAAATCAACCTCGGTGAACAGCTCAGAAGGAAATGCACAGACTAGGAGGGCACCGTGCTGCCCTCCACAGACTCAAGTCAGACACTCGCTCTGTGTCTGCTGGACTGGAATGTACCGTGAGCTCCAAACGAAGCTCTGTGTTTCTCATTTTAACCTCGGTCATTTTAAGGCAGGAAATACGGCCAAGTGGGGGTGTCATACTCATTTTTGGCAAGGGAACAAATAAACGCAAGAATCTACAGTAGAAGGCCTTGAGCCACATGCTGAGCTGCCCCAGGGCTCCACATCCTCCCCACACTTATCACAGAGCGGCTCAGACCCTGCACACTCAGGCCCTGAAGGTGTCTCAAGAGGGAGTTTAAAGTCCTGTCCTGGCCCCTGAGGACCCCTCAGGAGCAAGGACTCCATCCCTACTCCCACCTGAGTGGGTGAAGGCAGGGGAAGCCCACCCAGCTTGCATCAGCAGTGGACGGATGGAGCCCAGCACCCCTGCCAGCGTTCAGCCCACAGGCCCAGGGACGGGTCTGCCAACGCGTGTGAGCCGTCTCCAGACAGCAGCCACCAGCCTGGCGACCCACACCCCACAGCCAGGCCCCCAGCGCACTTCAGACCCCAGGTACAGGGTGAGCAGACGTGGCCCAGGGCCTGGGTGGGGAGGCTTTGAGTACTTACTGCTCCGCCGAGCAATGGCCACCTGGGGGGAGACGAGGACCAGTACAGCCTTCACAAGACTGCCCAGTGACGCCAGCCTGAGGGCCCCAGCACCAGAGCACCCGCAGCTGTGCCGGCACCTGCAGCCCCAACACAGCCAGGCCATGCACAGGCCACTCACTAGCCATGATGGCCCCAGCTCCATGAGCACCACCGCATGGAGTGGGGCCAGGCAGGGGATTAAAACACAAGGCAAGTCCTTAATTCTCAGGAAGAGAAGAGTGATAAAATGCCCCTCTTAATTTTCCTAAGCATTCAGTGAGTGCACATATGACGCAAGTACACACAGAGGTTCCGCGTGTCACCCGTGAAAATGTGACAGCCCCCAGGAAGACGTGGGCAGCACGGACAAACCCAGACCAACCAAGACGCCACCCAGCGAGAGGCCTGGTGGGGGCGCGATGGCCGCAGGGCCTGAAAGGCAGTTCGGGAGCTAGAGCAGTGCAGGGTCACCCCAGAGGCCAGACCAGGCCACAGACACGACCCGGGAGGCTCTGCGGCCACTGCCTGGAGTCCCCAGAACCTCAGGGGAGCTTCGAGGTGGCCTGTGCTGCCCAGACCCTCCCAGCCTCCACCTGGGCCACCAGAAAATAATCTAAGACAGCTATGGTTCTGAGATCTCTCCATCTCAGCCCTGCCAACTCCCGCCCTGTGAGGCTCTTCCGGCCAGCTGGGAAATGTCCATCATGACGCGCACCCTCGGCACCCCTGCAAGGACCTCAGCCCAGAACATTCTGAAGCCCAGGCCAGCCTTGAGGTGGGAGCCAACGTGGGGAACCCAGGGCCTGAGGTCTGCAGAGAGGGGTGCCTGGTCCATGAGGCATTTGCAAACTGCAAGCACTGACATCGGGCCCAAGTCTCTAAATTGTGTATACAGCAGGGGGCAACTTTCAGCAACTTTTTCAGCACGAGGTGTTTTTTTAATGCTGAAAGTAAAGCTAGTGATCGTGCAAAATACATTAAAAGAGGCGGCGGCTGCCAGGGAAGGGCCACTGTCCCGTCAACACAGGAGCTGCACAAATTCCCACAGTGGCCAGGGTCTGCCCACCCTCAAGGGGCCTTCCCAGTGACTTCCTAGGAGGCCAAAGACTGAACACAGAAACGTCCCTCTCTGCTCCCAAAGGAGATGGCACAAAGGAGATGACGCAAAGGTGTCCCACAGCCCAGTCAAGCGTGGTCCCTGGAAGCCTGCCTGTCACCAGGTATATCCACAGCACACCTGTAACTGCCCTGGGAGGTCCCCAAAGGGTCTTCTGAGAGACTGCAGGCCACGGCAGCTGGGACACCGCCCCTCCCCACAGGCAAGAGAAGCCCCAGGGCCCACCTGGGGAGGCGGAGGCCTGCAGGTCTGACTGATGGGCCATAGTCTCCTCTAGCCTCAGGTTCCCAGCCCCTAACCCATATGGACACCACAAATCCTCCAGGCCACAGGTACAAGAACACCAGGCCCTGATCAGTGGCTGCCGAGACGCCTGAGGGCAGGGAGCCATGGGAACACATCCCCACAGCCCAGGATACAAGCCCGCCCCTGCCCAACCCTGCCACCAGCACCCAAGCTGCCGCCTCGGCTTCTCTGGCTCATAGGAAGCTTGGCTGTATGAAGCAGGTGGGCTGAGCCTGCACCCCGAAGACCTGAGCCCTGAGGGCCCCACGCAGTGGCAAAGGCTCCAGCATCCACGCTGCCCCAGAGGTGGGAGAGCCCATTATCTTCTGTTTTCAGTTTCACTTTACCGTCGTTAAAAGGAGAGCATTTTTGGTGCATTTTTCAACCTCTCAATAAAAACACACACAGAAGAAGAGTCCAACAGCACTCTGCTCTCGCTGGGACCCGCTCGTGATAACACAGCCGGGACGGTCAGAGACAGACCCAAAGCCCAGGCCAGACGCCTGCACAAGACTTGCTGGGACCTGCTCCATGACAGTGCAGCTGGGGACAGTCAGAGACAGACCCAAGGCCCATCTCGCCGGGACCCGCTCCGTGATGATGCAGCCGGGATGGTCAGAGATAGACCCGAGGCCCAGGCCAGATGCCTGCACAAGATCCCAGGCGTCCAGGAATGCCCCATCCAATGAGCAGGACTTCTCAGTTGGCCGCAGGGACACTCAGCGTGGCAGCCAGCAAGAGATAAACAGCAGCACTGCTCAAGAATCCACTGGGGATTATGGGGAGAAAACAGAGGAAGGGGAAGTAAGGGGAGAAGAAAATCAGGTAGAAAACCCAGAAATAGAGAAGATGCTAGCAAGTGAGTGAGCACGCACTGTCCATGCCACATCCTCAGATGGCGCCGAGCCAAGTTCCTCCATACCCCACGGCACCAACACAGCACAACGCGCCTGGGCATGGCCGCGGCACGCGAACCAAAGGTCACTACGGGATGGCTCCACACGCTCAGGACAGCCTCAGAATGCTGTCCACTGTGTCGTCGGCTGCAGCAGGCTCCCAGCCGGTGCCGGGCTCTCCTCTGCGTCCTTTTGTGACTATCCAGAGGGAAGGCTGAGGCGCCGCGACATCCCACCAGCTCCAAGCGTGCACCGGGCGCCAGCACCATTCCCACTGCCGGGCTGACTTACAGAGGGGGCGGGCTGGGGTGGGGGAGAGCTCCTCCAGGGCTGCTGTTTGTGTTTGTGTTTAGAGGATGTTTGAGCTGATGATTCCAATGGGATCCGCAAGAATTAAGTGAAAGGCAAGATGCAGTGATCTTTGTGTGTTCCAAAACGGCCGCTTAGCAGAACTCCAGTCCAAGTTGAGGTAAGAGAAAATGATTAGGGTCCAAAGAGTGAACTACCCAGCACATTAGTGGTTAAAGTGAGAACCTGGAAAACAGTGAAAAAGCCATTTAGTCTGAATGAAAGGGCAGGACAGCTCAGCCTCCTCCCTGAACCGCCGGAGACACCGAAGACACCTCCGCGCTCTCACGCCCCACCACGTGCACACGGAGACTCTCGCGGCAAGGGTCTCCGAAGGGCGGCGAGTGGACAAAGACACCCCCCGCGGTCTCACACCCCAGCATGTGCACACGGAGACTCGCGGCAGGGGTCTCCGGAAGGGCGGCGAGTGGAACACCGCTTCAGGTGACGGTTCACTGCTGGCGAGCGCGCAGCCGCGGGGGAAGGAAGCCACGAGCCAGGGCCACCCTCTGGGGCTGGGCCATCGCGGAAGCAGAAGGCCGCTGCACCGCACTCAGGCGGGAGGCCCACAGTGAGTGCTTCGCCTCCGGACCAGCAACCCTGTTCAGCCTGACTCAGAATCGTGCGCGTGCTGGTAAATGCCAGAGCACTCCTTAAAGTTCAGAGCACACAGAAGAATGTTTGGAAAACATCAGAAGGTTCCGAATAATTCCTGTCCTAAGACTGAGAAGAACTGCAGCTCGGAGCAAGAAATCCCCCATGTGCAGAGCACCAGAAGGTTCTGGTGAACCCAAAGCGAGGGCGGATGGTGGGACTGGCACCATTCAGAGCACGCCCAGCCCTCCCCCGGGCACCTTGGCCGCAGCAGTGGAATGCTCCTGCTCCCGAGGGCCTGGTCTTAATGCTGCTGAGGCTCCCCGCTGCTCAGGAGAGAGCTCAGGAACTCGCCGCGCCTCCACGGAAATCCACTGTCACTCGGGAATGAGAGAGCAGAAATCTCCACTTCAGTCAGGACCAAAGGGCACCACAATTCTCAAAAGCCACCATGGGCCACGCTCACTGAAGGTCTGCAGTGAGACTGCTCTACACCACTGTCACCACGGGAATCCCGCACAACACAACACTCCACTCCGGTGCAGGACAGTGGCCTGCAGGGGACACGTGCGCTTCTACAAGGGACATCTGATGCGCGAGCCTGAGCGGTTGCTGAGGACGTGGCCGCCAGCCGGCAAAACCCTGTCCACGGGGGGAGCCACAGCCGGGGCAGGGCCCGGTCGCTGGCGCCCCCTGGTGGAAGCCACCACATGAGCATCCTGCCGAGTGCGGAGGGGAGGCCGCCCCAAACCCCGCCCCGCGGCCAGCAGGGCCTCCACGCACAGAGCCCCACACCTCCGCCACCGACAGACGTGAAACCCCCAGGAAGCGGAGCGCCAGCCGAACTCCAAGTTCTGCGTGCGGAGGGGACGCCCACACCTGCACCGAACCAACCCCTAGTACCCAGCGCACAGCACCCTGACCCGATGCATCGCAGGACTTCCAGGGCGCTTGGAAAACCAGGTCAAAGAGTCTTTCGCCAAAGGTGGCTGAGAAAGGCCAGCGTGGTTAAGGGACATCCCCAAGTCCTGAGTCAAGGGCCACCTATCCTTATTGGTATCTTGTGAAGGATTTCAATAGCCTATTACTTAGAAATCAAAAAAGCTTTTTCAAATTATTTTAAAATGCCAATTTAGTATCAATCCATCAAAGTAAAAGCACATGGGCAGAAAATTTCTACACAATTCATTTATGTGCAAAATTTTCATACAAACCAAAATGACATTTACCGGAAATTACTTTGGCAACAAGAGGCATGACCTGATCGCTGGCAAGGGTGGGAGGTGCCCTTCCTTCCGCACAAAGACCTAAAGACAGCACCTGGTCTCGCTCCCCTCCCCAACGCTTCAGGCCAGAGACCAGCAGAAGGAGCAGGGTCAAGATGTGAAGAGTGGCCTGGGCGGGTCTCGCCCACCACAGCCTTCCGTCTGCGACCGGCCCGCCGAGGCTCCAGGACACAGGGCTCACTCGCCGCCCCTCTGGGAAATAAGCAACACCACCCAGCCCCACTCTCTCTCGCTGCCGAAGTGCACGAGGAACCACCGCACACCAGCACAGCCAGAAGAAAACGCGCTTCCCCTTATCTAGGTATAACAGGCAGACAGGACAGCCGGGAACCAAGCCTTGACTTGGGACAAAAACCAGAATGACAAACATGCTCCAAACACGCTTCCAGAAAGGAGACACTGGCAGCCTGACCTGGCACCTCCAGAAGCGCAGCCGGGACTGAACAAGCAAACCAAAGACAGGGGCTCCTCTTAAAAGGACACAAACTCCTCGACTTCCTCTGAGGGGCGGGGAGCAGAGGCTGCAGGAACACAGCTGCCCTCCTCAAATGCTCTGGGCACACACACGGGAACACCCCCGCCGAGTAATTCAACAGAGTTCAGTTACGAAAGCGCAGGAAGAGATGAGAAGCACTTTCCGGTGCTATTTCGGCAGGTCCTAATACCTCATCACATATGTGGCTAACAGGGCCACATAAAACAGTGAGGAAACGTTGCTGAAATCAACTGCAAAGTACCGCATTTACCATGAGGGCAGGTCCTCTCAGAGGCCCAGGAAGGGCCAGGCTCAACTCCGGTGTCCTAGGTCTGTGGGGCTGCAGGAGACCTGACTGAGGGGTGCAGAGTGGAGCTCCCACAAGTGCTGGGAGCGGCCAGTCACCAGTTTACCCAGATGTGCACAGCAAAGTCAAGATGACCAATTAAAACTACACTTGAATTCATTCTCAGTACTTTTTTAAAGATCAGAAGGGGCCAGGTGCAGTGGCTCAGACATCTAATCCCAACACTTTGGGAGTCAGAGGCCAGGAGTTCAAGACCAGCCAGGAGAACACAGTGAGACCCCATCTCTACCAAAAATTTTCAAATTAGCTGGGAGTGGTGGTGTGCACCTGTAGTCCCAGCTACACAGGAGGCTGAGGCAGGAGAATCACTCGAGCCCAGGAGTTGGAGGCTGCAGTGAGCCACTCACTCTAGCCTGGGTGACAGGGCAAGACTCTGTCTCTCTTAAAAAAAAAAAAAAAAAAAAAATCAGAGAGGAAGTATGCGCAGAAGACAGGACCAAGGACCACTGACCCCTGGCCCAGGGCAGCCCGGCAAGGCTGCACAATCTCTCGTGGCAAACAGACCCCCCCATGAGGGCGCCGACCTCAGAACCACAATTCAAGGCTTTTGAAAGAAAAAACTGCACTGCTGTCTTCCCTGGAAATTCAGAGAATGCTGCAAAAACAAGCTCGGCACCCCCCCATCACACCAAGGATCCTGAAGGACGCTCCCGGCACCGGTCGGCAAGGGCGCCTCTCAGGGCCGCCCGCGGCATTTACCTGCATCCAGGCGCTTTCCTGGGGACTCCTCCTCCACCTCGGAGTCTCCGCATGTGCTCCGCGACCTTTTCCTTGGCTGCAGAAGAGTCTCCAACCTCGGAAGGACTACAGACAAAAAGGTTTTGGTCCCTAGCTGAGGAGAAGTTGGCTGGGTTTCAGTGTTCTTGGCAGACTTTGGGGGGCTTACACTTTTCGATTTGCAGAAGAGAACAGAAGTGCGTCTGTTTACATCGCTTGCTGGCTCCGCCACCGCGGAGGCCGCCGCCGCCGGCACATCGCCACTACTGGCGCGGGTGGGCTCTGGAGGGCGTCCGCTTACCAGTGCGCTCTGAGTGCAAGCGCTATGTGATTCATTATCAAATGTGACTCTTTTGAAAAGTTTACTCTGCTCTGGGTTGAGTTCTACTGGTTTGAGGGTTGGTGGTTCTGAATTAGTCTCCGAGTTTGAAGGAAGAGGTAATGCATCTGATGGTTCAAGTTTAGGGGGAGAGTTATCTCCTGAAAAAATTATAAATAAAGTGATTTTTGAAAACTGAAGATTATAAAATCTATTATAAAACTTACTATAAATGTGAAGCCCACCAAAATACTAATTCAGTTAAGGAAACAATGCATCGCACGTACTGTCTGCTCGGCAGTGCGGCCCCGTGGGCTCGGGCCACACTGTGTGGGCTTCCCTAACGCCAAAGGCTGTGGCCCTGGGTGCATGCCCGGGCGCACAGTTACTCTCTGAAAAAAACTGTGAAAGATTATTTCACACGCGCCAATATTAAACACATCACTCAAGTTCATAACAATTTCTGCAATCAACAATTCACTTACCTTGAGGAGGAAAAGGTATCTCACATAACTAAAGGAGCCTTAAGTGGGCATTCCCACAGAGCTCTACTGGGCCACGAGGTTTGCAAATAAAAGGAAAGAAACATTAAATCTGATCTCTGGGCCGGGCGCGGTGGCTCAAGCCTGTAATCCCAGCACTTTGGGAGGCCGAGGCGGGCGGATCACGAGGTCAGGAGATCGAGACCATCCTGGCTAACACAGTGAAACCCCGTCTCTACTAAAAATACAAAAAACTAGCCAGGCGCGGTGGCGGGCGCCTGTAGTCCCAGCTACTCGGGAGGCTGAGGCAGGAGAATGGCGTGAACCCAGGAGGCGGAGCTTGCAGTGAGCTGAGATCCGGACACTGCACTCCAGCCTGGGCGACAGAGCAAGACTCCGTCTCAAAAAAAAAAAAAAAATCTGATCTCTGCTCAAGGTCTTCCAAGTCAAAAATGCAAAACAAGCAAACAAACAAAAAAAGAAAAAAGCGGAGTGGTGACTGGCTGTGGATGACTCTCAAGAAAGGCAGGAAAAAAAGCCCTGCTCACCCCAGCGCAGAAGTCTGTGCCACGTTCCCAAATACTGTGATGGGAGCTTTCAGGAAAAAAAAAAAAAAATGTTTTTAAATAAAAAGTCTTTGGAAAAAGACTAACCTCTTTGTAAAGCCTTTTTGACATTATAAAAACCAGAAGTGTGAAATGGTACAGAGCCCGCGGTCAGGGGGACGGGCTCTGTGTGCTGCCCTGAGTCCAGGAGGCTGGATGGGCTCTGGCACAAGGCTGACGGGGCGAGGCGATGCCACACCAGGCCGACCACTGAGGCTTCTTCCCAAGCAGGACTGGTGCTGGCAACAGGAAGTGTGACCACTTTAATCCTTAGTATATATTGTCACCGGGTACAGCTTTCATTTCATTAAACCTGCAAACTTTTCTAAAACCGTCTGAAGTATGTATGGTTACTACTGTAATTCAAAAAGTCGTTTTGAAAATCCAAAACTACACAACAAGGCTCAGAGCAATGTTTTGAGACTGACAGAAAAAGTTCTCCCCAAGGCTGGGCCCCATGATGCCGGGCAGCAGTGCTTTTGGCTGCAAGGTGCCTCTGATTTCAAATGACACTGAGCGCCTTAGAGCGCCTCACAGCCGATTCAAATACAAGGGGGAAAGCCTCACCTCAACAAAAAGTCACCCATGCCAGCCGCTGGGAGCACAGCTGTCACGTGGGAACGCTGTATCCCAAGGCAGGGGCACACGCGAGGTGACAAAACTCCTTCCCCTCCTGTTCAACGTCGCCAACAGGCTTAAGGAAAAGGTGTTTGTGAGACACCTGGGAACGCTGGCCGGAGGGAACTCGGCAATGCGGAGAAACAAGGCTGCTCATGAGCATCTACGGCTCCAGCATCCCTGGGCCTGTGCAGCAGCCGGAGGGGCTCAAGCACTGAGTCTGCAGCGTCCTGATGCAGCCAGTGTCTGGGGCACAAGGCCTGGGGCCTCACTTCACTTCCTGCCTCCTCTTCCACCTCCTGGCCCCCCTTCGAGCTCTCGTCCTGATCATGACATTCAACTGCTCACTGCAATCCCAACGGCCTCTGCAGGGCCAAAGCCAGTGGTCAACCCCAGTCTTGGCCTCTGTGAGCACAAGAGCACCAGGCCAGCAGAGATGGAGCCTGAAGGAGCCTCCTCCCAGCACCTCCAAGAGATCCCCTTCCCCCCACTTTTCCACAGCTATCTAACAGGCACTGTAAACCCCCATCTCCTGCTTCTGGCGCAACCCTCAGAACCACCACTCCTGTCTGGCAGCAGCCCCAAGACGTGCAGACGTCCCTGCCTTGCAGAGGGCCCTCCCCCACCATGGGCCACACCCCCTCCTCCACACCTCCAGCTCTCCGCCCAGCAAGGACGCCCCATGTGGGACTCATAACCATCTCCACGCTGCAGGGACTTCCCCAACCCCTGGTCTATCCCAAAGTGGGCCCCCGTGGCCCTGCCTCAGCCATGCACGCCCCCCACATGCACCCCACACGCCCCCGACCTCTCTGCGGCAGCTCCACATGCAGGTCGGGCTCCAGCCACCAGCACACAGGCTGAGGACGTGCTCCTGCAACACTGACCAGAGGCATGAAGGAGGCCGTGGTCAGGAACAGAGGTTGCTGGCACCTGGGTGCACAGCCACCTGCCCAGCCGGGACCACACAGGCCCCTCCCCCAGCCAGGACCAAAAAGGCCCCCGGACCGTTCAGTGCCTCAGTTCCTCATCCATAAAATCAGAAAAAACAGGACCTGAGCCTCCAGGCTCCACGACACAACAGGCAAGCCCAACCCATCCCTCGAGTGGAAATCTGACTGGAAGTTAACATACAAGAAGGAAAACTCCTCTCAAACCTCGCTGACTGCGGGCCACCTCAGGCCGTCACTTAACTGCACATGAGAAAAGCTCAGAACACACTCGATACAACTCGGGCATAAGCCTCTCAGACCCCGTCCATGTATGAGTCAGGATCCTAGAATTCCAGTCCCTGGAACTTGTCACATATTCCAAATGGCAAAATGGTTATCTAATCTAAACCAGCTACTCTAAGAAACTAAAAGACCTAGTTAAGTCTGCAAGAACAATTCTGCAATATTTTGCCCACCTGGCCACCCACGATGTCAATCAAAGGCTTCTGTATCGAAGCCACAGATGCTTTGGAAAATCACAGCATAACACAGGCAGACATTTTAGCTCACGAGCGGCAACCACACTGTCCCTCCAACAACCCTGCCTCGAGCCTCCATCCTCTGCAATTCCGAAGGGATAAAGCTGCATACTCTGCACCTTCTACCCTGAGGAACACGCATCCTTTCTTGAGGGCCACAGTGCTCCACAGGCTCAGTGCCCGTGCACATGAAGGGCCCACAGCTGCCCTGGACTAAAGGGGACGCCCCAGAGCCTCTGGCAAAGGCATCACTGTGACCGGAAATCCCAACGACTCGACATGCAAGCCTCTTTCACCAGTTCACAGTGCAGACCCTGCTCCTCCTGCCTGCACTGTCCTGCCTCACCATGTCAGCAGACACCAACCTGAGCACACGGTGGAGATGAGCCTTCTGCGAGATGCACATCCGTCCCACAGGCTCATCAGACAGGATGGAATCCCAACTGTGGCATGGCCCCCACCCAGCTGACACGCAGCCCCGGGGAAGTCAGACCTGGCAGGGCCAGCTCACAGCAACAGCCCGAACCTCTGCACTTGGCAGACTGAGTCATGGCTACAGCAGAGCCTGCGGGAGGGCAGGTGCAAGGGAACTGACCGGGACCAATGGCGCAGCCCAGGAGGTGTCTCCTTCCTTCAGATACTAGAGTCTCAGGGGTCTGGCACCCAACGGCTACAGCTTGTTCAAGCTACTTCAAATGGAAGCAATATAAGTATGACATAGGTACTGTTAAATTACAATTTAAGTGAGACTGTATATTTGCCATTGAGGAATTACTATCTTTTCAGGTGTGAAAATATTGTGGTTATATTTAAGAAAAATGATGGAGAGGCTTTACTGATGAGAACGTTCCTGCTGGATTTTTAAACATCTGATTCTTGGTTTTCGTCCTATTATAAGTATCATAAGTTCACATTTCTATACCAACTAACAAGCTTGCTTGTGGCTGTCTTCCCTAACACTGTGTGACGTCCCCATTCCAGTCTGGCGCTCGCCTCTCCAGAGACCCCCGTCTTCTCTAAGAGGCAGGACTCTGCCCGCCCCACCTCTCCAGAGACCCCGTCTTCTCTAAGAGGCAGGACTCTGCCCGCCCCACCTCTCCAGAGACCCCCATCTTCTCTGAGGGGCAGGACCCCGCCCACCTCACCTTGGAGTGGACCTTCAGGCCGCTTGCTTCTCCACCCACTTTCCTGTCGGCTCACAGGAAATGCCCTTTTCATTCATGGAGTCACCGTGAACATCGGGTGTAACAGGTGATTCAAGGCCACCTGTGTCTCAGTCACACTGTATGTGTTTTCTTTAGAATGACCCCAGAAAAAAACTACATAAAAATAAAATGACTCCAGAGCTACAAAGCAACAAAAACGGTCTCCAAGGGCTCCTGCTAAGCGTTGGGGGGTATGAGGAGCCACGCTCACCACAGGGGAGGGCCAAGCGGCTCCAACCGTGCAAGGTCCTCAGCCCTGCGACCCAATAACCGTGCGGGGGTCCTCAGCCCTGCGACCCAATAACCGTGCGGGGTCCTCAGCCCTGCGACCCAATGGCGATGGAGGAAGCCACTGATTAAAAAAAACTAAAAAGGTAACTTACTGCTCTACAGTGAAAATGCTACAACTGTGTGGGAAGAGAAGCGCTGGAAGCTATTTTGAGACTGGTGAGTGGACCTGCTGGCAACCTCCTCACAACTCAGTCCTCAGGACACAGGAGACAAGGACGGAAGGGCAGTCCGCCTCGCGGGAGGCCCGCACAGCCTCAGTGAGCTGCATGAAAGCAAAGGCTGCGGGACCAGGCACCAACCTGGACTCCTGGGCACAACGGGGCAGCCCAGGGCCCAGACAGCTGTGGCCGCCAGAGGGTCCTCTAGGCAAACGTTCCCCAGAAAAACCATGAGGCCCCCAAAGCAGACGAGGGATCAGGTGCTAACAGTAACAGCCTTTGAGAGAACAGAAAAGCAAGCGCTCACCTTGAAACAGAAAAGTCTTTATTCTACGGACCTAACGTAATTGACACCAGCCCCAAAAGAGACATTCTAGAGTCTCGGTGCTATACTATGGTGAACTAATCAGAAGAATCCCAAAACAGAAAAACAGGCACAGAATGAGGAAAAGGATGCGTAAGAAATTCTCAGCTGCATGCACAGGAGTAAGTTTCTAAGAGAGAGAAAAGCTTAATGGCTCTCATTCAAGTTGCCCAATGCAAACAGGATAAAAGGGGCGAAGCTCTGCAGACAGGAGCCACACGAAGTTCGGGGGATGAAAAGGGCCCTGAGACCGTGAAGACCCGCTGACCTGTGTGGCGTCATGAAGACACAGCGTCACTCAGAGCACAGACGTCCATAAGAGATGAACGTCTTTGTTTCGAAAGAAAATTGTACAACAATTCTGTCTTATTTCAATTGTTTGCTGTTCTGACTTTGATGTGCAGGGGAAGGGCAAGAAGGCCACAAACCAGCTGCTAATGCTGTGGCGAGAGGGTCTGACCCTACTGTCTGCTTCGTGTAACCGGAGCGTGTCAAGGTCAACTCCAGAGACACCGGGCAAAACACAGCGGCAATGACTTTCCACCAGTGTCTCCAAATCCAATTTAGTTTTAAAATTCCCCTTTCACCAAGTATGGGACACACCAGCTCTACCTCCTCACCCTGCCAACCTAGATGGACACAAACCATCACTCGTCAACTCCCTCCTTACCATCCCAAGCCTACATCTGCCCTGGGTTTTGCTAGTTCTCCTTCTGGATAGATGGATTTCTTCCCCTACATTCATTTCTTAGTCATTAAAGCATCTTTGCCGCCGGGACCTTTCCCCAGACATTCTTTGACAATGATCACGGCAGGCTGCTACCTACCGACCGCTGCAGAGGAGCTGGTCAGGGACCCTCCGGGCAGACGAGGCCTCTGCGGTGCCGTCCCTCCCTTCACAGCATCAGGGAGGAGCCTTTAAGTGATAATAATCTAAAACGGCCCTTTGAAAATGCCACATTTGATGGCCTAGTGTATCATTAAATGGCTTCCCGTCAATTTACAAAACACAACAAAAACATTTCTCACTCTTATCGTTCAAGCTACCTTTACTCTTCAACATAGATCTAAACCATTCTTTTCAAATAGTTTTTCAGGCCCAAGTTAAGAGAAAAATTTTATTCTGTGCCTTAAATTTTATCAACTAATTACGTGAAAAAACACAGACAGCACAAATTATAAAGTCTCTTTCGAAGGAAACCACCACCCAGTGGGAAAATCAAGTGTTCTGGGCTTTGTGAATTTTATGGAACTGGCGCTAACCCGAGCCTCCATGCACACCAACGCTGCTGCCCGTGTCTGGGTCTGTGCCTGTGCCTGAGCCCTGACGGCAAGAAAGAGGGGCAGCCCTCACCATGGCTTACCTTCCTCGCCCGCCTCCAGCCCCAGTGAAGCTCCGTCCTCGTCACAGCCTTCCGAGCCTGGCCCCACGGGCGGGGGCTGGCTGTGCTGCTGGCTCAGCTTGTTTCGGAGAAGGGCAATTTCCTTTTTGAGCAGCTTTGCCCGCTTGCTCCGGGAGCCACTGGACTTCATAGCGCAGGTGAGGTCGAGCATGTCCAGCAACTCTCTCAGCTGCTCCTCCAGGCCCAGGTGGGCTCTGTTGGCGGGGTCCAGCAACCTGTCCACTGAACCAAAGGACACACGCTGTCAGTCATCAGGTCCCACGCACCTTCTGGGAACACATCACCGGTCCCATCTTTCAAATCACCTTCGGCCAAGGCCCTGAGAATGGCTGTTAGCAACGAGGCCCAGGCCCTGCTCACCAGAGGCCCCAAGCGGCCCCTCCCCTGCGCTCTGAACCCACCATGGGGCTGCTGCTACAGGAACACCCTGGGATGCTCCTGATGGAGAATTTCTACTCCCATGACAGTCACCGCAGAAGGGGCAGCGTTCAGGTAACATCGCAACCTCTCCTGGACCAGGACCCTCTGAGGCTCCCTGTGCAGAGAGCCCGGCTGGCTGGGTGAGGGCACAACACACAGACCCCAGAGAGAGCCCGGCTGGCTGGGTGAGGGCACAGCACATAGACCCCAGAGAGAGGCGCACGCTCCACCAACCCAGCACAACTCAGATGGACCTGCACTGGCTCTGCAAACAGAGGTGACGACTGGCAAATAATAAGTTAGGGCCACGGCACGTCCTGAGCAGTGTCTCAGCTGAAGGATTCAGACGCTGATCACTATGTGGCTTTATTAAACGGGCTGTAAAATTCACAGATCATTCTGAATTTCAGGCGTATTTACTACAAAGTCCCTAAAAACTTCACTTTCAAAAACACCAAAATGTATAAAGCACAAATTACCTTAAGTAAGAGGTGGCCAAGAAAAGAAACTGCTCCTCAGAGCTGTCTGAAGATAAAACCAGAGCGAGGAGAGAGGACAAAAAACAAAGTAAGACTGCCCAAAACACGTGGATTCTCTTCATCTAAACACAGGTGTTTTACTGAAAGCATCTGTCTTTTTGACTGAATAAGTAAAGCAGTAGCAGAAACAAAATGCTTAAATCATTACTCCTTCAAGACTTGTATCCATAACATCACTTTGAACAAATGTCATAGATAATACTCAAAAATGTTCATACAAAAAAACACATCCTTTGAAACCCCAAGAAGAAAGCCTCGAAACCTCCGTTTCTTTTAAAACAAGAGACCCATGGCCTCCAGGTCTGTGGCTCGGGCTCCAGGCAGTGGGAGGTGTCGGCTGTGCTAAGAAGGGCAGCAGGTGCGCCCTCAAGGCACACCGTGGCCACTGGCTCACCTGTGCACTCTGAAATACTGAGAAAGAAGGAAACTAGGACTTCTCATCCTTCATTTTCTCCTTAGCAAAAAAAACCCGAGTGTAGAAATTCACTTAACAACTTGCATGACCATGATCTGAAAGACGCTGACACTCAGAGACCTCCACACCGCTCCATTCGAGGGAGGTGGCGTGGTGCTGGGAGCACGATGTGGGGGAGCACAGGAGCAGGGCCCTAGGGGCAAAGGACGCTCCAGGCTGCTCAGAAGACAGGGAGTCCAAGAGTGATGCGTCTTCCTGCTTTTAAAAAAGGGCAGGCAACCAGCATGCATCCTGAATGGCCGGCACCGGGCACCAGGTGGGCGTCTGACAGCTGATGGCAGGCAAGGCATCCAAGCTAGAGCGTGAAGGCTGTAGGGGGCAGGGGAAGCTTTCCCATGGTCACCAGAGGCTAGAGAAGGGCCTTCCAGGACAAGCATGAGCCCTGGGCTCACTCTGAGGCGGCTCAGCCCCGGCTCCTCTCAGATCCTCAAGGGAACATTTCGGAAAACGATAGCTGGTCTGATCAGCCTGGAGAGTGCAGCTTCAGGGAGGGGTTAAAGCTCCACCAGGGTTCACCAAGAGTCAGCAGCACTGTTTGGAGCTTGTGTTTATTTTCTAAATTTCTCCAAGAAAAACGTGTTACTCTTAAAATCAGAGACAAAGCATAAAAATATAATCCCATTCTGTTTTTTCTTCGAGACGGAGTCTCGCTCTGTCACCCAGGCTGGAGTGCAACGGCACAATCTAGGCTCACTGAAAGCTCCACCTCCTAGGTTCACACCATTCTCCCGCCTCAGCCTCCCAAGTGGCTGGGACTATAGGCGCCTGCCACGCCGCCTGGCTAATTTTGTTTTTGTATTTTTAGTAGAGACGGGGTTTCGCCGTGTTAGCCAGGATGGTCTCAATCTCCTGACTTCGTGATCCACCCGCCTCAGCCTCCTTTTCTTTTTTTTTTTTGGAGACAGGGTCTCACTCCATTACCCAGGCTGGAGTGCAATGGCACAATCTCCGCTCACTGCAGCCTCCGCCTTCCACGTTCAAGTGATTCTCCTGCCTCAGCCTCCGAAGTAGCTGGGATTACAGGCACGCGCCACCACGCCCGGCTAATTTTTTGTATTGGTAGTGGAAATGGGGTTTCTCCATGTTGGCCAGGCTGGTCTCGATCTCCCAACCTCAAGTGAATCCACCTGTCGGCCTCCCAAAGTGCTGGGATTACAGGCATGAGCCACAGAGCCTGGCCCTATTCCCATGGTTTAAAAGAGTACAGCCCATCCTCCAACGCTCACAGGTGTCAAGTGCTGCGGGACCCCACGGGAAGCAGGGAGCCAGCACTGTTGCCATGAGGGGAACGGACGGTGAAGCAACAATGGCCCAGCTTAGCTGAACCCCACGATGGCAGGAACATGGAGGAGAGAAAGAGGGCCAGGCCTCATCCCAGAAGAAGCAACCTGGCACGGGTCAGTGATTCATCAGGAGAAAGGGTAGGCCAAGAAATCAGGGATATGGGACCTTTTGATAAATGAGCCAAACACACCATGATTTCTGCTCAGTTTGTGGCTCAGAGCTGGAGCTGAGGTGCAGGAGCTCTAGGTGCTCTGACAACCCATGTGGGCAGGACACACCCTTCGGCAGACAATCCCGGAGGTGCAATCAACAAGCAGGGTGCAGGGGACACCCCTGGTTTCTGAGGACCGGTCTAGAGAAGGGTGCAGGTGACTGCACATGGCTGCAGCACGTGCCTGGGCAACCGAGAAGCACAGGCCCTGGCTGGAGTCCAGGTGGGCCGTGAACATGCTCCTAGAGCCCTTTCTACAACATGCACAAACCACGAAGTTAAAGGGCCGGAGGCAAAGCCAGAGTTCCTCCGGCTTCACGCCACCCTCGGAAGTTATCCACTCCTAGAGGCCCACTCTGGATGCAAACCCCCAACTAAGCTGCTTTCTGGGTCTGCATCATCGAGACCGGCCACCCCGTAGGGAGCCACAGCCACATGGGTCCTCCTGGCGGGCACCCAAAACACAGCCAGTCTGAAGTGACAGGTGCTGAGTGTAAAATACACATCAGATGGCAAAGAAAGCTTATATATCCTCAGTAACGTTTACACTGATCCCATGTTGAAATCAACTCTTCCATATACTGAGTAAAATAAGATACATTATTAAAATACATTCCACCTGCTTTTTTTCCATTTTCCAGTGAGGCTACTAGAAAATGTAAATGATGTATGCGGTTGCGTGCAAGTCCTCCCGGACCGTGCTGATATGGAGCTGGCAACACAGAGCAGGACAGAGTCTGCTAGAAAGAGCGTCTTCCAGCTCCTCCGGACACAGCGCCAGTTCTTACCGTCTTCCCAGGAGAAAGGCCGCCGCGGCGCCACAGCAGGCCGCTCAGCCAGGTGCATCCCCGAGGCCTCCTCCAAGCCGATGCTGTCCACCTCGCGCCGGGCCTGCCTCAGAACAACACCTCCCTGATCACGCAGCCTCACCGCGGCTCTATAGAACACGGTGTCCCTGGCATTGTACTTCATGCAGTTATCTATAATGAGATCAAAATCCTCCTCAAACTCATGGAGGTTTTTATACCCTTGAGCTTCTAACCGTTTCCTCATCGTGGCAAAGTCCATGGGCTGTTTAATGTGATCCAAATAATCTGGTACCTAATTTTAGGAAGGAAAAAGAATCATTTACAAACTAAAACAGGATATTAGTTTACTCTGTATTTATTATTCCATAGAACCCACAAGCCCATCCTATCTGAGAGCCACGCACACACACACACGGTACAGACAGAAGACCCAAGTACTGCAGGGACCTTCCTGACCCCAGCTCCTTCAGCTAAAGCGCACTGGAGGGTGCCGGGTGCATGCCGCCACAGCTCAGGGTACTGTCTGCACAGGGCCTCTCACCCACTGCACTTTCAATATTTTACAGTGAAATGCATCACTTTTATCATTTAAAAACAAATATGTTAAATAAAAACGAGAATTTTTTTTTTTTTGAGACGGAGTCTCGCTCTGTCGCCCAGGCTGGAGTGCAGTGGCCGGATCTCAGCTCACTGCAAGCTCCGCCTCCCGGGTTCCCGCCATTCTCCTGCCTCAGCCTCCCGAGTAGCTGGGACCACAGGCGCCGCCACCTCGCCCGGCTAATTTTTTGTGTTTTTAGTAGAGACGGGGTTTCGCCGTGTTAGCCAGGATGGTCTCGATCTCCTGACCTCGTGATCCGCCCGTCTCGGCCTCCCAAAGTGCTGGGATTACAGGCTTGAGCCACCGTGCCCGGCCAAAAACGAGAATTAAGAACACAAGGGACGTACTCTAGCCAGTCACACATTTCCCAGTCAAACGGCAGCACAAATCCACAGTCACACGTGCGGCAGGACAGACGAGCGCCGCAAACACCCACCTCCTTCAGACTCACGGGCTGCGCAAATATCCTGGCGGGGTCCTTGTCCTGCAGCTGGTCCAGCACTGAACGCAGCAGCACCGTCAGCGGGGTCAGCCGCAGCTCCATGGCAACCTGCTCCACCTTCACCTGGGGGGGCCCAGCAGAGCCTCAGCTTTAGGGAGCCCCACACGCACCCCACAGCCACACGCACCCCATACGCACCCCCACAGGCTCCTGGGCTTCTGTCAAGGCAGGGGTCAGTGCAGCCTCCACTTAGGGCCCTGCGACCCATGGCAGCCAGGCACCCGGCCTGGGCTGAGCAAGGCACTGCCGTGGGCCAGGACCCACAGGGTGCAGCCCACCCTCTGCAAGAGCTGCCAGCATCCCACCCACACCCCATGGCCAGAGGTGCACTCCATGCGGGACAGACCCACCCACACCCCATGGCCAGTGGTGCACTCCATGCGGGACGGTCCCACCCACACCCCATGGCCAGTGGTGCACTCCATGCGGGACGGTCCTACTCACACCCCATGGCCAGTGGTGCACTCCATGCGGGACGGTCCCACCCACACCCCATGGCCAGTGGTGCACTCCATGCGGGATGGGCCCAGCCCCACCTGCTCACGCTTGAGCTTCTCCCGCTTGCGCAGCAGCTCGATCAGCAGGCGGGCGCGCTCCAGGTCGTGCCGCAGCCGCTGCCAGTACTTCAGCTTCTCTTTGGCAGCCTTCATCTCCTCATCGTTTTCTCTCTGAGAACAGCGAACACTTCCATCAGTCAAACCCAGAGGCTCCTCCTGCAAAAGGCCTCAGATACTGCGCAGGTAAGACCCCAGGAGGTGTCCACGGCAGGGGCCCTGCAGGCCCATCCTGGGGAGGACAACAGACCCACCCTCACTAGAGAGCCCCAGACAGCACCGGGACAGAGGCGACAGAGGAGATGGAGGGGATGGAGGAGATAGAGGGGACCACCAGGCCAAGGTGAGCAGGGAGGTGGCTCCGGGGCACAGATTCCACCCTCCAGAGAGAGCAGAGGTCTCCACAAGCTGGCGGGGAGGGGCCTTCACAGAACCAGAAAGGCCCACAGAGGTGGGACCAGGACAGAATGGGGGGCCCACGAGGACCCACCTCAAGGACAGCTGGGAATGGAGGGAGCAGCTTTGAAAAGAAACCAGGTGCATAGAAAACAACATGCTGGGCCCATCCTAGCTTGGACAGAGCGTGACGGGGGCCTGGCACACAGCCGACCTGCCGACCTGCCGCCCTGCCCTGCACAGCGCCTCCATCCCGATGCACATTTCCCCGCAGCCAGGGTGTCATCTCCATCGACAGCACCTGCTCCCTTCTCAGTGGGCAGAAGGGTATGCCAGACAGCACAGGCCGCCAGCCTCACCCCAGCCCACATCCACGCCAGGATGATCAGAAGAAAATCAGAGCCCTGCAAAGGCCACGACACAGACGGTCGCAGGAGAGGAGGCCACCTGGGTCTGCCCTCAGCCCCGTCCTCACCATGTCCCCCAGGCCTGGCCATATGAGGCCTGCTCATTACAGTGCCAGGGGCACCCTGACCCTACCTCAAAGGGGAGAGGAAGTCACTGAGTGAGTGGGCCTGAGCGGGCCCCCGATGCCTGTCGTCCTCCACAGCTGCAGGACACGCACACCCTGCCAGCCTCAGGCCAGCTGTGGCCATCGGTTTCTGGCACATGCTCCACAGCTCTGAGACCCTCCTCTCCCCCAGTGCCTCTGTCCCCAGATTCCCACCCGCCCACCTCAGGGTGCCGTCACAGCTTTCTGAAGGACTGACGGTGTGAAGGCAAAGACTGCTGGACTACAAGATGCAAGGACCCCGGACTCCAAACTGCTCAGAAAAGGAGGCTCAAGGAGGGAGACCGAGTCCCGCACCCCCAAATCCCCTGAGGCCAGGCCTCTCAGGGTGAGGCGGGGCACTGAGGTGCCAGTGTCCCCTGCAGTGAGGATCTCTGGGTTTTCCTCAATGCTGCTGAACACCCTCAGGCAGGAAATCGGGGCTAACAGTAACAAGGTCCACATCAACTCAAGCAAAGACAGGAAAACGTGGGCTCCAAACACCAAGCTCCCCAGAGCATCTGAACACTGCCTGTCCCCCAGCTTGCAATCGACACTTCTGAAAACCGTGGCCAAAAGGACGTCTGGCATGTGGGAATCTGTCACGAAGCAGAAGAAATCTCATCACCTGAAAGTCCTTTATCACACACTGGCTGCTGAACAAACTGACTAGTCTGCTCCCCAACCTGGCTTAACAAAGAAACGCCACTGGCAGCGGCAAGGGCCCCATCAACGGCACCTGGGCCCTGAGGCCGACCGGCCTCCCGGCCTCCCGGCTTCGCCGTGCAAGGTCCCATGACACACACAGCCTCATCCACTCAGAAGGACCAAGGTTCCTTACTCAGCTCTGAAGTGGCTGATATTTCCCATGTAAAAATCAACACTGGGAGGCTCCACAAGAAAGGACAGAAGTGAAGGAGAAGCACTCAGGTGTCCCCACTGCCGGGAAGCAGCACTGAGCGCCTCCGCGTCCATTCCAGACACACGGGGGAGACGCAGGGCTGGGGAATGGTCAGGTTAAAATCCCCTCTGCTGGGAGGCACAGACCAGCTCCTGGAGTGAGGCCCAGTGTCACAGAGTGGCCGGTCTCAGCCTCACCGGCCCCAGGCCTCCTGGCAACAGCACCCGGCTCCTGCCACTGGGCCCAATGCCGCCACCCGCTCCTGCCACTGGGACAGGCAGAGGCCACACCCGCAGCACAGCAAGGACAAGGTGGGCAGCAGCGCCCAGCATGCCCCAGAACAGACACTGGGAAAGCTGGAGGATGTGCTCCCAGGACAGGAAGGATGGGCCACGGGAGCAGAAGAAACAGTGCGACGCCACCAGCATACGCACAAATTGCTGCTCACCCTAAAGCTAAGCCACCGCCCTCGTTCTCCCTGCGGCCTTCAACAGCCGCACACGCCAGAACAAACACCAGGGCCCTGCATGCGCAGCCAGCACAGACCCGCCATTGCCGCAGCATCCTCGGCACCTGCGGGCCTCTCAGAGACCCCATCCAGCTCGTCCACCTGCCCCCACCCCAGGGTCCTCTCCCAGGGGCAGGCTGGGGCAGGAACACAGAGACACAAAAGAATCAAACGCATCAGGTACTTCCAAAGCTTCGAAACCATGAAACCGCACCACGCCATGGCCGTCCCTGGCCAGAAGGTAGAAAGAAGCACAGTCTCTCCCAACAGCCCATCCACACAGAGGCAGGCTTCCAGGCTCTCCACGCCAACTGCTGTGCTGTGGCTCAAGTCTGGGCAGCTCCTTCTGCCCCAGGTGTCTTCACAAAGCCGCCCCTCTGCCGGAAGAGCTGCTCCGGCCGCGCCGTGGGGATGCTCCCTCCTTACAAACGTATTCTGCACACAACAGGACGTGAGGCCTAACAGGCAGTGGTGAAGCAGAGGGGGCCCAGCTGGCAGGTTCTAGCTGGTCACCTCTTCTTTGCAACCCTCCCCCTGCCCTTGCCTGGCTCTACCACACCCCAGGCCACCCCCAGCCGCCTGGGTCCCCGTGGCCCCTGCCCACTGGCCCACGTGTCCTGCTACAGCAGGGATCCTGGCCCTCGTGTCCCAGGTCCTGAGAGTAGAAATGAAGAGTCCCACCGCTGGACGTCCCCTGTCTGGCCACATCCACGCCCACTTCCCATGGAATCCGCCCTTCACAGCTCCTCTGAGGCTTATCTGGAGTCCTGTCCAGCCCCAAGATGAGACCCAAGATCTGAATCCTCAGCTTCCTCCCAGCCAAGCCTCTCTTCCATCCCCCAACATTGCGGGGCCAAGACCAATGCCTCCAGTCCCCAGAGCTTCCCGCCACTCAGCCACTTCCTGACTCTGCCTCTTTAGAGCACCCTCCCAACTGCGCTCTCCTTCTGGGAGCCCTGGAGGCTACGAGGTGAGGACGAGGAGAGATGGAAAGCAAAGTCACATCACAGAACAGAAAATGCAGTTAACTCATTCAACAGCCAAAAAACATTCACTGAAGCCTCAACTCTGTGGCCATGTGAGGATCCCACTTGGAGAGGGACTGGCTCACAGACTGTCCGGGGAGCCCCAAGTTCCCTGGACAGACACACAGTGGGGCAACCCAGGTAGACGGCACAGGAGGCCCAGAACACTCCACAACCAGGACACACCAAGGCCATCAGAAGACCCTGGACCCCACCACCAAATCAGACCCACAAATCACCAGCTGCCAGACCAGAGCGCCAGACTCTGAATTCCCTGGAGCACGAGGCAGCCACAGCAGGTGACTGAACAGGGCTCACGCTGCGGGGGCAGAGTCTGCAAGGCAGAGACAGCACCGGCCACCGCACAGGAACCCAACTGTGAACCCTGCAGACTCAAGCTTCCCCTGAGCAAGTCGCCACCTCACAGCAGAGCAGGATGGTTCTGCTTCGTGCCCAGGATGGCAGTGAAAAGCACCATGAGGAAATTCCAAGAGGTGCTCAGGCCACGCAACACTGGCCGCAGATAGCTCTTCCAAAAAATCAGCGGCTCCTCACTAGGCAGCGTGGGCAGAGGGTGCTGGCCGCAGGTTCTGGGCCATGTGCAGAGCCATTTGTGTTTTCAATTTACTTTTGTGCATCTCACAAAAGCTACTTCACTCTGTAAACCCATTTTTTCAGAACTGTTTCACAATATCAGAGGAGTCTATAAACTCAAACCTACTACCAAAATGTAAGAGTTTGAGTTGGTTCTTTTAAAAAGGAAAAGTACTGCTCCTTCCCTTCCACTCTCTCAGCTCTCTCAAGCCCTCCCCACCCTATCACAGTCCATGCTAAACCAGCCTTCAGAGCAAGGCCCTCGAAATAAACCACTCCTCACACATTTCTAAAACCCACACTCCAGGCCCAGCACACAGACCCCCACCCACTGGCCCGGGTGCTCACTGGGTCCCACTCCTGCTGTCCTCAGCCTGGACACTCATGCAGCCACAGCGTAACACATCCCTGAGCATCCCCAGCCCCCAGAACTGGTCACTGCCCATCAGCATGTGTGCAGGTAGGGCGGGGCGGGGCAGGGGAGCACAACTCACAACCGAAGAAACATCCCCCAGTGACAGGCATGGATGAGAATCACCCCCAAAGTCACAGATCCAGGGCCCAGGGCACACCTAACTCCTCCTACAGGTCCGGGGCTGGACGAGACCGAGGCTTCCCAATGGGGAGCCTGGACCCAGGGGGCAGCACCACGTCCAGCCTGAACCAAGTGCCCTCTCCCTGGAGGGTGGGGGCCGTGAGCCACATACCTGCTGTGAGCTTCGCTGAGACTGCAGGCTGGACTGGAGCCGCCGCAGCAGGGGGGCACCGTTCCTGGACAGCCGCTTGAGCAGCCAATAGCTGTGTGCTCGCTCCACAAACTGCTTCTTCCGCTGAATGGCCACCTGATTCGCAATCCTATTTAACCTAAAACATAAACACTCAGTTTATCTTTGAAGCAGTACATTAAGATGTTTCGTCACATAAACTAGAAATGACAGTGTTACTGCTAATAAAACCATGTGTTCATGCTTTTTCTCCCTAAACCATGACACGTGTGTGTAATTTCTACTATCCCTAGTGCTGCTAAAATTCACAATCTCCAACCACTTGAAGATTTCATCTACTTTTTAGGTTGGGTGCAGTGGCTCCTACCTGTAATCCCAGCACTTTGGGAAGCCGAGGCGGGCAGATCACTAGAGGCCAGGAGTTTGAGACCAGCCTGGCCAACATGGTGAAACCCTGTCTCTACCAAAAATACAAAAATATTAGCGGAATGTGGTGGTGCACGCCTGTAGTCCCAGCTACTTGGGAGGCTGAGGCAGGAGAATCCGTTAAACCTGGAAGGTGGAGGTTGCAGTGAGCCGAAATCGCATGACTACACTCTCAGCCTGGGCGACAGAGCGAGACTCTGACTCAAAAAAAAAAAAAAAAAAAAAGATTTCATCCACTTCTCATTCACAACATTTATCAGATTGAACATCCAAAAGAAAACATGCTGAGCAAAGCCTTCGACAGTTTTCATTCTTCCTGTATGACCCCATCTGCACACAAGCTGACTTCAACCACATCTGCGTCAGCGGGTTCAAAACCCTAGACCCCATCCACTCGGACACCATGGGAGAGGTGGGTGCTGGTCCCCACATCACCTCCAAGAGGAGAGAGAGCTCCAGGTATGAGCCACTGACAGGTGCTGTTTCACTGTGCTCACTAAAATGACCTCGGCCATCTTCAAGTCTCCCAAGAAATGCAAAGTGCTGCCCCTGGGGACACACGGAGCCACCAAGACCCTCGGCGCCTCTCATCCACCAAGGGAACACCCAACACTGCCTCTTCCGGCAGGACCTGGCTCAAGTGTGGAGCCTGCAGGAGAACACCCACCAGACCCAGAACTGACCGTGAGGTGCCTCCTCACAGGTGACCTGCCGGGGGAACTTTGCCAGAGTGACCCATCACCAAGAGCTCCCGTGCAGGTGTGGAACCCCTTTAGGCTAAAACAATCCTGCCCACCACTCCAAGGGCAGTCTGCATGCTCAGGACACCAAACGCCTGCCCACAAAGCACACCCCTCCAAGGACAGCCAACGGAAGGAAGCCAGAGGCGGGGGAGGGGGTCGGCAGGTGCACTGGGACACTGGGCTCCGATCACAGCCCCACGTGGCTCCTCCTCTGCAGACTGGGCTGCGCTGGGCTGGACCTGGTCATCTCATGGGCTGTTGTTTTGGGAGCAGTTTGTTTTTACCACTTTGAACTGAGGCAAACCATGTGCAGGAAATAGCACGACCCTTAACTCTTCCGGTTCAGTGAGTCTTGTTTGTTTGTTTGTTTTGAGACGGAGTCTCACTCTGTTGCCCAGGCTGGAGTACCTCCGCCTCCAGGGTTCCAGCGATTCTTCTGCCTCAGCCTCCCAAGTAGCTGGGACTACATGTGCCAGCCACCAGGCCCAGCTAATTTTTGTATTTTTAGCAGAGACAGGGTTTCACCATGTTGGCCAGGCTGGTCTCAAACTCCTGACCTCAGGTGATCCGCCTGCCTCGGCCTCCCAAAGTGCTGGAGTGACAGGCGTGAGCCACTTACTGGCCGCAGTGAGTCTCAACAGGAATGCAAATGTTTCCACACATGTATACCCTCAGGGTATTTTAATGACCAAATGAGGCAATATAGATAGAAGTATTTTTTAACAATTTGAAGATCCAAAGAAATGCTACTTGACAATATGCTCATAAAGAAAGCATCCAGAGGCCAGGCACAGTAGCTCATGCCTGTAATCCCATCACCTTGCGAGGCCGAGGCAGGCGGATCACGAGGTCAGGTGGTCAAGACCATCCTGGCTAACATGGTGAAACCCCGTCTCTACTAAATATACAAAAAATTAGCCAGGCGTGGTGAACGCACCTGTAGTCGCAGCTACTCGGGAGACTGAGGCAGGAGAATCACTTGAACCTGGGTGGCAAAGGTTGCAGTGAGCCAAGATCATGCCACTGCACTCCAGCCCGGGCGACAGAGTGAGACTCCATCAGAAAGGGAAGGAAAAGGGAAGGAAAAGGGAAGGGAAGGGAAGGGAAGGGAAGGGAAGGGAAGGGAAGGGAAGGGAAGGGAAGGAAAAGAAAGAAGAAAGGAAAAGAAAAGAAAGGAAAAGAAAAAAGAAAAGAAAAGAAAGAAAAGAGGCTGAGCTAGGCGCAGTGGGTCCGCCTAAAATCCCAGCACTCTGAGAGGCCGAGGTTGGAGGATCACTTGAGCCCACAAGTTCAAGGCCAGCCTGGGCAAGATGGCAAGACCCCATCTCTATAAACAAATTTTTTTTTAATTAGCCGGGCACAGTGGAGCATGCCACCTGTAGTCCCAGCTACTCAAAAGGCTAAGGTGGGAGGATCCCTTGAGGATCTCCTGGGTCCCCAGGAATTCAGAGTGGCAGTGAGCCGAGATCATGTCATTGCACTCCAGCCTGGGCAAACAGAACAAGGCCCTATTTGTTGTTTGTTTTAGAGATGGAGTCTCACTCTATCTCCCAGGCTGGAGTGCAGTGGGGCGATCTCGGCTCACTGAAACCTCTGCCTCCTGGGTTTAAGCAATTCTCCTACCTCGGCCTCCCAAGTAGCTGGGAGCACTGCCACCACACCCCAGCTAATTTTTTTTTTTTTTTTTTTTGACAGAGTCTCACTGTGTTGCCAGGCTGGAGTGCAGTGGCGCAATCTCGGCTCACTGAAAGCTCTGCCTCCCAGGTTCATGCCATTCTTCTCCTGCCTACAGCTGGGACTATAGGCGCCCGCCACCATGCCCGGCTAATTTTTTGTACTTTTAGTAGAGACAGGGTTTCACTGTGTTAGCCAGGATGGTCTCGATCTCCTGACTTCGTGATCTGCACACCTCAGCCTCCCAAAGTGCTGGGATTACAGGCATGAGCCACCGCGCCTGGCCCACACCCTGCTAATTTTTATATTTTTAGTAGAGATGGGGTTTTGCTATGTTTTCCAAGCTGGTCTGGAACTCCTGGCCTCAAGTGATCCACCCACCTCAGCCTCCCAAAGTGCTGGGATTATAGACATGAGGGAAGAACGAGAGAGAGAGAGAAAAAGAAGAGAAAGAAGAAGGAAGGAAAGGAATGAAAGGAAAGAAAGGAAAGAAAAAGAAAGGAAAGAGAAGAAAGAAGGAAAGAAATAAAGAAGGAAAGAAAGAAGAAAGAAGGAAGGAAAGAAAGAAGGAAGGAAAGAAAAGGAAGGAAGGAAGGGAGGGAGGGAGGGAGGGAGGGAGGGAAGATTGTTTTTATTTCTTCTGACCCTTAAGATGTGAGAAAAGGCCGGGTGCGGTGGCTCAAGCCTGTAATCCCAGCACTTTGGGAGGCCGAGACGGGCGGATCACGAGGTCAGGAGATCGAGACCATCCTGGCTAACACGGTGAAACCCCGTCTCTACTACAAAATACAAAAAAAACTAGCCGGGCGAGGTGGCGGGCGCCTGTAGTCCCAGCTACTCGGGAGGCTGAGGCAGGAGAATGGCGTGAACCCGGGAGGCGGAGCTTGCAGTGAGCTGAGATCCGGCCAGTGCACTCCAGCCTGGGAGACACAGCGAGACTCCGTCTCAAAAAAAAAAAAAAAAAGATGTGAGAAAAGATTCTAACTTCATAAACAAGCCACCATCTTCTCCAGAGTCAGGGCTTCTGGAAATGTGAACAGCCCATGAGTTGTGAGCAAAAAAGGCTTTGATGAAAATGCTTTAAAAACTCAGAGCCAGAGACAGGGGTGTGCGTCTGTAACTCCAGCTACTTGGGAGGCTGAGGGAGCTCATATGAGCAAGAGGCTGAAAAACCCAAAATTAGAGTGAGGAAGAGCATGGAACAGCAGCTTCCCAGCTGAGATGATGAGCCCCCACCCCAACTCAGACAGAAGAGTTAAGGGGAAACAGACCTCAGATGAGAAAACTAAGCAAAGACATACATATGACAACCACAGAAAGAAGTCCCTGAGGGCTGGCTGGACTGAGATGCCGGTTGAGCGGGCAAGATGAGGGCCTGGGTGCAGCAGCCGTGATGCCCACCTCAGGGAGGATTGTAGACAAGTCAGAACCCACAATAGGGAAAAGAACCCTGGAAACGAGGGGAGGTCACTAGAGTTTCAACATCAAGTGTTCCTTGGATTTTTGTTAAGCCAAGTCTACATGCTGACATCTAAACACTTTACCATGGGACCCACTAAATGCACTAAGGAATGTATGACTGGAAGACTGATATTGTTAAGATGTCAATACCACCCAAAGTGATCTATGGATCCAATGCAATTCTTATCAAAATACCAATGAGTTCTTTTGCAGAAATAGGAAAATCCACTCTAAAATTCATATGGAAATTCAAGGAAACCCCAACAGCCAAATCACCTTGAAAAAGCTGGAAAAGTCACGCTTCCTGACTTCAGAATTTACCACAAAGCTACGGTCATCAAAACAGTGTGGTGCTGACGAAAGGACAGACATACAGACCATGGGGATAGCAGAGAACCCTGAAGCAAACCCTCCTGTATCCAGCATAGACTACTGACAAGGGTCCCAAGACCATTCAGAGGGGAAAAGACAGTCTTTTCAGCAGATGGCACTGGGTCCAGTAGATATGGCTATGCAAAAGAACGTGAAGTTGGACCTTGCCTCATTCCACATATAAAAATTAACTCAAAATCAAAGACCTAGACATAAGACCTAAAACTATAAATCTCTTAAAACAGAAGGGGAAAGCTTCATGACACTGGATTTGGCAATGATCTCTTGAATAAGACACCAAAGGCACAGGAAATGAAAGAAAAATAAACAGGACTTCATGACAAATGTTAAAATGTGTGCATTAAAAGATACATCGCAGGCCGGGCGCGGTGGCTCAAGCCTGTAATCCCAGCACTTTGGGAGGCCGAGACGGGCGGATCACGAGGTCAGGAGATCGAGACCATCCTGGCTGACACGGTGAAACCCCGTCTCTACTAAAAAAAATACAAAAACTTAGCCGGGCGAGGTGGTGGGCGCCTGTAGTCCCAGCTACTCGGGAGGCTGACGCAGGAGAATGGCGTAAACCCGGGAGGCGGAGCTTGCAGTGAGCTGAGATCCGGCCAGTGCACTCCAGCCTGGGCGACAGAGCGAGACTCCGTCTCAAAAAAAATAAATCAATAAATAAATAAAGATACATCGCAGAGTGAACGGGAGGAAACATTTTCAAATCACGTATCTGATAAGGGATGAATATCCAGAAATTCCTAAAACTCAACAAAAAATAAACAACCCAATTCAAAACTGGTTAAAATGCTCAGACAATTCTTCCAAAGTACAAATGCTCAATAAACACAGAAATGCAAATCCAAACTATGATGTTACCTTCAAACCCATTAGAATGGCTACCAAAAAATACTAACAAAAATTAAAAAAACATTGGTGAGGATGTGGAAACCCCGAACTCTTGTGCACCACAAGCAGGAACGTAAAAAGGTGCAGCCACTGTGGAAAACAGTGTTGTAGCTCCTCAGAAACTTAAAGACAGAAATGCCGTGTGACCTGGCAATGCCACTTCTGGGTACACACCCAAAAGAACTGAAAACGGGCTCAGATACTTATCACCCGTGTTCCTCGCAGCATCACTCACAATGGCTAAAACATGGGAGCAACCCAAGTGCCCATGGAGGAAGGAATGGGTAAGCAAAAGTTTATCTCCACATACAGACGGTTATTCAGCCTTAAAAGGCAAGGAAGTTGCAATGCATGCAATGACATGGAAAAACTTTGAAAATGTGCTCAGTGCAATAAGCCAGACACAAAAAGACAAATACTGCCTGACTGCACTTACGTGAGGGACTGAAGAGGAGTCAAATTCATGGAGACAGGGAGTAGAACGGTGGGTGCCTGCGGCCAGGGAGGGAGGAATGGGGAGTTCCTGTTTCACGGGGACAGAGTTTCAGACTGGGAAGACAAAAAGGCTCTGAAAATAGATGGTGGCGAAGGCTGCATAGCATTATCAAAGTGCTTCATGACCCTGAACTACACACTTACAATGGTTAAGACGATAAATTTTATGTTATGTGTACGTGACCACAGTAAAATACTGAAAAAACTTGAAATCAGACAGTTAAATGGAATGTGTACCTTCCAAATCAGTAGAGGAGGAAAAATGCCCTCCACTCAAAAAAAGCAAAACCATCTGAGTCAATACATCAGAAGAAAAAGGCAGCCGGGTGCAGTGGCTTCCGCCTGTAATCCCAGCACTTTCGGAAGCTGAGGAGGGCGGATCACGAAGTCAGAAGTTCGAGACCGGCCTGGCCAACATGGGGAAACCCCATCTCTACTAAAAATACAAAAAAATTAGCCGGGCGTGGTGGCGCACGCCTGTAATCCTATTCAGGAGACTGAGGCAGGAGAACTGCTTGAACCTGGGAGGCGGACGCTACAGTGGGCTGAGATCACTCCAGCCTGGGCAATACAGCGAGACTCCATCTCAGAAGAAAAAAAAAGAAAAAGGGAAAAAAAGGATCATGGAAACAAATCTAAAATAGATCAGTAATCCAACATAAGTCAACAGTCTAAACTTGCTAATGAAGAGTTTGTCAATCAGGTTAAAAATTTAAAATTCCAGTTTTAGGCCAGGTGCAGTGGCTCACGCCTGTAATCCAGGACTTTGGAAAGCAGAGGCAGGTGGATCATGAGGTCAGGAGTTCAAGACCAGCCTGACCAAGATGGTGAAACCCCGTCTCTACTAAAAATACAAAAATTAGCCAGGCATGGTGGCAGGTGTCTGTAATCCCAGCTACTTGGGAGGCTTGAGGCAGGAGAATCGCTTGAACCTGGGAGGCGGAGGTTGTAGTGAGCCGAGATTGCACCACTGCACTCCAGCCTGGACAATAGAACGAGACTCCGTCTCCAAAAAAAAGAAAAAATTTTAATTCCAGTTTTAAAATACCACAGCAAAGCTGAAGCTGGACATAAGGAAAATGTCCACGTATACACTAAGGAGCAGAAAGTGGGTACTGCTGACCGATCAGCTGAGCTGAGGCCAGAGAAACACCTTGACTGGAGTAAAAGGGCTACGAGGGCTACTGCACCATGATCGAAGGAAATAACCAAATTCCAATGCGTACACACCGCCTAACAGGACATCTTGAAAATATCAAATACAAAACCTCCAGGAGCTACAATGAGAACTGTTAAACTTACAAGCCTAATGAAGCCAATTCACACAAAAATAAATTAAAGACATTAAAAATGTAAGCATGATTTATACATTTGACCCAACAAGCTCATATAGAATATTGCATCAAATAAAGAACACACATATTCACAAGCACAGATGGACTATTTACAAAAAATGTATAATCTATTGGGCCATAAAGTCTCAACAAGCATCAAACAATGAATGTGTACCATGCAGGCCACATCCTTTGCCCATAGCACAAGCAATGGATATTAAGAGTTTAAAAAAGAAAGGAAGGAAGGGAGGGAGGGAGGGAGGAAGGAAATCCCACATGCTTCTAGACTGCTAACAGGTAAAGGCAGAAATTATCATATAGAGGAATATGGTGGCCAGACACGGTGGTTCACATCTCAGTCCCAGCACTTTGGGACACCAAGGCGAGAAGATCGCTTGAGCCCAGGAGTTTCAGACCAGTCTGGGCAATACAGTGAGACCCCATCTCTTAAAATATATTTATGTGCATATATAAAAATAAATAAAACCAGACCCAGCATGCACACACCGCGCAGGAAAAGGGTGATAAATTTGAGGAGTACAATGAAATTAACAAACTTCGGTTCATCAGACACTATAAAATTAAGGTTGCTTTTAAGAACCTTTACACACTGACAGGTGCATGAATGGAATTTCATTACCGGGACTTGCTTCAAAACAAAGGAATGGAAGGAACGGGCAAGTGGAGGCTGGCCAGGCGCATATAACTTCTGAAGCTGAGTGAAAGAACGGGGGGGCTCTCTCTAAAGATTTCCAAATTAAAAAAGAATTTTTTAAGGATATCACTAAAAATGAAAAGATACACCCACCCACGGGCACAAGCGCACAACATACAGGGCACAGGCAGGGCAACAGTCCCCACAGCAGGCCCAGAGCCCTGGCATGACACACATGCACACCCCATGCCGGGCGGTGCAACATGGAGGACGCCGTGCCCACATCCATCGCTCAGGAAACACGAAAGGCCAGCCAGCCAGAGCCCTGAATCTCACCTCAGGGAACTCCTGCACCAAGGCTGGAGCACCACCAAGCCTGCTGCCCATCGCCAGGGGACACCTGCTCTCTTCACACGCCTGACGTGCATGGGGAAGGGCCACATCTGGGATCCTCTCCGACGGGGCAGGGAGGGCACAAAAGGACGCAGCCCCAGCAACAGGCAACTCTATGTAGAGCACCTGGGTAGTCCCTGCTGTCTTTATTTTTGTGAATATTTTGTAAATTTGAAGTTATTTCCACATAAAAAGGTAAAATCAAGCTCCCCACCAGCCCGAGCCCGGGAGGTGCTCTCAGGAAAGCCACCACCGCCTCCAGCAGCTCTAGAAATGAGCCAGTTCATCCACCGGCGACGGCAGGTGGGAACTCGGAGTACCTCAAAACAGCTGCACTCCCCCCGCCCCCACCCAGGTAGCACCCAGGCTGGAGCAGAGGCGAGAATGTGCGGCAGGAATCTGCCCCGCTGTCCCCAGTAGTAAAGAAAACTTCACATAAATGTTCAACCCTACTTCTGCCAAAAGTAAGTAAATATGGTGAAAGTGAAGAGAGACAGAAGTCAGCTACACTGTGGTGTCTCCCCTCTGCTGAGAACATCCTCTGCATGCCTGGGGTGCTTCAGGAAAGAGAACTAGGCCCAGCAGAACGGTGCCCCACAAAGCTAGGGGTGGGAATGACATGGTTGGGTACCCAAGTTGTGGGGGGCAGGGCAGAGCTGTCTAAATGGCCAGGTGACTGTGGTCCATGGCCCATGGCCCTGCTCTGTGAAATGCTAGCTTTAGTTCAGGAAATGTCAGCATCTTTAGGAGAGTCAGAGTGTGAGAGTGCAGAGGAAGGTGTGGTGAGGCCAGTGAGAAATACAGCCCATCCTGTGAGCACTCCATTCTCCCCAGCACAATTTTTATTTGCTTCAGCTTTTTCAATCAAAACAAATCTAGGCCGGGCACAGTGGCTTATGTCTGTAATCCCAACACTTTGGGAGGCTAAGGCAGGCGGATTACCTGAGGTCAGTCAAGAGTTCAAGACCAGCCTGGCCAACGTGATGAAACCCCATCTCCACTAAAAATACAAAAATTAGCCAGGCACGGTAACAGGCACCTGTAATCCCAGCTACTTGGGAGGCTGAGGCAGGAGAATCGCTTGAGCCTGGGAGGCAGAGGTTGCAGTGAGCTGAGATTGCGCCACTGCACTCCAGCTTGGGTGACAGAATAAGACTCCGTCTCAAAAAAAAAAAAGAAAAAGAAAAAGAAAAGAAAAAAATCTGTTCCCAGATACAGTAACATCCATTTCAGTAGAGGAGAATCCCTCCCGCCTGTCAGCCTGCACCGGGAAGAGCTCCATCGTGAGCTGCCAGCTACAATCTGCACTAAAACCCAGAAAACCAACAAAGTCACAGGAGGGCAGGAATGGGTCCAGTGTTTCAAACGGCATTCAGGTCTGTTCCTCACACAGGAGAGCAAGTGCTCCCGCAGACTGCGTCCACCCAGGTGCCCTCCCGGGCTCCCAAGCACTGGCTGGCCCTGCCCTGCAGCTCCTCCTTCCAATGTGTCGTCCTGGTGCTTCCTTCCCGAGTGCCCACTACTCTAGACCTGATGTAGGTCAAGCACAGGGAGCTGCCACCTGTGGCCTCAGTGCCCCTGCCATGCCTCCCAGTGCCACCCACAGCAGCCAACTCATGCACCCACACTGCCCGGGAGGTGCCTACACAGGGCCTCCCAGTGCCACCCGCAGCAACCAACTCATGCACCCACACTGCCCGGGAGGTGCCCACACAGGGCTCCCCCAGGGGGCACTGAGCCAGAACTTTTATAAAACAAAATTAACAGCCAGAAATATGGAGAAAAAAAAGACTTAAAAACACAAGCCAAAGGGGGCCCCGCCCGGTGGCTCTAACCTGTAACCCTAGCACTTTGGGAGGCTGAGGACCACTTGGGCCCAGGAGTTCAAGGCTGCAGTGAGCTACAATTGTGCCCCTTCACTCCAGCCTGGGTGACAGAGCAAGACCCCGCCTCGATTAAAAGAACAAAACCAAACCTCTGCAGGTGCCCACCAGGTGACAGCTGGGATCCTCACAGGGCCTACCTAGCAGACTCCATGCCCCCAAGACAGAACAGCTTCCCCACCCTCTGAGGACAGCTGTGCAGCTCAACAGCCTGGGGCTGCAGCAAGAGCCCAAGGGAGACAATGCCTCCCAACAGTGACCCCAGAAAACGTTCCAGAATAGTGACATCTTTATTCCAGAGTCAACATTACTACCCTCCAGCATCAAACAGACTAGAGACTAAGGCCGGGGCTGGGCGAGGTGGCTCACGCCTGTAATCTCAACACTTTGGGAGGCCTAGGCAGGAGGATTGCTTAAGCCCAGGAATTCAAGATCAGCCTGGACAACACAGTGAGACCCTGTCTCTATAAAATCACAAAAAGACTAGGGCCAGGTGGCCTCCAACAGTGTGGTAAGCGAGTCCGGGTAGGAAAAAAGGGCCAGCAGCCTTCTGAATTCCAGGGCCCCAGGTGCCTACCGGGCAGGGAATGGCAGACAGGCACTCTCTGGACTGTGGGGACTGAGGCCCGCCACCCAAGGCCCTTAGCGGCCGGCATACACCACCTGTGGGTGACCGTGTCTACACAGGACTTTGCTATCCATCCGCCAGGACCTGAGGGGAGAGAACTGCCGGACCCCATTCTTGCCCGTTCTGCCACCATTTCAGACACCCCACAGGGACTCATTTTGGGGGTTCCCACCGACTTCCAGCAAGTCCAAAAGCCGCTCAATGACCCCAGCTTATAGGCAGCCATCTGTCCTTGCCATGCTGACCCTTTTCCCCTGATCTCGCAGTGCCTCAAGCTCCAGGAATGGCTCAGAAGGGGTGCAGAGCCAGTGGTGACGGCACAGTGGGTTGAGGAGTCATCCCTGGAGCGATGTGTCTGGCAGAGGCCTTGGGGAGCTCAAAAGGATGGCGCTAGGGGTGCACGACTGTTCATGAAGACAAAAAGAAATTAAAAGAGGCACCAGAAGGAACTTTCTTCACGTGAGATAGTTCAAGTTCAGACCACCTGCTAAAAACATCTACTAGGACACGGGATGGACCAACTAATCTTCATATCAAATCCAAGACAGGAGATCCAGACGAACTCCATAATGTGTGCCAACTCCAAGCTCAAACGATCAGCTGGGGGACCTGTCTGCTGAACGACTGGCGGTGATGGGCTAGGACCAGCAGGCGGCCCAGGGGCCCCGAACAGCTCTGTTCACCTCCATCCAACCACATCGCTCTGCACACCAGGCACCATCTCTGTAGGCTCACCACTAACAAAGGGACCAGTACCATCTGAGGACTGCCTTTACCAACAAGACTAAGATTTCTTGGAAGAATATCAATTCCAGGGATCAGTGTTTCTCTTTCTCTAAACATGCCTCACACAGAGGATCTCCAAATGCAGCTGTGTCAAGGAGAACCAAAACTCAAGAGACTGCTCTGGATAACCATGCAAAACCCTTTAGAGACAGGGTCTCCCTCTGTCGCCCGGGCTGGAATACAAAGGTGCGATCACAGCTCACTGCAGGCTCGAACTCCTGGGCTCAAGCAGTCCACCCACCTCAGCCTTCCAGTGTTAGGATTACTAACCCGAGCCACCGCACCCAGTGAACTTCTCTAACAGCTGAAGTCAATCAAACTTAAATGCATGATGAGAAGCAGCTAGGTATTTAAAGTTCGCCGCGCATTTTCACCTGACTGATGCTTCCCTTCCTAAGGCTGACCAAGACCAGTTGATCCTTTTAAACTAAAAATAAAAAGTCCCCAGTGAAGGCAGGAGGAACACCCTATCAGGGTGAAGGCGGGAGGAACGCCCTATCAGGGTGAAGGCGGGAGGAGTGCCCTATCAGGGTGAAGGCGGGAGGAACACCTCATTTGAATGAAGGTAGGAGGAGCACCTTCAGAAAGCCTTGCCTATCTGAGGTTCCTGTCCATGAGGTCAGAAGTTCAGGCTCTCTTAGTAGAAGAGCTCCTCTAGAAGATCTGAAGCAGTCAGAGGAAACAAACCAACACAGGCTGTCTGCCTGCTGATCACAGTCTCTTTTAAGACACTTTCTATTTTGCATGCTGATGAACCTAGGAGTTTTGTTAAACAGATTATGCGTGTATTTATCCCTCATTTCATGCAATTAACCAAAAACAGTGACCATGAAACCCTGTTCGTCTTTTCACTGCACGTATGAACCCTCATGTGAATGAGTCCTGCAGCAATTCATGTTAAGGAAGCCCTAATTTCAAACTGGTGCAGATGGAAAAGACTTTCTCTTTTCCTTTAATGCTAAAGACAAAATGCCATCCTCTACAGAAGCAGCTCAATCCCTGTTAACAAAAACTGATGTATGCTGGAGAGAGGCAGTGAGAAGAAAAAATAGGGCCAGGCGCGATGGTTCACGCCTGTAATCCCAGCACTTTGGGAGGCCGACGCGGGCGGATCACCGGAAGTCACTAGTTTGAGACCATCCTGGGCAACATGGTGAAACCCCAACTCTACTAAAAATACAAAAATTAGCCAGGCACCGTGGCTCACACCTGTAGTCCTAGCTACTCGGGAGGCTGAGGCACAAGGATCGCTTGAACCTGGGAGGTGGAGGCTGCAGTGAGCCGAGATCATGCCATTGCACTCCAGCCTGGGCAACAGAGTGAGACTCCATCTCAAAAAAAAAAGAGAGATGAACAGAAAAGAAAAAATAACAATAAATCAATGTAAGGTCTGGCATGGTGGCTCACACCTGTAATCCCAGCACTTTGGGAAGCCAAGGTAGGCAGATCACTTGAGCCCAGGAGTTCAAGACCAACCTAAACCCCATCTCACCAAAAAATAAAAACATTAGCAGGACGTGGTGGCAAACGCCTGTGGTCCCAGCTACTCAGGAGGCTGAGGTGAGGGAGTCGCTTGAGCCCAGGAGGTTGAGGCTGTAGTAAGTCATGATCATGCCACTTCACCCCAGTCTGAGCAAAAGAGCAGGACTCTGTTCAAGAGATTCTCCTGCTTCAGCCTCCTGAACAGCTGGGATTACAGGTGTGCACCACCACGCCTGGCTAATTTTTATATTTTTAGTACAGATGGGGTTTCACCATGTTAGCCAGGCTAGTCTCGAACTCCTGACCTTGTGATCTGCCCACCTCAGCACCTCCCAAAGTGCTGGGATTACAGGCGTGAATCACGCACCCAGCCCTGCCTGTTTTTCAAAGTGTTTATTTACTGCTGTCTTTTTAAAAAACTATCTTTTTTAGCCTGGTGCAGCGGCTCACACCTGTAATCCCAGCACTTTGGAAGGCCGAGGCGGGTGGATCACCTGAGGTCAGCAGTTCGAGACCATCCTGGCCAATATGGTGAAACCCTGTCTCTACTAAAAATACAAAAATGGGCCGGGTGTGGTGGCACGTGCCTGTAATCCTAGCTACTAGGGAGGCTGAGGCAGAGGTTGAACCCTTGAACCCAGGAGGCAGAGGTTGCAGTGAGCTGACATCACGGATGGCACTGCACTCCAGCCTGGGCAACAAAGCGAGCCTCTGTCTCCAAAAATAAAAATAAATAAAAGCAGTCAGTCCCTAAAGGCAGATTCTGTTCTGTCCACAGGGAATAAGCAAGATCCCCTTTCTCTAAAATCTCCAAAACATTGCTTAGATGGGGTCACATCCTCTTCCAGTGTGCCTGGCTGGCCTGAAGCTCTAGACAGGCCCTACCCCAGAGCCATGGGTTAGTGCACACCCTAACCAACTAGACTCAGCATCCCTGCCAACAGCTGCACATCGAGAAGCTTCACCATGGGCCAGGCACAGTGGCTCGTGCCTGTAGTCCCAGCTGAGGATGGGAGGAGGCTGAGGCGGGAAGATCGCTTGAGTCTAAGAGTTTGAGGCTACAGTGAGCCATGATCACGCCACTGCACTCCAACATGGGCAACAGAACAAGACCCTGTCTCTAAACACAAAATAAAAAACAAGTAAGAAGCTTCACCCTCATCTACACAAAATTCAAATGCACAGCGGCCGGGCGCGGTGGCTCAAGCCTGTAACCCCAGCACTTTGGGAGGCCGAGTCGGGCGGATCACGAGGTCAGGAGATCGAGAATATCCTGGCTAACACGGTGAAACCCCATCTCTACTAAAAATACAAAAAAATGGCCGGGCGCGGTGGCTCCAGCCTGTAATCCCAGCACTTTGGGAGGCCGAGGCGGGCGGATCACAAGGTCAGGAGATCGAGACCACAGTGAAACCCCGTCTCTACTAAAAATACAAAAAATTAGCCGGGCGCGGTGGCGGGCGCCTGCAGTCCCAGCTACTCGGGAGGCTGAGGCAGGAGAATGGCGGGAACCCGGGAGGCGGAGCTTGCAGTGAGCCGAGATTGCGCCACTGCACTCCAGCCTGGGCAACAGCGTGAGACTCCGTCTCAAAAAAAAAAAAAAAAAATACAAAAAACTAGCCGGGCGAGGTGGCGGGCGCCTGTAGTCCCAGCTACTCGGGAGGCTGAGGCAGGAGAATGGCGTAAACCCGGGGGGCGGAGCTTGCAGTGAGCTGAGATCCGGCCACTGCACTCCAGCCTGGGCGACAGAGCGAGACTCCGTCTCAAAAAAAAAAAAAAAAAATTCAAATGCACAGCTGAGGCTTCCTACATGCACCCAGGGTAGTGCCCAGGGCCTAAGAACAGGGCTGCCAGATCAGCTGCCTCTTAGGCCACAGCAAGGCTATAAACCTGGTTTCAGGCAGCAGTCAGTACTGTGTTAAGAGGCTGCCCCTCACAACCACCCCAGAGATGGGTCCAGCACCATGGTGCCAACAGGCCAGGAGCACTGGGAGCTCCTCCACTGGTGGCAAGGTGGCCTGAAGCACCAGCATCTCCTGGAGACTGGGAAACCCAGACTGCAGAGACTGCGGCCAAGAACACTTGTCCAGGTTTGTTTCTCTCTCTCTACTCAAAGCTAAAATAATAGTTTATTCCTAAGTTAGGAAAAGAACAGAACCACATAGTACGTGGTCTAGCTCCAACACCTGCTTTCAAATATTTAGGTCCAAAGCACGAGTTTTCTTCTCAATCAGCCCTGGCCACTTCAGGCCCCCGCGTCTCTGCATGCAAACGCTGCGTCCTGCAAACAGTCCTGCTTACCCAACACCAGCAGCCAAAGAATAGGGCGTGGGGCCCGGCCAGGCCCTGCCTCTCCCAGAGCAGGTCATCATCTGGTACTGGCCAGGGAAGGGAGCACTTCAGACTTTCGGCTCTTCATTTTGTTAGATCACATTTTGTTTATTTTGCTTCAATTTCAGTAAAGCTGAAATTTTTAGACCTCTTATACAGAAGCTCTTAATACAAACCCTAGACTTTTTGACTCATAGGTAGAAATCCAAGCAAAACCATCTCTTCAAAGTCAGATTAATTTACAAAGATAAACACCTTGGTTTTCACAGGGGTTTTCTCTGGATGGGAAGGATTATGAGCATTTTTTGTTCATTCTGTCTGAACTGACTCATTCTCTGAGTATTTACAGCTCTGTGAAATGAAACTGCACTTCACTTTGGCAAAGTAGAGTAATATTAACAAAAATCACTTAAAACTTTTTTTTTTTTTTTTTTTGAGACGGAGTCTCACTCTGTCACCCAGGCTGGAGTGCAGCAGCACAATCTCAGCTCACTGCAACTTCCCAGCCTCACCATCCAATGCAGCTCAGCCTGCATGCGTCCCACCTGTGCTGCCCTCCCCTCACATGTGGAGCAGGTCTGACACCTCAGAGGGTCCTGCTCGCTGACCCCCAGCAGTCCTGGAAGGTCTGTGTGGTACTGGGGCTCCAGGCATCTCCCCCAGCCAAGCTGCAAGCTCAGCACTAGGCTGGCTCTCCCCGCCCTGTTGACCAGCAGGCCCCGTCTGTGCTCACAGCTTCTCCCCTTGTTTGGCCACCCTGTCCTCAGGGCATCTGCAGCAAGTTGGGGGCACAGCACGGGAAACGGGGCCAACGCCACAGCAGTGGATGTCCCGATGCCAAAGTCACTGGGAAGCCCAGGCCAGAGCCCCTCAGGTTGAAAGTCATACAGAGTTTCTGTGTTGGCTTCATTCCTTCTTAAAGTTTAGTCACTGAAATTCTTAAAAATCTTCACCCTTGGCTGGGCGTGGTGGCTCACGTCTGTAGTCCTAGCACTTTGGGATGCAGAGGTGGGCAGACTGCCTGAGCTCAGGAGTTCCAGACCACGCTGGGCAACATGGTGAAACCCCACCTCTACTAAAAATACAAAAATTAGCTGGGCATAGGAGCATACGCCTATAGTCCCAGCTATTCGGGAGGCTGAGGCATAAGAATTGCTGGAAGCTGGCAGCAGAGATTGCAGTGAGCTGAGATCATGCCACTACACTCCAGCCTGGGCAACAGAGAAAAACCCCATTGAAAATAGAGAAAAAAAAAAAAAAAAGCTGAGCAAGTGCTATAATTCCAGCACTTTGGGAAGCCAAGGTGGGCAGATCACTTGAGGTCAGGCGTTTGAGACCAGCCTAGCCAACATGGTGAAACCCTGTCTCTATTTTAAAAATACAAAAATTTGCCGAGCGCAATGGCTCACGCCTGTAATCACAACACTTTGGGAGGCCGAGGCGGGCGGCTCACGAGGTCAGGAGATCGAGACCATTCTGGCTAACATGGTGAAACCCCGTCTCTACCAAAAATACAAAAAATTAGCCAGGCGTGGTGGCGGGTGCCTGTAGTCCCAGCTACTCGGGAGGCTGAGGCAGGAGAATGGCGTGAACCCAGGACACAGAGCTTGCAGTGAGCCGAGATTGCACCACTGCACTTCAGCCTGGGCGACAAAGCAAGATTCCGTTTCAAAAAAAAAAAAAAAATTTGTCAGGCATGGTGGTACATGCCTGTAGTCCCAGCTACTCAGGAGGCTGAAGCAGGAGAATTGCTTGAACCCAGGAGGCGGGGGTTGCAGAGAGCCGAGATTGCACCACTACACTCCAGCCTGGGTGACAAAGCGAAAACTCCATCTCAAAAAAAAATCTAGAAAACTATAGATCATTCCAAGCCTACAGACTAAAATCTTTTACAACATCTATTCCCCAAAAAGACGTGGTAAACAAGCAGAACCACACTTCAGGGGAATATCAGGAAGCTGCGCCAACAGGAAGCGCAACGATCACCCAGCACGGGCCCTGCAGGTTGTGCCTGCGTCCTCCCAGGGTCCTGCACTGCAGGCTCCTTGTGGACCCAATGCTTGGACACGCTTACCTCTGCGGGGGTATGTAAGGAGCGCACACAGTCGGCAGGACCGCGCAGGGCTCAGCCAGAGCCTTCTTAGCCTTTTTTGCCTTCTTCCTGACCTTGGATGTGGACCTGACCGTTTTGACCGAGCTGTCTTTTCGACAGACGCCATTTTTCATTTCGACATCCCCGTAAATATTCAGAGGCCTCCGGGTGCAGCCTGGAGGTGTGTGGACATCACAGTAAGCGGTCTTTCTGACGGAGAAGGTGGTGCCACCACCAGTCAGTTCCTTCACGGGCTCCATTTTCATGTACAGGCCAGCCTTCTGGGCACACGTCACATGGAATGCTGTGTAGCAGTTTGCTTTGTGGCACTGGATGCAGGCACCCACGCCCTTCTGCTTACAGAGGTAGCATGTCAGTTTCCACCGGGCTGGGGGAATGTTCCTCACCCCGTCAATGGGCTCGATGAACACCGTGTTGGCAAAGCCGACCTCTGGGATCCACAGGGCACACACCACGTGACCCCAGCGGTCGTCATCTGTCTTTTTGAAGGCACCACCCTTGTTGGGGCACAGCACACAGTCGGCGGGCCGGGCCCGGGACTGCAGGCAGTGGCGGCAGAGCCACTGGCCCTCGGGGATGTAGGGCACCCCGTAGCACTCCTGGTGCACAGCCAGGTTGCACATGTCGCAGAAGAGGATCACGTTGCTGTTCTGGCACTCCCCGTCCATGCAGATGCAGCACACGGCGTCCTCATCGATCAGAGACTGCTGCTCGCCCTGCTTCTGGTTCTCGCAGTGCGACTCCTTCTCGAAGCGGTCCATCAGGAACTCAAACATGCTCTGCGACACGGCGGGGACGCAGTCGCCCTTGCGCTTCTCGTTGATGATCTCCAGCCAGGCGTAGTCCTCCTCATCCATGTCGTACTCCACCTCGTTGTCCAGTTCCTCGGCCGACTTCTCGATGAACTTGTAGTACACCGGAGGCCTCCTGGGGGCGGATGGAGGGCTGTACTCCACGATGCGCACCTTGGGCTCTGGAAGGGCGCTGGCCGAGGCCGGCGTGCCGTGGGCGCTGGGGAGGGCTTCATTTTTCTTTTTGACTCTGTTGTTTTTGTGACGCTTAGTTCTTAAGCAGACAGGGGGCCGCTCGCTGTTTTCCTTATTGCTGTTGCATTCACTCATCTCTTGAGCCGTGAGGTCATCTTCTAATATGATCTCCAGGGGATCAAAAATACTGATCCTGTGCAAGCGCCCTTCAATTTCTATCTCTACCATCCTTTGAGCTTGAGCGTAGGTCAGCGTTTCTCGCGTGGGGGAGTGTTTAACACTGCACGGGGAGGAAGGATGCCTCGCTGCAGAGCCTCGATGACATCGTCCTTTCCTCCTCATTTGGTAATGATTACCTAAAATAAAGGCAAAGATAAAGTTAATTCTATGCAGGGTGACCAAAGACTCGAGAAAGCTGCAAAAGTACGCTTGGGCAGATCTAGCTCACCAGCTCAAAACCCAATCAAAGCAAAACTCACAACTAACTTCTTTCCAAGGTGTCAAAAATCACGCATCCAGGCCCAAGCAACTCCCCAGGACCAGGGAGAGAACAGCGGTAATAGGCAGAGAGGCAGCCTGAGGAGCCCTCCTGAGCACCTGCATCCCTATCACTACACACCAGTCCCCTCTCAGACCACACCAACAGGCTGCGGAGACCACAGAAATGCTCCCCAAGAAGGAGGGGTCTGGCCCAGAGCCCACAGCTGGACTTTCCTGGCATGCAGGCGATCCCCCAGGAAGTCCACATATAGGGCTGGACCCCACCAGACACAGAGGCTATGCCCACCAGAGAGGCATGCTCAGTGGCTACCTGGTCCTATCGGATACTCCCCCTAAACCACTCTTCCCCTCCCCACTGCTCCCAGGAGAGCACCCACATGAGCCCAAAGTCACCACGGTCCTTGCAGCATTCCTGCTGGGCTAGGGGTAGGAGACAGACCACAGTCTGTCCATGCTCTATAGACAGGCCCTCCACACGCACACCACAGCACAGGGGACCAACAGGGGAGCCCTGTACTGGTCTGAGGGGACAGTCTTCGCCCCTGGGAGGCCCTAACCCCACTTCTGCAGAGCCTTGACAGTGACCACCATGGAAACACCCACAGGCCGAGTCAACCTGCCGCTTCCCCTCAGGGGCACTCCTCAAGCCCCAGTGAGACAATGGTGCTGGCCATGTCCTCCTCCTTTCCGAGCGAATCCGGATACGTGCAATACACCAAAGGGCATCTCTCTGTTCTCCCCGGCACACGTGAAGGTAGACACTCTGCTCAGGCTACACAGCGAGGGGCGGCCCCCAGGACCCCCTAGAAGCTTGCAGAGACCCTCACCAGGAGGGTTGCCAGCGCTGGCTCAGGTGCCTGAAGACTTGGTCACAGAGATTTAGGAGAATTTGCCGTTCCAGAGATGGGCAAAATCAGTGAGCTGCCACCCATACCTCCAGCTCCTTGTGGCAGAGGCCTCTGCTGTTCGAACACCACGGACTGTGTCTGTTCCCAGCTGTCCCCGGGGTGCCTCGTGTGTGGGCACCTCCAGTGAAGACCACCACCCGCCGGGCAGTGCCTCCCTCCAAAGCGCCACACTTCACTGACAGGAAGCAAAATGATTTTTCAGTGACTGACTCGCAAAACAAATATTCTCAGCTGAAGCCCAAGGCCCACTCTGCATCTAGCCCTGCAAGGTCAGGGACGCCTGGCCTCGGGGCCCAGGGGGAGCAGGGGCACCCGCAGCAGCCTGGCTTCAGAGCCTCACCCTGGGCCTAGATCTACTGGGCCTCAGAAAAAGCCCTCAGGGAGCAGGCTTCCCTCTGTGAGTCCCGAAAGGAAATCCCAGCCGACTTCAAGGGCACTTCTTAAGACAGACCCTCCAGCCACCGTGTATCTTTCCCTGTATCAGACAGAAATCCTCATTGTATGTTGAAACTAGATTGCAATTACCTACAGAGAGGACAGGAGAGAAAATGTGGTCAGCCAAACCTCAGCCCCCTTGCATTTCTAGGGCCTCCAGGTACCCACTCAACCCTGGATTCCTGGAGAGCTGTCAGTACAGCCCAGCCGGCCCTGGGAGCCCTGCAGAGGTGACACCACAGCCTGCAGAGAGCTACCCTAGTGCACCCGGGACGGCGACACGCGTCATTACTGAGGTGGGGCAGAAGCAACAGTTGGTTACTCACCAGATCAGAAACGAACCTGTAATTTTCCCTCGACAGCAAAGTCCTGAGTCGCCCTAACGACAAGCAGCCCCCGGAAACCCACTCTCTCCCAGGGAGCCGCGAAGCTCTTCATCTCAACACTTTCTACAAGGGGGAGAACTGAACCGAAGGCTTCACGGCCACAGCAGCTCTCAACACGGAACTGGGACCCGGGGAGAGTAGACCCTCGGCAGCGCAGGGCGACCCACGCCCTTCCCTGCTTCCCCGCTTCCCCCCTGGGCCGGTTCTGTCCGTGCTGGGACACGCATTTCCACGGGGAGGGATCCGCGGAGGCACACACGTCGCTTCTCAAGGAATAATTCCCTTAAGTACATCCTGAAGAGCTCTGCGGGCCAAAAGCAGGGAAGGCTGCTGCCCACAAGACGGCCGCTTCCCTCTTCCCACCGCCCGCCCAGGGAGAAGCCGACCACGCGCCGGGCCGCTCCCTAAAGGCCACGGGAGCCGCGGCCGCTGAGCTGTGCGAAGTTGTGTGAAGCACACGGCACTCGGGACGGCGCTGGGCCAGGCAAACAAAAACCTCCGCCGATTCCACTAACTACACAACCACCTGGCGACCGACCCTCAAAAACAGACCCGGACGGCCGCGCTTTCTGGGGGACGGGCCCGCACCCCGCGGGGCAGGGGCTCCTGCTGCTGAGGATTCTCAGAACTCCCGCGTCCGCTCACAACAGCCGCGTTTCCCGTGAACTGCGCTTCAATCGTGTCACTCGTTTAAAAGGCCCGGGGAAGCCTCGCGTTCGTCGCGAGGCGTCTCCCTGCAAACGCCCGGGGAGGCGGCGGCGCCGGTTCTCCAGCCCGGCCGCCGCAGGCCGCGCGGCTCCTGGGCGATCTCGGGGCGCGTCCCTGCTCACAGGGAGTTCCCGTCTGGGCAGAGCTCGGCCGGCCTGTCTGTTACATAAGGGGCGGCCCGGCCGGCTCGGCGGCTGCCCGAGGCCCGACCCGACTCGAGCGCGGACTCCGGGCGGGCGCCGCGGCCCAGGCCGCCGAGACCCATAGCCCGACTCGGCCTCCCTCGACTCCCCGGCCTGACCTCCCCGGTCTCCCCGCCCGGCCTCCCAGGCTCCCTGCCTGTCTCCCCGGCCGCCCGGCCCGAACTCCCCGGTCTCCCCGCCCGGCCTCCCCGGCATCCCGGGCTCCCGGTCCGCGGACAATGCGGAGCCGCCGCCGCCGCCGCCGCCAAACATGGCGTCGGCACCACAACCCCGAGAGGCCGGGCCGAGGCGGAGGCGGCGGCCCGGGAGGCCCGGGCGGCCCGCGAGGCGGCGGGGAGGCCTCCACGGCCAGGCCTCCGCCCACTCACCTTCGGGGCGCCGCGGCCGCGGGAGCCCGGCAAGCGGGCGGGCGCGGGGGCCGGCGCGGCCGAGGCGGCGCTAATGGCGCCCGCGGCTCCTCCGCCAACGGCCGCGCAGGCCGGGCCCCGCCGCCGCTCCTGGGCGCGGGCTCCTCTCGGCCGCGGCGGCTCCGGGCCCGGCAGCGGCGGCCGCGGACTCTCGGGCGGCGGCTCGCGCGGCGCGGGCTCGGGGCCCGGCTGGAGGCCCGGCTCGGGGGGCCCGGCCGGCGGGCGCGGGCGGCGGGCGGCGGGCGCGGGACGCGGGGCTGGCTCGGACGCCAGGGCCGGGTCGCTCGCTCGCTCCCCAGCGAAGCAAACAATGCGGCGAGCGCTCCGCCCGGCGCGCTGCGTGCGAGACGCGCCCCGCCCGCCGCCGCCATGACGCGCGGACTCCGCCGCCTCAGCGGCGCGCGGGGGAGGGGGCGTCGCGAGGAGCTGGGGCCAAGTGGGGACCCTGAGGCGGCAGGGACCGGGCTGGGAGTGGGGGGTCGGGAGGATGGAGAGTGGGGGCCCTTGAGTTAGGGAGGACCGGGCCAGAGGGTCCCTGAGGAGGTCAGGAGGATGGAGAATGAGGGGCCCTGAGGCAGGGGGACAGGCCTAGGAGTGGGGGACCCGAGGCAGTTGGGGAGCAGCCGGGAGTCGGGGGCCCTGAGGCAGAAGGGCATTGGCCCGGGGTGGGGTCGCTGAGGCGGGGGGACGGCCCGGGAGTGGGGGACCCTGAGGCAGGGGGTACCACCGTCCGGGAATGGGGGACCCTGAGGCCGGGGGACCGGCCGGGAGTGGGGGACCCAGAGGTGGGGGTACCGGCCGGGAGTGGGGGTCCCTGAGGCAGAAGGGCATTGGCCCTGGAGTGGGGGGGCCCTCGAGGGCGGAGGGGGGAGCAGCCGGGAGTCCGGGGTCCTGACAGGGGGGACCGGCCAGGAATGGATGGCCCTGAGGCAGGGCGATTGGCCCAGGAGTGGGGGGCCCTGAGGCAGGGGGCGATTGGCCCCAGAGTGGAGGGCCCTAAGTGGGCAGAGGGGACCCTGTGGGCCCACTGGGTGGAAGTGGAAGGGGCACTGGCCGGGGCACCCGACTAAGTAGGGGAAGGTGGTGCAGCCGGGCTGGGGAGCCTCCCCTAGTGAGTGTCAGGCCAGGTGTGCAAGTAGTCCTGCCAGTGTGAGGGCCCTGCCCAGTCCGGCGTGAAGCAGATGCCCTTTGAGGTTGCAAGAAAAGGCCCCTGCGGGCGCGAGTTGAGAGGCCTGAGTCTCTGCCTTCGCTTTGGCCTTTTGTGTAAACTCTAAAATTCAGTGGGGTCATAACAATTTTCACTCCAAGATTAAGTCCCAAAATGTTTTAAGGTGAGGCAGGAGCTCCTTGGTTTCCTTGAGAATCTGTGATCAGGACGATGGTGCTGTGGAATCCCTGGGTTCCAGCAGCCCAGCCTGTGGCATCTAGGCAGGCCCCTCGGGCGGAGCAGCTGTCCACCCTGGGACAGACCTTCCCCATGGGGCAGCAGAGCGGCCCCACTGCTCAGGGCACTGCATCAAACACCTTATTGGGAGTGGGGTGGCTTTGTTCACCCAGGTGTCCCTGATGGGGCAAAGCCCCACAGGCCTTTTCCTGGCCAGCCCTCATGCCCATGGCACCGTGCGTGGGTTGTGATGTGAAGACTTGAGGGCAGGTAGGACCCCAGCCAAGGTCCCTAGTGGTCAGTCCTGATCTAGGACTCCCTGCAGACACACCCTTGAGCCGAGAGGGTGCAGGCCACTGGGGCCCTGACCTCTTCTGCACGAGACCCAGGAACTTCGTGTCACCTCCATTCTACTGATGTCTGTTTACCTGTGGCCAAACAAGCAAGCTGAGCCGGAACCCTTCTCTCCTCCACCTCAGGGAAGCCAGATGGAAACAAGCTGGAGGTTCTCCACAACGCAGAGTGAAAGTAAGACACAGTCTCACGAAAGAGAAGATGAAGAGACACAAAACCCTTCACAGAACAGGAGAGAGACGGGGACAGTGACTTCTCAGACAATGGAGGTGATGCTCAGAGGAGAGAAGAACAAAGCCTCGAATGTAGGCGTGTCAGAGGGAGACTCAGGAAGGCCTTCGGAGAGAGAGAAAGGATCTTTTTTAGAGTTCAGACTGATCCTACAGAGGAGGGGTTGCCAAAATACTAAGAGAATTGAACCATAACTCATACACAGTGAAACTAGCGTTCCAGTGAGACAGCAAAATAAAGGTGTCTTCACGGCTTGTAAACATCCATGTTTACCACACACGCAGTCTCTAAAAGTACTAGAAGAAATACCTTAACAAAGTGAAAAGTGGACTCAAGAGTAAGACGTGGATGCTAGCAAATAAATCAGTCTGGTCTGTTAAAATCAACCTGAGAGAAATCCCAGATGAGCTCAACATGACACATGGCAAGGCCGGGCACAGAAGGAAGTGAAAGTGCACGAAAGCTCTTGTATTGTTTGGTTTGAGGATTTTAGAATCAATAGAAAAAAAGGTTAAAAATTTTAGCTGGGCATGGTGGGTCACACCTGTAATCCCAGTACTTTGGGAGGCCAAAGCAGGCGGATCACCTGAGTCGGGAGTTCAAGACCAGCCTGATCAACATGGAGAAACCCCATCTCTACTAAAAATACACACACACACACAAAATTAGCTGGGTGTGGCGGCACATGCCTGTAATCCCAGCTACCTGGGAGGCTGAGGCAGGAGAATTGGTGGAAACTGGGAAGTGGAGGTTACGGTGAGCTGAGATGGTGCCATTGCACTCCAGCCTCGGCAACAAGAGCAAAACTCCGTCTCAAAAAAAAAGAAAAATTAAACTATCAGAAAGTTTCCACAAGAATGGTGGGAAAAGAATATACCACTTTCAAAACAGCTGAGGAAAAAGTGAAATGAAAAATGACAGCACCAAAACAACAAAAAAAAACAGGAATTAGTAAAAGATAAAACCATGATAAATATGGAACATAATATGAGTTGGCAGGACTAAGTTCAAACATTTGAGTAATCAGAGGAATGTGATTGGATTAAATTCATCTATTAAAAGACAGCCTCTCTGAATGGAATATGAATATGGTTAAATACTGCTGCAAGAAATTCACCTGAAAATAACAGATGAATAAAAAAACAATGGGGCCAGGCACAGTGGCTCATGCCTGTAATCCCAACACTTCGGGAGACCGAGGCAGGTGCATCACCTGAGGTCAGCAGTTCAAGATCGGATGAACATAGTGAAACCCCATCTCTACTAAAAATAGAAAAATTAGCCAGGCATGGAGGCACGTGCCTGTAGTCCCAGCTACTTGGGAGGCTGAGGCAGGAGAATCACTTGAACCAGGAGGCTGAGATTGCAGAGAGGCAAGATTGCCCCACTGCACTCCAGCCTGGGTAACAGAGCAAGACTCCGTTTCGTAAATAAAAGGATGGAAATTATCATATGTTTGTTCCTCAAAAGGCACTGTAAAGAGACTGAAGAATGAAAAACTAAAAGATATGTACACCTTGCAAATGATTAGTATTTAGAATATAGAGAGAACCGCTTCAGAACCATTAGAAAGACAGAAACAAGGCCGGGCGCGGTGGCTCAAGCCTGTAATCCCAGCACTTTGGGAGGCTGAGATGGGTGGATCACGAGGTCAGGAGATCGAGACCATCCTGGCTAACACGGTGAAACCCCGTCTCTACTAAAAAATACAAAAAACTAGCCGGGCAAGGTGGCGGGCGCCTGTAGTCCCAGCTACTCGGGAGGCTGAGGCAGGAGAATGGTGTAAACCCGGGAGGCGGAGCTTGCAGTGAGCTGAGATCCAGCCACTGCACTCCAGCCCAGGCGACAGAGCGAGACTTCCTCTCAAAAACCCAAATCAGCAAAGAAACCCGTGTCATAATCAGGCTTCTTGCAGAGAACATGGAAACGCCTATCATCTTACTAGTAAATTTGGAAATGCAAACTAAAACCACACCAAATAGGCACCAACATTCATATGTGGCATTACTCAGCGATGGCAAGATGGCAGAGCAATACCCTGCTGGTCAGAATGTCAAATGGGACAACTATTTGGTAAATATGGCCGTATGGCATTACCCAGTGAAAACGGACATGTTTGTCAGTTTCCTGTTGCTGCAAAACAAACCACGCCCAAAACTTTGTAGCTCAAAACAACAGTCATTCATTTTGTTCACACATACGCTATTTGGGCAGGATTCAGCAGGCACAACTAGACTACTTCCTGCATCCTCACTGGGGCACCTTCACTAGGGGCTGGAAGAGCCACTTCCAAGATGGTGCACTCACGTGGCTGGGACCTTGATCCAGGCTCTGGGCTGAGGGCCTTGGGAACATCCTCATGGAACAGTAGCCATGCTCCAGGAGCAAGGGTATCAAGAGAAGCAGGTGGGACCTGTACCACTTTTCACATCCTAGCTTCTGAAGTCACATAGCATCACTTCTGCCGTAGTGACAAGCCTGTCCAGATTCAAGAGTTAGGGAGATGGGTTATCATCACATTTTAAGAGAAGCATCCTGTATGGAAGAAGTTGTTGTGGCCACTTTGAGAAGATGCAAGCTCCCTGAGTGTGCATACCCATTCCCGGCTGTAGGGTTAAGTCTATTTGTATTCCTAGGTGCATTCCATGCCTGGGTGTGTGCCTGAGAAACTTGTTCATCAGGAGGCATGTGGCATGTGCATGAATGTTCAGAGCAACACTGTTTTTGTTTTTTTTGTTTGTTTGTTTGTTTTTGAGACGGAGTCTCGCTCTGTAGCCCGGGCTGGAGTGCAGTGGCCGGATCTCAGCTCACTGCAAGCTCCGCCTCCCAGGTTTACGCCATTCTCCTGCCTCAGCCTCCCGAGTAGCTGGGACTACAGGCGCCCGCCACCTCGCCTGGCTAGTTTTTTGTATTTTTTAGTAGAGACGGGGTTTCACGGTGTTCGCCAGGATGGTCTCGATCTCCTGACCTCGTGATCCACCCGTCTCGGCCTCCCAAAGTGCTGGGATTACAGGCTTGAGCTACCGCGCCCGGCCTGTTTTTGTTTTTGTTTTTTTTGTCTTTTTTCTTTTTATTTTGTTTTATTTTAACACTGTTTTTATTTTTATTTTTATTTTTTTTAATTTATTTGTTTATTTTTTTTTTTGAGATGGAGTCTCGCTGTGTCACCCAGGCTGGAGTGCAGTGGCTGGATCTCAGCTCACTGCAAGCTCCGCCTCCCGGGTTTACGCCATTCTCCTGCCTCAGCCTCCCGAGTAGCTGGGACTACAGGCGCCCACCACCTCGCCTGGCTAGTTTTTTTGTATTTTTTAGTAGAGACGGGGTTTCACCGTGTTAGCCAGGATAGTCTCGATCTCCTGACCTCGTGATCCGCCCGTCTCGGCCTCCCAAAGTGCTGGGAATACAGGCTTGAACCACCGTGCCCGGCCAACACTGTTTTTAATAGCAAATACTGAGGGAAATCTTAAATATCAAAGAACAGTAAAATGGACAAAGTGAGGTATCTCCACACAATGGAATAGCACACAGCAACAGAAATGAATGAATTCCACCACCAACATGGCCAAATCTCAAACACATAATTCTAAATGGAAGAAAGAAATCTCAAAAGATTACAGAATGTGATTCCATTTACACTCAGCAGACAGAGCTAGGAAATATGTAAGTATGTACACACAAACACATACACACACACCTTTTCTGATACCTCTTAGCAAATCTTGAGTTCATACTGATACCTGTACCTCCAGTTACAATCTGGCATGGAGCTGATTCTACTCTTCCATCTTTCTACATAACTATCTATGCCTTCACTTAGTAGCTCAGTACCCCCCTACATAACCATCTCTGGGCTGTACAGAACAGAAAATTGGCCCCAGACACAACCACTGCCCCCATTTATGCACCAGCCAAAAACACGGTTCTGGGGTCATCACTGCTCCCCAGAATGGTTACATCTGCAGGCTGAAAGCACAGCCCAAGAAAAGGCAAGGAGGAGGATGATCATGTTGTTTCTGATATTCTGTTTCTGGCAGGAATAAGACAAAACCCTTTTTCTTTGATCTATCTCACCTTTAATTTATTTAATTTTTATTTTTACCCAGTGTCTACAACAATCACCTTTAATTTAGGAGACTATCCTTTCACAAACAAATGAAACGTTCTTTAAATGTTGTTTTTCTCACTTCAGAATTCAGGAAAAATAGTTTTACTGACATTTACTTTTAATAAAAATGTAGTAATTTGCATTGTTGCAGTAGAAATCTGTCCTCCTTGTCACTAGGATATAATCAGTCAAATTGATAGTGGAGCCCAGGCCTTAAATGGGTGTCATATTTGAGACTAATGTTCCTGTGCTTCCACAACATGCCCACCATTAAGGAACAAGGGTTGTGGCATGTGTGCTGAACCAATGCCTACAGAACCCTCAGACCCATACTGGCCAGGCACCTGTATTCTGGCACACAAGGCCTCAGCCTCACAAGTAGTGAGAAGGACACTTCCTGGCAGGCCAAGAGCCATGGCAAACACCAGAACCCTCTGGAAGATAGAAACTTGCATACGCACAGGTCCTGCAGGCACACCTGAGGAAGGTCGATTTGGTTCTGCTTCCTGACCTAGGAAGAGAAAAGCAAATAAGATTAAAAAAAAAAAAATCTCGGGTGTAATGTAAGCTCAGTCTTACATTCCTTCTGATGACACCTCCCAACAGAAGTTGATTTTCTGGCTTGGTCGTTGCATAACGCCATCTGGTTTAGATGTGTCATGTTAACAAGGACACTCGTGCGTGTTAATTACCACTTCTTGCAGAGCCTGTGTAGATGAATTAGGTCAGAACGCAAGACTAGCTTGCTGTGGTCAAGAATAACCTTCAGAGATTATCATCCCAAGGGGGAGCTAATAAAAATGTCCCAAATTGAGGATTAGACACCCCAAAATGAGTGTATCTATTCAGTGGCAGGTTGTGTTCCCGAGCAAGCCTGTCAGGCAGATTTTCGGATCCTCTGGAGTGTGCACCTGTTTAACTTGCTATTTACTATTGATTATGATATTTTACAACTCAGCAAGGGTAGACTTTAATTTGTTGAAGACAGATGGCCAAGTAAAATTATTCCTGTCTGAAAGCAACGCAAATAAATTTTGCCCGGCAGTGAGTGATAGAAATTATTTCTCTCCAGTAGAAAAGATTACAGTTAGAAAAGGTTGCAGTTTGGCCAGGCACAGTGGCTCACGCCTGTAATCCCAGCACTTTGGGAGGCCAAGGTGGACGGATCACCTGCGGTCAGGAGTTCGAGACTAGCCTGGCCAACATGGTGAACCCTCGTCTCTACTAAAAATACAAAAATTAGCTGGATGTGGTGGTGGGCGCCTATAATCCCAGCTATTCAGGAGACTGAGGCAGGAGAATTGCTTGAACCTGGGAGGTGGAGGTTGCAATGAGCCAAGATCACACCATTGCACTCCAGCCTGGGTGACAGAGCAAGACTCCGTCTCAAAAAAAAGAAAAGGGCTGGGCGCGGTGGCTCAAGCCTGTAACCCCAGCACTTTGGGAGGCCGAGACGGGTGGATCACGAGGTCAGGAGATCGAGACCATCCTGGCTAACACGGTGAAACCCTGTCTCTACTAAAAAATACAAAAAACTAGCCGGGTGAGGTGGCGGGCGCCTGTAGTCCCAGCTACTCGGGAGGCTGAGGCAGGAGAATGGCGTGAACCCGGGAGGCGGAGCTTGCAGTGAGCTGAGATCCGGCCACTGCACTCCAGCCCGGGCTACAGAGCGAGACTCCGTCTCAAAAAAAAAAAAAAAAAGAAAAAGAAAAAAAGAAAAGGTTGTGGTTTATGACTTGTAGAACATTAACCAGTTTTAAAAAAAATCTAAATAAGCAGAATTACTCAAACTTTTTTTAAGTCACTACAAATATTTCCCTCTCTCCAACATTTTGAACCAGCCTCACCATCGTGCTGGTTCCCTCATTAATGACTTAAATAAATCCTTTTTTTTTTTTTTTTTTTTTTTTTTGAGACGGAGTCTGGCTCTGTGCCCCAGGCTGGAGTGCAGTGGCGGATCTCAGCTCACTGCAAGCTCCGCCTCCGTGTTCCCGCCATTCTCCTGCCTCAGCCTCCCGAGTAGCTGGGACTACAAGCGCCGCCACCGCGCCCGGCTAATTTTTTCTGTTTTTTAGTAGAGACGGGGTTTCATCGTGTTAGCCAGGATGGATGAGTCATATTTTTAACTTTTTTTTTTGAGACGGAGTCTCACTCTGTCGCCCAGGCTGGAGTGCGGTGGCGCGATCTCAGCTCACTGCAAGCTCCGCCCTCTGGGTTCCCGCCATTCTCCTGCCTCAGCCTCCCGAGTAGCTGGGATTACAGGCGCCGCCACCATGCCCGGCTAGTTTTTTTGTTTGTTTGTTTGTTTGTTTTTTGTATTTTTAGTACAGACGGGGTTTCACCGTGTTAGCGAGGATGGTCTCGATCTCCTGACCTCATGATCCGCCTGCCTCAACCTCCCAAAATGCTAGGATTACAGGCGTGAGCCACTGCGCCAGCCCTGTTTTTAACTTTTTAAGAAGTATGCTTTGACAGCTCCAACATCTAGCTGCCTTCTCAGCCTCTCCTCCAGGATGTCCTGTAGGCATCTCGAACTCAACGTGTCTGGCACTCAGCTTTTGGCATTCATCCCCAAACTTCTCCGCTGTCTCCCTCCTCTGTTAGGGGTTGAATTGTGTACCCCTCCAAAAGGTATGGTGAAGTCCTAAGCCACAGTACCTGTGAACATGACCTAATTTGGAAATGGGGTCTTTGCAGATATAATTAAGTTAGGATGAGGCCAAGCACAGTGGCTCACACCTGTAATCCCAGCACTTTGGGAGGCCGAGGCAGGCGGATCACCTGAGGTCAGGAGTTCAAGACCAGCCTAACCAATGTGGTGAAACCCTGTCTCTACTAAAAATACAAAAATTAGCTGGGCATGGTGGCGCGTGCCTGTAGTCCCAGCTACTCGCAAGGCTGAGGCAGGAGGATCGCTTGAACCTGGGAAGCAGAGGTTGCAGTGAGCAGAGATTACACCACTGCACTCTAGCCTGGGCAATAGAGTAAGACTGCATCTCAATAAATAAATAAGAATAAATAATAGGCCGGATGCGGTGGCTCACGCCTGTAATCCCAGCACTTTGGGAGACCAAGGCAGGCAGATCACGAGATCAGGAGATGGAGACCATCCTGGCTAACATGGTGAAAACCTGTCTCTACTAAAAATACAAAAATATAGCCAGGTGTGGTGGCGGGCGCCTGTAGTCCCAGCTACTCGGGAGGCTGAGGCAGGAGAACGGCGTGAACCCAGGAGGCGGAGCTTGCAGTGAGCCGAGATCGCACCACTGCACTCTAGCCTGGGGGACAGAGAGAGACTCCATCTCAAAAAAAAAAAAAAAAAAAAAAAGACATAAGAAAAAAAAGAATAAATGATGATGATAATAATAATAATAATAATAATAAAGTTAGGACGAGGTCATTGAGTTGGGCCCTAATCCAATGACTGGTATCCTTTTCTAAACTACAATCTGCTAACCTTCTCTGTATCATTCCAATTTTAGTATATGTGCTGCTAAAGCAGGCACACGGTATTCTTATAAGAAGAGAAAGTGGTTGTCGGGCGCAGTGGCTCACGCCTGTAATCCCAGCACTTTGGGAGGCCGAGGCGGGCGGATCACAAGGTCAGGAGATCGAGACCACGGTGAAACCCTGTCTCTACTAAAAATACAAAAAATTAGCCGGGCGCGGTTGTGGGCGCCTGTAGTCCCAGCTACTCGGGAGGCTGAGGCAGGAGAATGGCGTGAACCCGGGAGGCGGAGCTTGCAGTGAGCCGAGATCGCGCCACTGCACTCCAGCCTGGGCAACAGCGTGAGACTCCGTCTCAAAAAAAAAAAAAAAAAAAAAAGAAGAGAAAGTGGGCCGGGCGCGGTGGCTCAAGCCTGTAACCCCAGCACTTTGGGAGGCCGAGACGGGCGGATCACGAGGTCAGGAGATCGAGACCATCCTGGTTAACATGGTGAAACCCCATCTCTACTAAAAAAAAAAAAATACAAAAAACTAGCCGGGCGAGGTGGCGGACGCCTGTAGTCCCAGCTACTCGGGAGGCTGAGGCAGGAGAATGGCGTGAACCCGGGAGGCGGAGCTTGCAGTGAGCTGAGATCCGGCCACTGCACTCCAGCCTGGGTGACAGCGCAAGACTCCGTCTCAAAAAAAAAAAAAAAAAAAAAAAGAAGAGAAAGTGGGACGCAGACACCCAAGCAAAGACAGCTGTGTGACAATGGAGACAGAGAGTGGAGTGATGTGGCCACAAGCCAAGGAATGCGAAGTACTGATGGCCACCAGAAGCTGAAAGAGGCAGGAAAGACCCCTCTTTCTGGGCTTCAGAGGGAACACAGTCCTGTTGATGCCTGGACTTCAGGCTTCCGACCTCCAGAACTGTGGGAGAGTGAGATGCTGCCATTCTCAGCACCCCCCAGGCTGTGGCGCTTTGTCATAGCGGCTATAGGACATGAATCCACTTTCTCAGCTAAGGCAACTCCAGGCTTCCTAGGTGAGAGGCAGTCCCTCCCTTCTCATGTCTGACTCGCTGGCAAAACCTGTCAGCTTCCCTTTCAAAATAAGTCCAGAGGCAGCCCTGTGTCACCGCCTCCTCTGTTCCCTCCCAGGGACAGTGGCCAACGCCTCTCACCTGGATTATCCCAGTAGCCTGACCCACCTCTCTGCTTCACCCTTGTACCCTTCTGCTTCTTCCTCTCTACAGCAGCCCAAGTGACAGCATCTCCTGTGTTTAATGCCTTCTGCTGACTTCCCATCTCCCTCGGAAGAAAAGCCACAGTCCTCAACTCCACAACAAAAAACACAGAACCTGATTTTTTTTTTTTTTTTTTTTTTTTTCTGAGACAGAGTCTTGCTCTGTCGCCCAGGCTGGAGTGCAGTGGTGCGATCTTGGCTCACTGCAACCTCTGCCTCCTGGCTTCAAGTGATTCTCCTGCCTCAGCCTCCCAAGTAGCTGGGATTACAGGCACACACCATCACGCCTGGTTAATTTCTGTATTTTTAGTAGAGATGGGGTTTCACCATGTTGGCCAGGCTGGTCTCGAACCTCTGACCTCAGATGATCCGCCTGCCTCGGCCTCCCAAAGTGCTAGTATTACAGGTGTGAGCCACCGCGCTCAGCTAGAACCTGATTTTAAAATGGACAAAGGACTTGAACAGACAACTACAAATAGCCAATAAGCACATCGAAAATGATCATCATTAGCTCTCAGGGAACTGCCAATCAAAACCACAATGACATCCTACTGTGCACCCACCCGGAGAGCTAGACCCAAAAAGTCAGGTAGTGAGTGTTGACGAGGATGTGGAGACGCCAGAACTCTCTCATGCTGCTGGTGGGAATGTCAAACGGTGCACCTGCTTTAGAAAATGGTCGCGCAGGCCGGGAGCGGTGGCTCAAGCCTGTAATCCCAGCACTTTGGGAGGCCGAGGCGGGTGGATCACGAGGTCAGGAGATGGAGACTATCCTGGCTAACATGGTGAAACCCCGTCTCTACTAAAAATACAAAAAAAAAAAAAAACTAGCCGGGCGTGGTGGCGGGCGCCTGTAGTCCCAGCTACTTGGGAGGCTGAGGCGGGAGAATGGCGTGAACCCGGGAGGCGGAGTTTGCAGTGAGCCGAGATCCGGCCACTGCACTCCAGCCTGGGAGACACAGCGAGACTCCGTCTCAAAAAAAAAAAAAAAGAAAATGGTCGCGCAGTTCCTCAAAATGCTGAACACAGAGCAGCCATAGGTCCCAGCAAGTCCACTCCGAGTCGTATCCCCAAGAAATGAAAATATGTGTCCACATAGAAACTTGTATGTGAAGGTTTGTCACAGTGGTATTTTTCATAATAGCTAAAAAGTGAAAACAGGTCGTGAACGGATAAATCTGGCATATACATAAATGGTATATAATTTGGCAGTAGAAACCAAGTATTGACACACGCTGCATCATGAAGAACCCTTGAAAACATGATGCAGGGGCCGGGCGCGGTGGCTCAAGCCTGTAATCCCAGCACTTTGGGAGGCCGAGACGGGCGGATCACGAGGTCAGGAGATCGAGACCATCCTGGCTAACACGGTGAAACCCCGTCTCTACTAAAAAATACAAAAAAAAACTAGCCGGGCGAGGTGGCGGGTGCCTGTAGTCCCAGCTACTCGGGAGGCTGAGGCAGGAGAATGGCGTGAACCCGGGAGGCGGAGCTTGCAGTGAGCCGAGATCTGGCCATTGCACTCCAGCCTGGGTGACACAGCAAGACTCCGTCTCAAAAAAAAAAAAGAAAAAAAAAAAAAAAAAGAAAAGAAAACATGATGCAGGCGGGGCGCGGTGGCTCAAGCCTGTAATCCCAGCACTTTGGGAGGCCGAGACAGGCGGATCACGAGGTCAGGAGATCGAGACCATCCTGGCTAACACCGTGAAACCCCATCTCTACTAAAAAATACAAAAAACTAGCCGGGCGAAGTGGCGGGCGCCTGTGGTCCCAGCTACTCGGGAGGCTGAGGCAGGAGAATGGCGTAAACCCGGGAGGCGGAGCTTGCAGTGAGCTGAGATCCGGCCACTACACTCCAGCCTGGGGGACAGAGCCAGACTCAGTCTCAACAAAAAAAAAAAAAAAGAAAACATGATGCAGACACAAAAGATCACATATCGTATTGATTCCACTTACATGAAAAGTTGGGAATGAGCAAATAGGCCGTCAGGGGTCTCGGGGAGGGGAAATAGGGAGTGAGTGCTAACGGGTATGAGGTTCCTTTGGGGGATGATGAAAATGTTCTAAAATTGACTATGGTTAGGATTGCACAGCCCTGTGAATATACTAAAAACATTTCACTGAACTTGTTTTCGAGACAGGGACTCGCTCTGTTACCCAGGCTGGAGTAAATCACAGCTGGTGCAATCACAGCTCACTGAAAGCTTGAAATCCTGGGCTCGAGGGACTCTCCCACATCAGCCTCCTGAGTAGCTGGGACTAAAGATGCGCACACCACACCCGGCTAAATTTAAAAAAAAAATTGTGTTTTTTTTTAATTAAAAAAAAAAATCGCTGTGCTGCCCAGGCTGGTCTGAAACTCCTGGACTCAAGCACTTCTGTCTCCTCAGCCTCCCAAAGTGCTGAGATTATAGGCTCAGGCCACTGCACCTGGCTTGTCCGTTTTAAATACACAGTAAACCACATGGTATGTCTGTGACTTCTGTATCAGTGAAGCTATTTTAAAATCCATAGAATAAATAATTACATAAATAGGCCGCGCGTGGTGGCTCACGCCTGTAATCCCAGCACTTTGGGAGGCTGAGGCCGGCGGATCACGAGGTCAGAAGATCGAGACCATCCTGGCTAATACAGTGAAACCCCGTCTCTACTAAAAAAACAGAAAAAATTAGCCGAGCGCGGTGGCGGCGCCTGTAGTCCCAGCTACTCAGGAGGCTGAGGCAGGAGAATGGCGGGAACCCGGGAGGCGGAGCTTGCAGTGAGCTGAGATCAGACCACTACACTCCAGCCTGGGCGACAGAGCGAGACCCCGTCTCAAAAAAAAAAAAAAAAAGAGGAGGCCGGGTGCGGTGGCTCAAGCCTGTAATCCCAGCACTTTGGGAGGCCGAGACGGGCGGATCACGAGGTCAGGAGATCGAGACCATCCTGGCTAACAGGGTGAAACCCCGTCTCTACTAAAAAAATACAAAAAACTAGCCGGGCGAGGTGGCGGCGCCTGTAGTCCCAGCTACTCGGGAGGCTGAGGCAGGAGAATGGCGTGAACCCGGGAGGCGGAGCTTGCAGTGAGCTGAGATCCGGCCACTGCACTCCAGCCTGGGCGACAGAGTGAGACTCTGTCTCAAAAAAAAAAAAAAAAAAAAGAGGAGATGGAAGGGACTCATCTATCCGTGCTCCTCCAGCTACGTACACCTTTCAGCACTGGGAGCCAGTACAGGAGACAATTGCAGGCCTCGAAGTGGTGGGAAGAGGGGAGTCGGCCGGTGGGGACCGCGGACTGGGAAAAGCGCGGCCGCCTGGAGCCTCCCATCCCCGCCCGGCAGTGGAAGGCAGTCCAGGCCCAGCATCTCCTGACCCAAAGTGGCGTAAGGGGGTCCAGGCCTAGGGCCTCCTCGCCTCCCACCACGCCTCCCCAACAGCTGGGGGAAGCCCCACAGCCCTCCCATGGGGGAATCAGCAGAGGCGGAGCCGGAACCTGCTGGCACCAGGTCCGCCTACTCCCCGCCTAACAGCTCGGAGAAGCCTGGAGAGGCGCCTCTGTCCCCACCGGCAGCACCAGCCTAATCACGTAGACGCCTAAATAGCAGATTTAGTAGATAAACTAAATTATGGTAGGAACCACAACCCACAAAAGTAAGCCAGGACGTGCTGCACCTCCACAGGGTGACTGTCTGCTAAAATAGCAGGATTTTTTTTTTTTTTTTTTTTTTGAGACGGAGTCTGGCTCTGTCGCCCTGGCTGGAGTGCAGTGGCGCGATCTCGGCTCACTGCAAGCTCCGCCTCCCGGGTTCACGCCATTCTCCTGCCTCAGCCTCCCGAGTAGCTGGGACTACAGGCGCCCACAACCGCGCCCGGCTAATTTTTTGTATTTTTAGTAGAGACAGGGTTTCACCGTGGTCTCGATCTCCTGACCTTGTGATCCGCCCGCCTCGGCCTCCCAAAGTGCTGGGATTACAGGCGTGAGCCACCGCGCCCGGCCAAAATAGCAGGTTTAAGTAGGATTCAGAGTCTGCTAATACGCAAACTGTCCGGATTACAATTCAACAATCACGCATCACACCAAGAGCCAGGAAACTCATAACTTGACTAAGAAAAGACAAACACATGCCAACATTGAGATCAATCAGATATTGGATTATCCGAAAATGATTGTAAAGCAGCCATCACAAAAATGCTTCAACAAGCAATTACAAACTATCCTGAAACAACTGAAAAAATAGAGAAAAAAAAGCTTCTTTTTTTTTTTTTTAATAAAACCGGGGTGTGGGGAATGGGGGCGGGTAGGCGGCTGAGGCAAGAGGATCGCTTGAGCCTGGGAGGCTGACGCTGCAGTGAGTCATGATCGCACCACTGCACTCCAGCCTGGGTGACAGCGAGAGACTCCGTCTCAAAAAATAATAATAATAATAAATAAATAAAAGAAAAGAAAAAAGAACCAGATGGAAATTATAGAGTTGAAAAGCACAGTAAGCCAAAATAAAAAGCTCACTGAAGCCGGGCGCGGTGGCTCAAGCCTGTAATCCCAGCACTTTGGGAGGCCGAGACGGGTGGATCACGAGGTCAGGAGATCGAGACCATCCTGGCTAACACGGTGAAACCCCGTCTCCACTAAAAAATACAAAAAACTAGCCGGGCGAGATGGCGGGCGCCTGTAGTCCCAGCTACTCGGGAGGCTGAGGCAGGAGAATGGCGGGAACCCGGGAGGCGGAGCTTGCAGTGAGCCGAGATCTGGTCACTGCGCTCCAGCCTGGGCGACAGAGCAAGACTCCGTCTCAAAAAAAAAAAAAAAAAAAAAAAAAAAAAAAAGCTCACTGAATGGGCTCGATAGCAGCATGAATACCACGGGGAAAGAATCCGTGAACTGGAAGACAGAGCAATAAAAGTGACCCAATCTGAATAAAAGACGGAAAATAGACTGAAAAAAACTGATGGAACACAGCCTCAGAGACCTGCGGGACTATGTTTAAAAATCTAGGCCAGGCGCGGTGGCTCGCGCCTGTAATCCCAGCACTTTGGGAAGCTGAGGCGGGTGGATCACCTGAGGTCAGGAGTTCGAGACTAGCCTGGCCAACATGGTGAAACCCCGTCTCTACTAAAAACACAAAAATGAGCTGAGCATGGTGGCAGGCGCCTGTAAAATCAGCTATTCAGGAGGCTGAGGCAGGAGAATCCCTTGATCCCAGGAGGCAGAGGTTGAGTGAGCCGAGATCATGCCACTGCACTCCAGCCTGGGCGATGGAACACGACTCTGTCTAAAAAAAAAAATCACCAAAAATTGACCATAGATCTAAACGTGAAACTATAAAACTTTTAGGAAAAACATAGGAGAAAATCTTTGGGATCTTGGGCTAGGCAAAAAGTTCTTAGATTTGATAACAAAAGCATGAGCCATAAAATAAAATATTGATAAATGGGACCTCATTGAAATGAAAAACTTTTGCTCTGTGAAACACCCTGCTCAGAGGATGAAAAGACAAGCTACAGCCTGAGAAAAAGCATTTGCACACCCCCTGTCTGACAAAGAACTGGCGTGTATAATGTAGAAAAGCTCTCAAAACTCAACAGTAAAAAATAAAAATAAAAAAGCAATCCAATAGGAAAGTCAGCAAAAGATATGAAGAGACATTTCCATGAAGGGGATATACAGAATAAACACACACAAAGATGTCCGTCATCCTTAGCCATCATGCAGGTGCAAACTAAAAGTGCAACGAGACATCACACCTGTGAAAATGACTCATATGAAGAGCAGTACCACCACCAAACGCTGCCAAAGACCTGGAGAAGCTGGGCCACTCGTGCATTGCTAGTGGGAATGTAACATGGTACAGCCATTCTGGAAAACAGCTTGGCAGTTCCTTCAAGAACTAACCATCCAACTACCATGGGACCCAGCAGTTGTGCTCCTGGGCATTCATCCCCGAGAAATAAAGACTTTTTTTTTTTTTTGAGACGGAGTTTCGCTCTTGTTGCCCAGGCTGGAGTGCAGTGGCGCGATCTCAGCTCACTGCAACCTCTGCCTCCCAGGTTTAAGCGATTCTCCTGGCTTAGCCTCCAGAGTAGCTGGGATTACAGGCGCCCACCACCACACCTGGCTAAATTTTTTGTATTTTTAGTAGAGGTGGGGTTTCACCGTGTTGGCCAAGCTGGTCTCAAACTCCTGACCTCGTGATCTGCTCACCTCGGCCTTCCAAAGTGCTGGGATTACAGACGTGAGCCACCGTGCCCAAGAAATAAAGGCTTTTGTTCACACCAAAACTTGTACACAAATGTTCATAGCAGCTATATTTGTAACAGACCAGAACTGGAATCAGCCCAGATGTCCTCCAGCAGGTGAATGGCTAAACACACCATGGTGCTCCCAGTCCACGCAGTTCTACTCAGCATGGAAAAGGAACAGGCCATTGACACATGCAACTGGGATGAAGCATCGCCAAGGAATTATACTGAGCAAAAATATCCCATCCAAAAATGTTACTTACTATGTGATTTTTTTTTTTGAGACAGAGTTTTGTTCTTGTTGCCTAGGCTGGAGTGCAGTGGTGCAATGTCAGCTCATTGCAACCTCCGCCTCCCAGGTTCAAGTGATTCTCCTGCCTCAGCCTCCCAAGTAGCTGGGATTACAGGCACCCACCACCACGCCTGGCTAATTTTTTGTATTTTTAGTAGTGATGGGGTTTCACCATGTTGGCCAGGCTGGTCACAAACTCCTGACCTCAGGTGATCCACCTGCCTCAGCCTCCCAAAGTGCTGGGATTACAGGCGTGAGCCACCGCACCCAGCCTACTATGTGATTTTTAAATGACACAGTTTTAGAAAAGAACAGATTTGTGTTTGCCAGAGATTCGTGTCAGGCTGGGGACAGGAGGGAGGTGGGTGTGACTATAAATGGACGACATGAGTAATCCCATGGTTCTGGAGCCCTTCCGCATCGTGACTGTGGATGCACAAGCCTCGCCTGCTGATAAAATCATGCATAATTTAATATACACATAGAAATGAGTAAATGTAGAACTGAGGGACTCTGAATAAGATCCGTGGGTCGTATTGACATCCATACCCTGGTTGTGACGTTCCACTCTAGTTTTGTAAAATGGTACCCTTGGGAAACACTGAGCAAACCATGCAAGAGATCTCTCTATGCTATTATTTCTTACAACTTCATGTGAATCTACAATTATCTCAATACAATTTTGCACTGCAGCCAAGCACTGCAGCTCACACTCATAATCCCAGCCATTTGGAAGGCCAAGGAGAGAGGATCACTTGAGCCCAGGAGTTCAAAGCTGCAGTGAGCTAGGATGATGCCACTGCACTCCAGCCTGGGGGACAGGGCAAAACCCTGTCTCAAAAAAAATATAAAGATTTTAAAATAAATATTTAATGTTTCCCTGCCAGGAACGTTTTCTTTTCTTTTTTTTTTTTTTTTTTTTTGAGACGGAGTCTTGCTCTATCCCCCACGCTGGAGTGCAGTGGCGCCATCTCAGCTCACTACCAGCTCCGCCTCCAGGGTTCCCGCCATTCTCCTGCCTTGGCCTCCCGAGTAGCTGGGACTACAGGCACCCGCCACCACGTCTGGCTAATTTTTTATATTTTTAGTAGAGATGGGGTTTCACTATGTTAGCCAGGATGGTCTCCATCTCCTGACCTCGTGATCCGCCCACTTCGGCCTCCCAGAGTGCTGGGATTACAGGCGTGAGCCACCGCGCCCGGCCGCCAGGAACGTTTTCTAAGAAAATACCCAGAGGATCCACAAAGGAACAAAAATGATCATGGTCCTCTAGGAATTGTTTTTGATAGGGGAAGGAACACACTTCAGATCCTTGCTGAAAGGAAAAAAACTGTTTTCCTCTCCTCTCTCACATAGAACACCGCTTCCAACGCCAAACGGGGGCAGAGGGTTCCCACATCAGCAACTTCTATTCCCTGGACACCAACTGCGAGTCCAACGATTCTCTCTGACGCTCTCCACCTGCAGTTCGAGGCAGATCCCACAGGTTAGGGGCTCCATCCCACAGGTTAGGGGCTCTGTCCCACAGGTTAGGGGCTCCGTCCCACAGGTTAGGGGCTCCGTCCCACAGCCTGCCCCCACTTCAGGTGCTGGTGGAAGGTCTGTGTCGCTGGTACTTCTGATCAGGCAAGTGCGATTCAGGGGTTCCTACAACCCCTTCTTTGGGTTGGACACTTTGCTATGAATAGAATGGTTCATGGAACTCAGAGAAACATGTTTATTATAAAAGATATGATAAAGGATAGGGATGAGGAGTCAGATGAAGGGTCCATAGGCGAAGTCCAGAAGGGTTCTCAGCGCAGGAGCTGCCAGCCCCAGGGAGCTGGGGTGCTCCACTCCCCCCACAAAGAGATGCGTTCACCAGCCTGGGAGCTCTCCAAACCCCCACTGTTGAGGGACTTCCATGGAGACGTCATCGCAAAGGCATGACGCATTAGAAATGGTGCCTCTAGCTAGCCCCTCTCCCCTGCTCAGAGGTGGGGGTGGGGCTGAAGCTCCAGGCTTCTCATCATGGTATGGTCTCGCTGGTGACCAGCCCCCATCCAGGAACCCACCAAGAGTCACCCCATTAGAACAGAAGAAGCTCCTATTATCCAGGAAATTGCATTGGTTTCAGGAGCTCTGTGTCAGGAGCCAGGGGCAAAGACGAAATATCGATTTCTTATTATGTCACAATCCCACAGGACTGTGTGCGTGAATGTGCTGTGCAGTGTCAGGCAGCCATTCAAAATGACCCCACACCACCATCACCAGTGGCAGGCGAGGCTCTTTGCTAAGCAAAATCAGCAGTTTAGAGAAGAGAACAGACACGGCGCAAAGCCCAGAGGTGCCACACGGCTTTCTGCAGGGTGTCCACGAGTGCACTGGCTCAGCAAACGAAGCCCCCGAAATTCCAGATGAGGTCAGAGATTAGTTTCAGGGTGTCCGCAGCTTTGCCATGGATAGGAACTCGATTCTCAGTTCAGGATTCTTTGCTGTGGGAGTTTGGCTGACCATGAATTTGAGTGACGCCCGTTGGCCTCATGGCACCGTAGGCACGGACGTAGCCAAGTAGACAAGTGGAATCTCGTGCTGTACCTGAACCTTCCAGAAACAGAGCCTACAACCTGTGATCACGAGATGTGCCACCAGACAAGATGGCAGCTGAAGTCGGACTCCGCCGGCCCCTTCCTCCCTGCCTGGCTTCCTTGCATTCCTTGAGTGCACTCAGAACTCCACGCCCTGGTCAGCAGTCAGGCCTCAGCCATGGTGCTGCCTCTGCTCTGTGAAGTTCTGTAAGTAGTTCCTAAGATTCTGCAGGGTGTGAATTTTGCTGTTGTCCTGAATAATAGCAATGGCATTTTAACAAGTGTTTGAAATACAGATGACACACATTTAGGCCAGGCACAGTGGCTTGAACCTATAATCCCAGCTACTCCAGAGGCCGAGGTGGGAGGACCCCTTGAGCCTAGGAGATTCAGGCTGTAGTGAGCCCACGCTGAGCCACTGCACTCCAGCCTGGAGGACACAGCAAGACTCTGTCTCTAAAAAAAAAAATATATACATATATATATATATATGTACACTATTCTTTTGCCCAGGCTGGAGTGCAGTGGCACGATCTTGGCTCACTACAGCCGACATGGACACTGTAGCCTCAAACTCCTGGGTTCAAGTGATCTTCCCATCTCAGTCTCCTAGTGTTGGAAGTACAGGTGTGAGCCACCATGTTGGCCTTCTTTTTTAAATCTATGGTCATATATAAAACCTAGGCAATGTCGGGCGGGTACAGTGGCTCATGCCTGTCATTCCAGCACTTTGGGAGGCCGAGGTGGGTGGATCACGAGATCAGGCGATTGAGACCATCTTGGCTAACACGGTGAAACCCTGTTTCTACTAAAAATACAAAAAATTAGCTGGGCGTGGTGGCAGGCGCCTGTAGTCCCAGCTACTCAGGAGGCTGAAGAAGGAAGATGGTGTGAACCTGGGAGCTTGCAGGGAGCTGAGACAGCACCACTGCACTCCAGCCTGGACGATAGAGCAAGACTCCATCAGAAAACAAAACAAAACAAAACAAAACACCTAGGCGGCTGGGCGCGGTGACTCACGCCTGTAATCCCAGCACTTTGGAAGGCCAAGGTGAGTGGATCATGAGATCAGGAGTTTGAAACCAGCCTGGCCAATATGGTGAAGCCCCATCTCTACTGAAAATATAAAAATTAGCTGGGTGTAGTGGCGGGTGCCTGTAGTCCCAGCTACTCGGGAGGCCGAGGCAGGAGAATGACATGAACCCGGGAGGCAGAGCTTGCAGTGAGCAGAGATAGTGCCACTGTGCTCCAGGCTGGGCAACAGAGCAAGAATCCGTCTCAAAACAAACAAACAAACAAACAAACAAACAAAAACGACTAGGCAATGCCAGGTGCAGTGTCTCATGCCTGTAATCCCAGCACTTTGGGAGCCCAAGGCAGGCAGGCTGTTTGAGCCTATAAGTTCAAGACCAGCCTGGGCAACACGGTGAAACCCCATCTCTACTAAAAATACAAAAATTAGCCAGGTGCCTGTACTCCCAGCTACTCAGGAGGCTGAGGTGGGAGGACTGCTTGAGCCTGGGAAGTGGAGGCTGCAGTGAGCTATGATTACACCACTGCATTCCAGGGTGGACAACAGAGCAATACCCTGACTCAAGACAACAAACAAAAAACACAAACCCTGGGCAATATACACCTAATTGTTCTTAAAGTTATTCTTCTAGGGATGTGGTCATAAATAGTTTTTTCACCTTTTTAAATACTTTTGCTGTTGACTGGACTATGTACAGAGAACAACATTCCTGTTATGATTAGGGTTGCCAGATAAAATACAGTACAATCAGGTACATTTTAATTCCAGATAATAATTTTTTACTATAGTATGTGCTGGGCAATTTTTTTTTTTTTTTTTTTTTTTTTGAGACGGAGTCTGGCTCTGTCACCCAGGCTGGGGTGCAGTGGCCCCATCTCAGCTCACTGCAAGCTCCGCCTCCCGGGTTTACGCCATTCTCCTGCCTCAGCCTCCCGAGTAGCTGAGACTACAGGCGCCCGCCACCTTGCCCGGCTAGTTTTTTGTATTTTTTAGTAGAGACGGTGTTTCACCGGCTTAGCCAAGATGGTCTCGATTTCCTGACCTCGTGATCCGCCCGTCTCGGCCTCTCAAAGTGCTGGGATTACAGGCTTGAGCCACCGCGCCCGGCCTTTTTTTTTTTTTTAGACAGAGATTCGCTTTCATCATCCAGCCTGGATGGCTCAATCTTGACTCACTGCAACCTCCGCCTCCCGGGTTCAAGCGATTCTCCTGCCTCAGCCTCCCAAGTAGCTGGGATTACAGGCGCTCACCACCACACCCCGCTAATTCTGTATTTTTAGTAGAGACGGGGGTTTCACCGTGCTGGTTAGGCTGGTCTCGAACTCCCGACCTCAAGTGATCCGCCCACCTCGGCCTCCCAAAGTGTTGGAATTACAGGCGTGAGCCACCGCGCCCGTCCCATGCAATTTTGTATTTTTATCCACGAAATCTGGCAGTCCCAGCTATGATTACAAGCTCCAAATCCCTTTCCACCTGTGGGCGCCCAGACAGAACCAAGGCCACCGCAGCCCGGAGCCGCTGCCGCCCCACCCCTCCCAGCGCGTTCCCTTAGCCCCCTCGCGTTCCGGCTCCCCCGGCTCCAGAACCTTAAGGCCTGACCTGAGCACCGGCGGGCTCCTGGAGCTCACTGTCCAGCACCCGACGCACCTGGCCCCGCCGCGCAGCCCCTTCCCCCCGGTCTGAGTTTCCCTCCCGGCGCGCACTGCCCTTGTGACCCTTTCCCTCCCCGGCCATAGATGCAGATCTCGGCCAGAAGCTCCACTTCCCCGAGGCCGTCGCCCCTGCCAGGCAACTCCCCTGCGGCGTCGCCCACCCTGAGTTCTCCTCTTAGACGCTCCCTCGGTGTCCCCCAGCAGCCCCGCCGGTCTTCTCCCCACCTTCAGCCCCCTCCCCGACCCCGCAGGAAGGGGCCAGACTCCAGCCCAGCGCTTCCTGGTCCTTCCCTTCTGGGCGCCCTCCAGACCGTCCCCTTTAGGGAAGTTGGCCCGCGGCGCGCTCCCACCCCCGGGCCTCCGCCTGGACGGAGGGGCGAAATCCGGAGGGCGCACGCTCCGGCCGGGAGAAGGGGGTGCCGCCGGCGTTCCGATTTCTCAGGAATGGGGAAACAGAGGCACGGTGGGGGCTAGGCCTGGGGCTGGGCGCTGACCTAGGACCCTGCCCCGCCCCGCCTTGCGCCGCGCCCCTCCCGGGCCGGGCTTGCCCGAGCGGCTCCACGCGGGCCCGGGGCTAGTCCACCCGACAGGAGCTGGGGGCTGCAGCCCACGAGCCCACGAGCCCGCAGCGACGCATCCGGAGTGTAACCGCGCAGAGTCACGGAAACACTTTCCCGGTGTGGGCGCCTCGCTGCGCTTCTTCCCCGCGGACTGCGGCCCCCCAGGGCAGGACAGAGCCGAGATGCCCGGTCGGGAGCGATGCCTATGTCGGGGCGATGCAGCGGGGGAGATGCCTGGGGGGAGGGTGAGAGGGTGAAACCTGGTGGGGAACAATGGGGGTGGGTAGGCGATTCCTGGGGGAGGTGCCCGGTGGGGGGTGTTTCTGGTTCGCCCGGGGTCAGTGCGCGTCCCCCAGCCCACTGCGCCCGCCCTGCCCGTCCCACCGAGGTCCCCCGGGAGCGTCTGGGTCCACGGCTTCAGGGGGTTTCTCCGAGCCCTGGGCGTTGTTCTGGGGGAGCCGGGGCCCGGACCACCAAAGTTCGTGCGGGCCATGAGGTGTCCCGCGCCCGGGCTCGGGGATCCCAGCTCCCCGCTTCCCTCATGGGCGGCGTGTCCGGGACTGCAGGTGGAGACGGGGACGGGCGCCGCGGGGTCGCGGACAGCTGCAGGGCGGGACAGGGCGGGAGGCGGTGGGGCGGGACAGGGCGGGAGGCGGCGGGGCACAGAGTCCTCGGGCCGCAGGCGCGATCCGGGCAGCTTACTGGAGGCGGCGGGAGCGCGGTCGCGGCGCCTCCGGGGTGGGGTCCAGGTTGGAGGCCCCCGGGCGCACCGCCCTAGCCCCACCCCGGCCGGGTCCCCGCGCTGCCTCTGTAGAGAGGGAGGGAGGGAGGGAGGGAGGGAGGGAGGGAGGGAGGGAGGGAGGAAGGAAGGAAGGAAGGAAGGAAGGAAGGAAGGAAGGAAGGAAGGAAGGAAGGAAGGAAGGAAGGGGACGGTCGGCAGGCGTGGGGTCCGCGGCATCCTCAGGGCTCCTTCCTTCCGTCCGCTCCATCCCGCAACCTGTAGCCCGAGCGGGGTCTAGCTGCCCCCTCCCCGATCACAGCCGCCCCTGCGCCCGGCTCCTTTCCTCCCTCCCCAACCCGGAGCGCCTCCCCACCCTAATGCGGGAGTCCACGGAGCTCGGGAAGCCTCTTCCCCTCCCCACCGAGGTTGCCCAACGCCCCTTCCACCCTCCGAACCCCCGCAACCATCCCTCAAATGCCCCAGCGGCCAGCAGGGCTGGGGTGGGCGCAGGAGAGCCAGGGGTCCTGCCGGCATGCAGGGGTTTGGGGTCGGTGTGGCCCAATGAACGCGCGGGTTCAGATGAGCCTCCTGACCCAGCCCCAGAGGACAGTCTGAGAGGCCGGTGGCCGCGGATCCTGGATGCGCCTCCCTCCTGCCTGTGGTTTCCCTTTATTCCCGCAGCGCTGTGAGTCCACCTTTCACTTACCGGAGCCACATCCAGAACCTTCTCCTGGGACCACAGCGTGGGCTTCCGAGACCTGTGTGACCTCAGCTCTGCCCCTTCCAGGCTGCGTGGTGAAGCCCTCAGGACACTCCGCCTGGGTTGGTCGGGTGAGATGGATGAGGGACAACGTGGTGAGGTCCCCATCATGGTGGAGAGTGACCAGTAGGTGCCCAGGACCCGACCCTTGTCTGCACCCAAGAGCAGCCATCCCCTCTGCAGCAGCCCCCGCCTGGTCGCTCTGGAGTCCTCCCCACCTCCCTCCCCAGTGGGGCACACAGCATTCTTGCTGCCCTGAAAGGCAGACGGGAGGCACAGGAAGGCAGAGGGGTGCCAGGTCTGAGATTCCAGACAGAAGGGACCATGGGGCTCCACTCCACCACCACTGTAGGCAGGGGACTGGCAGGTGTACACCCTCACTCCTGTGGGGCCCAGGGACACAGCTACCCTCCTTTGAGGCCCTGGCCCTCAGGACCCTGCCACAACGAGGTCTGTGCCTCCCCAGTGACCAATGGTCACCGGGCTCGGGGTCACCCAGCTGCTTCCACATGCGACACCATCAGCTCCATGCCTTACCCCCAAGCTGGGCTCATAACCTTAATTCACAGCTAAGAAACTCAACCAAGGTCACATCACATGAGGGCGAACCCCCCAGGGCCACAGTGCTCCAAGTACGGAGGGCTCCCTGCCTTCAGAAGATGCTGTGGGTCCACCTGCAGCCTTAGTGGACAGAGGACCAGGGCACCAGCTGCTCTTCTGTCTCAGTGCTGAGCACCCCTGACTCGCACTGCCCTGTACAGGTAGGGCTCAGAGTCTGTGCACAGAACTCAGATAAAACACCTGGTCCTGGGATGTCACACTTTGGTTCAGATGAATGAAAAAGTAAGATACTGACACTCTGGATGACTGAGAATCGACTTATGTCTTTCCCATAATGGGAAACTGTCCCATGAAAAGCCACTTACATGTTTGGATGGTCCTGTAGAAAATATTTTTTTTCTCCTTATCTCTCTATAAGATGCATAAGAATGCAATTTAAGACAAACAGCAAATAAATACCATCTGTGCATGTACCAAGCACTTGCAGACTTAAAAAAAAAAAAAAGAAAAGAAAAAATAAGATACTGTATCTTGGGCACACAGAAAGTGCCCATCAAAGATTAAATGAATGGACTGCAGCTGGTGGGGGTGTGGGGTCCTGGCTTGCTGGAACAGTCCCAGTTGATGCTGGGTCCTGGTCCCATGACGTGTAGTGTGCCCTTCCGTGCTCCAGGGTGTCCCATGTGGGCACTTAGTCCAAGGACCACCCAACACACAAAACAGTATCTTCCTGTGAGGGGCCAGAGAATAGGCCACACCAGCTGCCCTGCACAAGTTGGAAGGCACTAGGAGGGACCTGTCAACCTGCACTCAGTCACTCACTGGCGGGTCCCTCTGGGAAGAGCTGTTGCTCTTTGGCCCCAGGAATCTTCTAATTCTGCACCTGAGTGCCAGGCAATTGTGGGGCCCCATTAACCTACTCCACAAAGCGTAGGAGGGCTTGCTCTCCGCACTGGCCAGACTCCCTCAGCACATACAACAAAGAAGTCCCCCTTCCCTCTGATTCTAGCAGGAGGCTGTCAGGGGCAGTCATGACACAGGCATATATAGTGTGTCAGAGCCCGGAGAGGGGATGAGGACAGCAAAGTGTTACTTCATAGAGCATGGCCCCGGAGAGCCTCCCACTATGCTGACATATGGGCAGCCGTCTGGGAGTTTGACACTGGCAGACGGGAAGAGCATTCCAGGCAGACAAGACTCAGTGCAAATACCCCAAAGCAAGCACCAAGGAGGCCGGGGGCTGCTGCAGAGCTGATGAGGGGATGGCAGGGGCAGAGCAGGCCTGAGAACACTGGCCTCCACTCTGAATGAAACAGGGATGATCCCCGGGCCAGGCACAGTGGCTCACGCCTGTAATCCCAGCGCTTTGGGGGAGGCCGAGGCAAGCGGATCACGAGGTCAGGAGATGGAGACCATCCTGGCCAACATGGTGAAGCTCCATCTCTACTAAAAATACACAAATTAGTTGGGCGTGGTGGTGCACGCCTGTAGTCCCAGCTACTCGGGAGGCTGAGGCAGGACAATCGCTTGAACCCGGGAGGCGGAGGTTGCAGTGAGCCGAGATTGCCCCATTGCACTCCAACCTGGGGACAGAGCAAGACTCCGTCTCAGAAAAAAAAAAAAAAGAAAGAAAAAGTAAAAAAAAAAAAACAAAAAGAAGGCCGGGCGCGGTGGCTCAAGCCTGTAATCCCAGCACTTTGGGAGGCCGAGATGGGCGGATCACGAGGTCAGGAGATCGAGACCATCCTGGCTAACACGGTGAAACCCCGTCTCTACTAAAAATACAAAAAACTAGCCGGGCGAGGTGGCGGGCGCCTGTAGTCCCAGCTACTCGGGAGACTGAGGCAGGAGAATGGCATAAACCTGGGAGGCGGAGCTTGCAGTGAGCTGAGATCCGGCCACTGTACTCCAACCTGGGCGGCAGAGCAAGACTCCGTCTCAAAAAAACAAAAACAAAAACAAAAACAAAAAGAAACAGGGAGCCCCTTTTGGGTGTCAGTGCCCTGTCTCAGTTCCTCAGCTATGGTGGAAGGTAAAAGCAGTTTACCTTTTAACTATATGAACAGGCATGGCGGTGTTCCAATTGAACTCCTTAGGAAGCTGACATTTTATTTTATTTTTTTGAGACGGAGTCTGGCTGTCACCCAGACTGGAGTACAATGGCGCAATCTCGGCTCACTGCAACCTCTGCCTCCTGGGTTCAAGTAATTCTTCTGCCTCAGCCTCCCGAGTATCTGCGATTACAGGCGCCCACCACCACGTCTGGCTAATTATTATTATTTTTTTAATTTTCAGTAGAGACAGGGTTTCTCCATGTTGGCCAGGCTGGTCTCGAACTCCTGATCTCAGGTGATACACTCGCATCGGCCTCCCAAAGTGCTGGGATGACAGGCGTAAGCCACTGTGCCCGGCCGATATTTGAATTTCATATACTTTTCATATATCCTGAAATACTGTTTTAATTCTCCCCCAACTTCTTAAAAACGAGAAAAGCATTCTTAGCTCAGGCACCATACAGAACCCGGCTGCAGGCTGGACATGGACTTTGGAACAGTCGGCGTGTGGGTGAAGGGGGACATCCCGGGGCAGGGGCAGGCTCCGGGCAGAGGCGGCCGGGCTAACTCCACGCTCCCGCTCTAGCCGGTGACCGCCACGCGGGCTCGTCTCACTCTCACACTCAGGCCGAGAAAACGCCGAAAGCCGTGTCACCAACGGAGGACCTCGGGGCCACATTCAGCCTGCAGAGTTTATATGGTCGGCTCAGACATTTGTGTTAGGAAATAACACATTAAAAGTACACATTTTCTTCAGACCCTGAGAGCGGACGAGTCCCGCGCGCTCCGCACCGCCAGTCCCGGTCCCGCGCCCGCCCAGAGGGCCGCCCTCCTCCCGCCGACCCGGCTCGGGGCTTAGGCGTTAATCCCGCCCCCGGGGGGCCGCGCCGGGAGCCCGATCGCCTTAGGCTCAAGGGCTTAGGTCTCAGCCCACGGGGCCCAACCGCACCGCACTGAGCGGCCTCCGCGCCAGGTAAGGGGATTCGGGGCGGGACCGGGACCCGCGCTGCCGGCCATCCCGGAAACCCGCGGTGGGCCGTTGAGTGCGCGCCGAGCCGCCGCCAACGGCCAAGCCACGGGAACAAACCGCGGCGGCCGCACCCCGCCCCGCCAAGGCGCCTGGGCCCTGCCCGTCGCCCCCCCGCGCCAGAGCTCGCACTGCGCCTGCGTAGTTTGCCCACCCAGACCCCGAGGCGGAGCCGCAGCGCGCACTGTGTCTGCGTCTTCCGCCCGGCCCCGCCCCAGCGGCAGTGCCCCAGCCGCTTCGTCCTCCCACCCGGCCAGGGACGAGGCGGGGCGGGTACGCGGACATTGCGCCTGCGCGCGTAGACCCCGCCCCCAAGTCGGCCCCGCCCCCGGCCAGCCCCGCCCCGCGCCGCGCGGGGCCCTGGGAGGGGCGCAGCGTCCGGCGGCGTCGCGGGCGGCGGGCGGCGGGGCCGCGGGAGGGGCGCGGGGGGCAGACAAAGCCGCGGTAATGAATGGAGCGTCCGCCCGCGCCGCCGTCGTCCGCAGCCGGCCGGGAGCCGCCCCAGAGGCCGGGCCGAGGTGAGTGCGCGGGCGCCGCCGCCCCGCCGCCCGCCGCGAGCCCCGTCCCCCGCGGACCGCGCCGGGGCCGGGCCGGGCCGCGCCATTGTCTGCGCCGCGCCGGGCCGGGGCCGGGGCCAGGCGGGCGGGGGCGCGGCTCCGTGGCCTCGGGGTCCCCGCCTGGCGCCGCCCCGGACCCGCCCCCGCGCGGACCCCGGCCCTGACAGCTGGCGCGGGGGCGGCGCCGACTGAGCGGCCGAGTGCCCGGGGTCGGCGCCCGGCCTGGCCCACGTGCCCGCGCCGCTGCTTCCGGGCGGACGGGACGGGGCTCGGGGCGCCGCCCGGGTCCGCCGGGAGCGCGCTGTCCCGGCCACGTCGAGTTGCCCCGCGAGCCCGGTCCCTGGGACTTCTCTGGATGTGTCATTCCCGTCCCACCTCCAGGAAGGGCCACCCGGGCCCTGCTTCATGTCTCAGCCCAGATGGGTCCTTGCGACGCTCCCCGAGGCAGGTTATTGTACGTGGTTCTGGGGATGACCGTTCACATTGAATGAATAAAAACATAACTTGCCTTGCGAACCATAATTTCAAATGTTTTTCGACTGCAGTGGTTTTCCTACACCCAAATGAGCTCGCAGTCAGTTTTGTTTCTTCTTTTGTCCCGTTGTGTGACCCACACGGTCTTCATTGCTAAGAGAATCGCAGCCCCTCGGGCTCCCTTCTGCGCCTTCGTATTCCGGGTGGCCCTGGCAGACCCGGGCACCGCTGTGGAAACGTCCCGGCCAAGCTGAGCCGTCAGAAGCTTCTGTTGTTCTGGTGTTGGTCAAAAGGGAAGTTATTTGTTTTGAAGTTAGCCCTGATCAGATTATGTGCATAGTTTTTAGAAATCCATTCAGACCTTATAATGAGGCCAGTTTGGTAAAGCAAGGGCACCCTGCGACTTTTTACATAGAAATATTTTTTATTTTTTTCTGTGTATGTCATGGTGACAAAATTGAGACTAGGAAGGATTTGGTTGGGATTTTTTTTTAACTGCCATGAATAAGCCACATTTTGATTATCAATTAATTTCAGTTACTAAACAAAGTTATCTTGGCCGGGTGCGGTGGCTCACGCCTGTAATCCCAGCACTTTGGGAGGCTGAGGCGGGCGGATCACGAGGTCAGGAGATCGAGACCATCCTGGCTAACACGGTGAAACCCCCGTCTCTCCTAAAAATACAAAAAATTAGCCAGGCGTGGTGTCGGGCGCCTGTAGTCCCAGCTACTTGGGAGGCAGAGGCAGGAGAATGGCGTGACCCGGAAGGAGGAGCTTGCAGTGAGCCAAGATCGCGCCACCGCACTCCAGCCTGGGGGACAGAGCGAGACTCCATCTCAAAAACAACAAAAAACAAAACCAAAGTTATCTTGCAAGAGGAAAGTTTACAGGAGTTCGATTCCATAGGGTTTCCAATGGGACGTCCATACAAGGATGCACACTTCCCGTAGTCCTTAAACGGATTATATCTGCTTGTCATGACTGGCTTTTTTTCAAGAAAAGATCTAGCACAGGTTAAGAGAGATTCTGTGAATCTTGACAAAGCTTCACGGGGCCCAGTTTTTGAGGTGAGGACACAGTTAATCTATATGGAAAGAAACCTAAGACTTTTGGTCCACTTGACAGGTGGTTACAGTCTCCCCCAACACACCCTCATCCAGTTAATTCCTGAATAAGGTGGTCGATGTTTCGGGTGTAAAACTGCTGCTCTTTAAGGTCGCCTCCTCCCCCCTCCCCCCCACACAGTGAGTGACTCAGCTGTGCAAAGTATGCCCATAACACCTTGGAGAAAGACTAAGAAAATGACTAGGGGAGCGGACTGACTTCTGTGTGTGCAAAGGAGCTGAGAAGCAGCTTTTTTAGTGAAAGGTGTGTGTGTGTCTCAGATTCCTGGTGAGGATCCCTGGGGAGTGGAACGCTGGGGGCATGACGGGCAGTAAGTGACCATGGTCAGTGCCGCCCTTCGCTTTGTTTTGCATTTTTTCTTTGCCTGGCTTTAGCTTCTGGTCTGGTTCTCTTTGGTGTGGTGGTTGTCTTTTGAGAGGAGGGAGCAGGTGAAACTGCTGGGTGTGGCTCTGCCCAGCCCTGGGGTAGAGGCCAAGCTGACCCTTCCTTACCAACGTTGTTTCCTTCACTGTTTAAAACTCAGGACCTGAGAATGTACCTGTAGGAATCCCTCTTATTTACATTTGGCTGTGTAAGAAAGTCAGTGTGGGTTTAGCTCGTGACACCCCTTAGCGTTTTGGTTTTGTCTTTCCGTTTCAGTGTCTGTGGATACCAGCTGCTCTGTGGCTTCAGCCCCTTTCGGGGGTTCGGCCCTCTCTGTAGGGCCTTCCAGGCCCTTCTCCTGCTCCCCACTTTTCAGCATCTAGGTTTGTCCTCCTTCTGCAGTACCTCAGATCGCTTCCTTGCTAATCATTGGATATGTGCTTTTGGTAGTTCAAATTCTGGGAGGTATCGTTGGGAATAAAATAAGCTCTTTGCCGTTTCTGAGGCGGAGGGGAGCAGGAGAGACAGAGGTGCTTGCCTCTCTGCCTGCTGGGGCCATGGTGGTTTTAAAAGAAGGCCCTGGCCTCAGGGAACATGGTGGTGGTGAGGAGCAGCATAAACCAGAGAAAAAGGCTCAGTAGGTGCTTCAAGGAGAAACACCGGCAGGTGAGAGCAGGGGTAATCCTGGTTTCTCGGGAAAGTGTGCTCCGGAGACCTCATGGGGAGAGGAGGTTAGAGTCCAGCCCTGAAGGGTCTGGGGGCGATGGCAGAAGCCCCAGGAAAGCATCATCCATGAGGTGCAGAGGCAGCCTTGCAGCATCCCAGTGCGCGCCTCCTGCCTGGCCCACGAGCCTGCTGCTGAAGCCACCTCCCAGCTCCCCCAGGTTGTTTGGGGATTCAGGGGACATGCAGTCTAAATGACCCGCGCTGGAATCCCGGCCAGCTTCCCATCCCTCATTCGAGGTGAAGGCCGCGCTGGAATCCCGGCCAGCTTCCCATCCCTCATTCTGTGAAGGCCGCGCTGGAATCCCGGCCAGCTTCCCATTCCTCATTCTGTGAAGGCCGCGCTGGAATCCCGGCCAGCTTCCCTCCTCTCATTCTAGGTGAAGGCGGCGCTGGAATCCCGACCAGCTTCCCATCCCTCATTCTAGGTGAAGGCCGCGCTGGAATCCCGACCAGCTTCCCATCCCTCATTCTAGGTGAAGGCCGCGCTGGAATCCCAGCCAGCTTCCCACCTCTCATGAAGCCTTTTCAGCAGCCATGGCCCAGGTCTTTCCCAGCAAAGTCTGTGTGCAATAGAAACAGCTGATGCTGGCCTGGCCCTGGGGGTGGGGCTGTGACTGATGCAGCCCCCTCCCTGATAAGGGTCAGGAGGACCTGGCCCCCAGCCCTTCCTGCCTCACCACCCACCTCGCCACCTCCACAGACAAACCCTGAGGGGCTGAGTTCCTCCAAAGCTGCCCCTCATCGAGGCCCACCTGGTGGTGTCTGCTCTACGTGTTTGCTGCAGAGAGCAGGGTCGGGAGCATGTGCATTTGGGAGAGCTCTGGTTACTCCGTCACAGAAGCCACGCTCCACATCCTGTAAGTGAGAGGCTCCCAAGCAGTGTTCAGCCACAGTTGCGATGTCAGGCCTGTCACTAGTGGGACTGCCCGGACCCCCATGGTACGGGTACACGGCGAGGGTGCTGGTGTTAAATACAGGGGACCCACAAAACTACCAGCAGAACAATCCACATGACCCTGTCGTGTGACCCAGAGCATTTCAGGGACAGAACTCAGACCGGCTGACCTTAGTGTGTTGCTGGCTTGCTTTGGAAGGTGCCCTGTTTCCAAGACGGCCTCGCCTGGGTTCCTGAGCACGTCTGACAGAGCAGCTCTGACTCCGGACTTCTGGAGTCAGACCCCTTGCCACTGTCTTTGACCTTTAGCTTTGGGTTCCCCTTCTCTGTTTGTTTGTTTATTTCTTCTCACTCTGTCGCCCAGGCTGGAGTGCAGTGGTGCAGTCTCGGCTCACTGCAGCCTCTGCCTCCTGGGTTCAAGTGATTCTCCTGCCTCAGCCCCCCGAGTAGCTGGAATTACAGGCTCCAGCCACCGCACACACTCAGCTAATTTTTGTTTGTTTGTGTTTTGAGATGGAATCTTGCTCTGTCACCCAGGCTGGAGTGCAATGGCGCAATCTCAGCTCCCTGCAACCTCTGCCTCCTAGGTTAAAGCAGTTCTTCTGCCTCAGTCTCCTGGGATTACAGGCATGTGCCACCATGCCTGGTTAATTTTTTTTTTTTTTGTATTTTTAGTAGAGACGGGGTTTTACCATGTTGGCCAGGCTGGTCTTGAACTCTAGATCTCGTGGTCTGCCCACCTCGGCCTCTCAAAGTGCCAGGACTACAGGCGTGAGCCACCGCGCTCAGCCAGTGTTTGGATTTTTAGTAGTGTCACCATGTTGGCCAGGCTGGTCTCAAACTCCTGACCTTAGGTGACCCACCCGCCTTGGCCTCTCAGAGTGCTGGGATTACAGGCATGAGCCACTGCACCTAGCCCCCTTCTCAGTTTAGCCCAGACCTGGATGTTGGCTTCTGTGTGAGCAGCTGTTGTGAGCCCGTGGCTCCTGCTGGAATCTGTGGCAGTGATGCTGCTGTGCACCCTCAGAATAGGTGAAGGCTACTCTCAGGTGTAGCCCGGATGGTAATTTATGTCCTCAGGAGGAGGAACTGCCATATGCCCGTCTGAACCAGGCCCGGAGTCTGATACGTAGCTCTTTGACTCCCTCGGTGTACTCGACAGCCTGTTGAGAGCGCGTGTGCTCTGAGCTGAAAACGAATATACTTCCGTTGTTTGAAGGTTATTGTAAAGTTTCTAACTTACGGAGTTGGCACTCCTGTGTCCCTTGCCCCCAGCTGGAGCTACTGTGACTGCCACCCACTGCCACCTGGCACTTGCTGGACTGTCTGGAAGGAAATTGGAGATATCAGGACACTTCTCTAAGTGTTCTTTCTCCTGAGAAAGGGAAAAGGACATTCTCCTGTCTAACGACAGTCGCGATCGATGGCATCTACGAAACTGTGTCCCTTGGCATCATCCAGTAGCCAGTCCATGGTCCGACTTCCCCAGTTGTCCCCCAGCGTCCTTACTAGCTGTTTTTCGCAACCAGAATCGAGTGCAGGGCCACACGTCACAGTGACTGTGATGTCTGTCTTCGTGTGGAGCCCCCGGAGCACCCCCTGTGATCTGGCAATGGGAGACTTGATTTGATGCAGGGGGCATGTTTGGGGCGCAGGTAATGCTGTGTGCTGCACTGTGGGTGGAGGCTGTCCCATGAGGACGGATGCATCTTTGCTCGCTGGCCCTTTAAATTGTGTGCCCGCCCCCCGCAGTTGGCAAGTTAGATGAGGGGGTATCTCAGGGTGTGTGGACGCCCTCCCCCCATCAGACTTCCACATACTGTTTGCTGGTCTCCCCAGAACCCGTGGGCAGCAACACCTTGACTTTCGTATGCTGTTGTTCCTTTTTTTCTTTATCTTTATCTATGTTTTCCTTCTTTGCTGCCTCTTAGAAAATGCTGAGTTCTTTCCCTTTATTACCAATGTTTAGCGGAAGGTGGTCTAGTAGACACCTCCGTGGGGGCAAATGTTTTTACTTTTCCTTTGTCGTCTTTGAGTATCAAGGTGGACTAGTGGACTTTTATTTATTTATTCACATGTCATAATCTAGTAAAGCCTTTTGTTTTGTGATGCTCAAATGGCTATAAATGTGACCAGTTGGGAGCGCCTTCCAGGCTGGCCCCTGTGTCCTTTTCACTCAGCACATGGTCCTGGGAGTGCATCCTTTCTGGCCCAGCGTCCCAGGCCCACGGTGACGGCTTTCCCTGGCCTGCGTCAGCTGCTTCTCCGGAGTGTCTGGGCTTCTTTTCGTGCAGAAAGGCATCTGGACATCAACGTCCGGGCCGTAGACGTGGTCACTGTGTTTGTTATTGCTTAATGCCCTCTTCATGGACACAGCTAGAAAATACATATTTAAAATGTTGTGAGTTCATTCTGGTATTCTCAATATGAATTACAATTACAATTAATTTTCATTAAAATTGTGTAGTTTTGCTGGGTGTGGTGGCTCACACCTGTAATCCCAGCACTTTGGGAGGTAGTTTTGCTGGGTGTGGTGGCTCACACCTGTAATTCCAGCACTTCAGGAGACTGAAGTGGGGAGACCACTTGAGCTCAGGAGTTCCAGACCAGTCTGGGCAACATGGCAAAAACCCCATCTTCACAAAAACATACAGAAATCAGCTGGGCAAGATGACAATGTGCCTGTAGTTCCAGCTGCTCAGGAGGCTGAGGTGGGAGGATCACTTGAGCCTGGGAGGTTGAGGCTGTGTGAAGCCGCAATCATGTCACTGCACTGCAGCCGGGGTGACAGAGTGACACCCTGTCTCAAAAAAAAAAAAAAAAAATATATATATATATATATAGTTTTACATAATTTCTTTGAATCTTAAATTATATATTCTGAAAAATCTTAATACCATTTGTATAATTACTTGTTTTTTGCTAAAATGTACATAAAATAGGTTGTGGAATTACAATACTACTACTACGAAGAAAACTGCTTCGTTAAGTTTGTAGGTTTTTTGTTGAGTTCTTTTTGTCCTTAGTTATCTTCCACTTTGGATGAATAAAGTGCTGTGTTTTAAAGTTCCTTGACAAATACTCTTGTTCTATTTTTTATTTTATTTATTTTTCCCAAGAAAGAAATAAGACAAATATTCTTTTCTCTGGTTATGTTGCCCATTTGTTTCAGATCATTTTTAGATTTAAGATTGTTAAAAAATTTTATGTACAAAATAATTACCTGTTATAAAGGTCAGAGCTGCATAAAAGCTACCTTTCCTATCCCCACCACTCTTGTAAGCAACTTTTTTTTTTTTTTTTTTTTTTTCTGAGACGGAGTCTCGCTGTGTCTCCCAGGCTGGAGTGCAGTGGCGTGATCTCGGCTCACTGCAAGCTCCGCCTCCCGGGTTCACGCCATTCTCCCACCTCAGCCTCCCAAGTAGCTGAGACTACAGGCGCCCGCCACCTTGCCCGGCTAGTTTTTTGTATTTTTAGTAGAGATGGGGTTTCACCATGTTAGCCAGGATAGTCTCGATCTCCTGACCTCGTGATCCACCCGCCTCGGCCTCCCAAAGTGCTGGGATTACAGGCTTGAGCCACCGCGCCCGGCCTTTTTTTGTTTTTAGAGACAAAGTCTTGCTGTGTTGCCCAGGCTGGAGTGCAGTGGCTCAGTCTCGGCTCACTGCAACCTTGGCCTTCCGGGTTCAAACAATTCTCCTGCCTCAGCCTCCCGAGTAGCTGGCACTACAGGCACACACCACCACGCCCAGCTAATTTTTTGTACTTTAGTAGAGATGGGGTTTCACCGTTCGCCCAGGCTGGTCTCGAACTCGAGCTCAGACGTTCCACCTGCCTCGGCCTCCCAAAGTGCTGGGATAACAGGCATGAGCCACCGTGCCCGGCCTAGGCAACCCTTTTTACTTCTGCTACGTCCTGTAAAAATAAGCAAAACGCACCCACAACTCATTTCCCCACCTGTCTTTCACAAAAGTTACCATGGGCTGTTGACACTGTGTGTGTCTGGTTTTTCTTGTTTGTTTTGAGATGGAGTCTCGCACTGGATTCAAGCGATTCTCCTGCCTCAGCCTCCTGAGTAGCTGGGACTACAGGCACCCGCCGCCACGCCTGGCTGATGTTTATATTTTTAGTAGAGATGGGGTTTCACCATGTTGGCCAGGCTGGCGTCGAGCTCTTGGCCGCAAATGATCTGCCAGCCTCAGCCTCCCAAAGTGCTGGGATTACAGGTGTGAGCCACTTGCACCTAACCTGTTTGTTTTGAGACACCGTCTGGCTCTGTTGCCCAGGCTGGCGTGCAGTGGCCTGATCTTGGCTCCCCACAGCCTTGACCTCCGGCCTCAAGTGATTTTCCCACCGCACCCTCCCGAGTAGCTGGGACTACAGGCACATGCCACCATGCTGGCTGATTTTTTCAAATTTTTTGTAGAGATGGGGTCTCACTATGTTGCCCAGGCTGGTCTTGAACTCTTGAGCTCAAAAGATTTACCTGCCTTGGCCTCCCAAAGTGCTGGGATTACAGGCGTGAGCCGCCGTGGCTGGCCCCTGCGTGTCTGGTTTTTCTGCTGAGCACATGTATGAATGTGTGGGTCCTGTTGACGGACTCTGATCCTTTGCCGTCGGATGCTGCTGTGACAGACGTTGCCGTGTGTTGCATTGTGTCTGGTGAGGGCTGTCTTCAGGTCTGTTCCTAGCGTGCGGTTGCTGGGTAGGAGGATACGTGTAATTTTGGTGAGTGCTGCCAGATTCTCCCGCACAGCACTGGGGGAGACGCCAGATTCCCCTGCACAGGCCTGCGCCCCGTCAGCACTGGGGGAGACGCCAGATTCCCCCGCACAGGCCTGCGCCCCGTCAGCACTGGGGGAGACGGCCTGACCCACAGAGGGCGCTACTAAGCATTTGGATTTTTGCCAGGATGATAGGGTGAGAAGGGGTATCTTGAACTGGTTTTCATTTAATTTGCTTCAATCTGAATGTGAAAAATGAAGAAAATGTGCTTTACTAAATTGGATGTAGCATGGAGCGCTTGAGATCATTGAATGCACGTGGCTCATTTTGTTAGTAAGTCCCTGAGGGCGGTTGGCCCTGTGCGTGGGACCTGTATGCAGCGGCCCGGATGTTTCTGCTGCAAAGTCACTTGGAAGGTGGTTTCTCTTCTTTATTTTTTGTACAGCGGAGGCCTTGCTTTTTTGCTGGGACTGGACTTGAGCTCCTGTGCTCAAGCGATCCTCTCACCGTGGCCTCCAGGTAGCTGGGACTACGGGCGTGAGTCACTGCACCCAGCCTGGTATAGCTTTATAAGTGTGTTTTTAAACCTTTTTTATTTTAAAGTGTGGCACAGATACAGAAACAGAAATGGAATAAAATCAACGTCCAGCGTAATATGATGAGATGAACACAGTTGTAACTGATGCTTGGGTCAAGAGGTGCTTGCCAGCTTCCAGAGCCCCTGTGCGTATCGCCCCAGCCCCTCCCTCCCAGCAGAGGCTGCCTCGATCTTACTGTTACAGCAGCTACTTCCTTATTCTTTGTTGTTTTGACTGAATTGAGTACCTCTAAATATTAGTTAAGTTTTTCCTTTTTTTTTTAGACTGAGTCTCACTCTGTTGCCCAGTCTGGAGTGCAGTGTTGCAATCTTGGCTCAGTGGAACCCCTGCCTCTCGGGGTCAAGCAGTTCTCCTGCCTCAGTCTCCTGCGTAGCTGGGATTACAGGTGCCACCACCATACCTGGCTAATTTTTGTGGTTTTAGTAGAGATGGGGTTTCACCTGCTGCCAGGCTGGTCTCGAACTCCTGACCTCAGGTAATCCACCCGCCTTGACCTCCCAAAATGCTGGGATTACAGGTGTCCATGCCCAGCTGACCTTTCAGTCTGAATCTACAGGTTACATTATCCACCCCACCTCCTGTGGAAGTATTTTCGGAGGTAACTTGGTGGTTGGACTAGATTTTGCTGCATTCTTCTGGAGAAGCCCAGTGTGTTCCTCTATCCTTTGGTTTCCTGTAGATTGTGGTTGGTTTTGAGTCAGGGTCTCGCTTCGTGGCCCAGAATTCGGTGCAGTGGCACTCCTGGGCTCAGGTGGTTTTCCCACCTCAGCCTCCCTGATAACTGGGACCGCAGGCGCACATCACCATCCCCAGCTAAGTTTTAAACAATTTTTTGTAGGCCGGGTGCGGTGGCTTATGCCTGTAATCCCAACACTTTGGGAGGCTGAGGCGGGCAGATCACGAGGTCAAGAGATTGAGACCATCCTGGCCAACATGGTGAAACCACGCCTCTACTAAAAACACAAAAATTAGCTGGGCGTGGTGGTGGGTGCCTGTAATCCCAGCTACTTGGGAGTCTGAGGCAGGAGAATCGCTTGAACCCGGGAGGCGGAGGTTGCAGTAAGCTGAGATCGCGCCACTGCACTCCAGTCTGGGGACAGACCAAGACTCCGTCTCAAAAGAAAAAAAAAAAAAGTGTGATGTTCTGGCTGAGTTATTGCTTCTTTATGTAGTAGATGAACTAGTAAAGAGAAACCTTTTCTTATCCATACTCTCTGGTGTTATAGTTCATGGAGAAAACTGAAGATAAATGCCTGATTCTTTTTTTAAATTCATCAGTTTTCACAATGATTAATCATTTTCCTATCAGCCTCCAGAGGTGACCAGTTAGGGATTTGATGTTGATATTGATGAACTAATGAATTTAAACATATTTGGGGTGTTAAATTCTGTCCTCTTTGGACACTGGGAGCCTTTACAAGCTGGCTCCTGGATCCTTTTGACATCATCCCTGAACTCTGAGGTTTCTGGCTGTCTGGTGTGTTCTACGCTTGTCTTGTAGTTTTCCTGCTCCAGACCCAAAATAAGCCATTTCTTCAGCTTTGGTTTCTTTTAATGGCTTGGAAGTGATGTTTCAAAACCACGGTCTGCATGTGACAGTGTGACAGGTGCTTACTGCTGTTGGATTGGCCGCTGGTTCTAGGCCTCTGCTGGAGTGTGTGGGCTGCTTTCTGACAGGGCGTTCGCTTGGCCATGCTTTAGTCTTATGTCTCCGTCCTCTTTTTCCACTGAGAGTCTTGGTCTCAAGGACAGTGGAGATGAGAGAATTGGAATATTGCATCATGTCTCATCTGTCTTATCTCTTGCTACAAACATCACAGTCTCAACAATGGCAGTACAACTACCACCTATATCCTTACCGAAAACAGTGAAGATGGTTTTTGCCTCAGTCTTCCCATTCTTTTTTTATTTTTTTGAGATGGAGTCTTGCTCTGTCACCCAGGCTGGAGTGCAGTGGCGCAACCTCGGCTCACTGCAAGCTCCGCCCCCTTGGGTTCACGCCGTTCTCCTGCCCCAGCCTCCCGAGTAGCTGGGACTACAGGCACCCGCCTCCGCGCCTGGCTAATTTTTTGTATTTTTAGTAGAGACGGGGTTTCACTGTGGTCTTGATCTCCTGACCGTGTGATCCGCCCGCCTCGGCCTCCCAAAGTGCTGGGATTACAGGCTTGAGCCACCGCGCCCGGCCAGTCTTCCCATTCGGTGTAGTTATGCACTGTCTCAGCTGCAGAGCGTGCAGCCATTACGTGCTACGATGCCCCGCAGCTCAGGACACGGCCACGTCTGATAAACCCATCAAAGTCGAAAATGCACTTAATACCTGACTGGAGCCTGGGCATGGTGGCTCACGCCTATAGTCCCAGCACTTTGGGAGGTTGAGGTGGGAGGATCACATGAGCCTGGGAGTTTGAGACCAGCCTCGGCAACAGAGTGAGACCCCCTGTCTACAAAAAATGTTTAAAAATATTAGCCAGGCGTGGTGACACTCAGGTATAGTTCCAACTATTCAGGAGACTGAGGCAGGAGGATCGCTTGGGCCCAGGAGATTGAGGCTACAGTGAGCTGAGATTGTGTGCTGCACTCCAGCCTGCGTGTCAGAGTGAGACCCTGTCTCAAAAAAAAAAAACCCCTGATTAAACCGTCGTGGAGCTGAAAAATTGCGAGTCAAACCATCATTAAGTTCAGATGCTCCTTGACTGACCGTGGGGTTCTATCCCAGCAAAGCCCCCGTGAAGTCAGAAACCGCGGAGTCCAGCTATGGTGCTGTGTTTCTCCCCCCAAACCCTTGTTCAGTCCTAGCTCTGCAAGCGACGGCAGCCCTGGTCTCACTAAGGGCAGGGATGTGATCTGAGGAATGTGTTACTCAGCGACGTTGTGTTGTGTGAACCTCATAGAGTGCACGTACGTGCACAAACCCAGATAGTATAGCCTGTCACTCCGAGGCTGCAAATCTGCACAGCAGTTACTGCACTGAACCCTGTAGGCATTTGTAACACCATGGTAAGTATTTGTGTGTCCAAACAGAAAAGGCACAGTAAACAGACGGTGTTCTTACCTTGCGTAGCCACCGTGGGGTGTGCTGCTCTTTGCTGATTGAGGCGTTGCTGTGCAGCGCGTGACTGTGTGTTAAATGCTCACACTGGGGCTGGGCGTGGTGGCTCACACTTCTAATCCCAGCACGGGGGGAGACCAAGGACCAAGGCGGGTGGATCACCCGAGCTCAGGAGTTGGAGACCAGCCTGGCCAATGTGGTGAAACCCCGTCTCTATTAAAATACAAAAAAAAAAACCCAAAAAACTCGTCTATTAAAATATAGGCGTGGTGGCAGGCGCCTGTAGTCCCAGCTACTCAGGAGGCTGAGGCAGGAGAATCTGAACCTGGGAGGTGGAGGCTGCAGTGAGCAGAGATCGTGCCACTCATTCCAGCCTGGGCAACTGAGCGAGACTCTGTCTCCAAAAATAAAAATAAATTCTCACACTGGGTCCTCGTGTTCCTGTTGTCTTTGGTTGAGGTTTGCTCTCCAGTAGATTTCTCAGGGGGGACTCATGGAACAAGATTTCCCGGCTTCCTGCATCTTGAAATCTTTTTTTCTGCATTCATTGTGCTCGAAGGTCAGTTTGGCTTCGTATAAAATCCTTGATTCACATTTTCTTCCACGCACCCCGCCCTTTTTTTTGTTGTTGTTCTTAAATTTTTGTAGAGCTGTAGGTCTCACTGTATTGCCTAGGCTGGTCTCAAACTCCCAGCTTCAAGCAGCCTTCTTGCCTCTACCTCCCAATGCTGGGATTATAGGCGTGGGCCACTGTGCCTGGCTAGTTCACTTTTTTCTTGAATATCTTTTTTTTTTTTTTTGAGATGGAGTTTCACTCTGTTGCCCAGGCTGGAGTACAGTCATGTGATCTTGGCTCATTGCAAGCTGCACCTGCCGGGTTTATGCCATTCTCCTTCCTCAGTCTCCCAAGTAGCTGGGACTACAGGCGCCCACCACCACGCCTGGCTAATTTTTTGTATTTTTTGGTAGAGACGGGGTTTCACTGTGTTAGCCAGGATAGTCTTGATCTCCTGACCTTGTGATCTGCCTGCCTCAGCCTCCCAAAGTGCTGGGATTACAGGCATGAGCCATGGCGCCTGGCCCCTTAAATATCTTAAATATGTTATTCTATGGTCTTCTAGAATAAAGCATTGCTGTCAAAATCATGACAGTTTTTTCTTTCCAAGTGACTTTGTACTTTGCCCGAGAGCCCAAAGGATTTCTTTTAAGTCTAGTAATTTTGTTAGAAAATATATTAGTGTTATTAGTTGAGGATGGATTTTCTCAGTCCCTTTCACTGTGTGGCTTGACAATTTCTAATTCAGGAAAGGTTTTTAAGTGTTTAGTATTCTGTTTTCTGGCCCTATCCCCTCCTGTTTCTGGGGTGGCTGTTCTGATTGTACATATGTTGGATCTTCTTTACCCGTCTTTTAAATTGGTCCGTTTCTCTTGAGTCTTTTTTAATCCCCTCATTTCTGTTTCATTAAAAAAATTGTGATTCGCCTTCATTTGTCTTAGGTTGTCATCTGTGGAGTTTGTTCTCATGTTTCTTCTTTTTTAGGTCTTCATTCTTGAAGTCATATTTTACTTTTATTTTTAATGTTTTTGTGGGACCTATAATCTCACATCAGAATTTTTCTATCTTGATTTATGTTGTTTCTTTATATCATTTTCTTAATTTCTTTTTTTTTTTTTTGAGACAGAGTCTCGCTGTGTCTCCCAGGCTGGAGTGCAGTGGCGTGATCTCGGCTCACTGCAAGCTCCGCCTCCCGGGTTCACGCCATTCTCCCGCCTCAGCCTCCCAAGTAGCTGAGACTACAGGCGCCCGCCACCACGCCCAGCTAGTTTTTTGTATTTTTAGTAGAGACGGGGTTTCACCATGTTAGCCAGGATAGTCTCGATCTCCTGACCTCGTGATCCACCCGCCTCGGCCTCCCAAAGTGCTGGGATTACAGGCTTGAGCCACCTCGCCCGGCCTCTTAATTTCTTTAGTGTCTTTGTAATAGGAGGTTACTGTTTTCATTTAATTTGAGGTCACATTTTTCTGTGAGCATATTTCATTATCTGCAGTGATGTTTTTCTGCTCTTTATTTTTCTCATACCCTTCTGTAAGATTTGACAGAATTCTTTTCTGCTGCCTATTATATTAGTTTTCTAGTGCTGCTTTAACAAATTACCACAAACCAAGTGGCTTCACACAAACGGACATTAGGAGTCTGAAATCTGAGCTGGGTCTCACTGGGCTAAATGAAGATGCTGGCCTGCTGCCGAATGCTGCTCTCAGGGCAAATGCACGTTCTTACCTCTTGTGCCTGCAGGAGGTCACCTGTGTTCCTTGGCTTGCATCAGTTTGGGTTGCTGGTTTTTTCTAGTGTTTTGTTTTAGGTGAGTACTTTATTGACTGGAGGTCATCTTTTCTAACAGGTATGTAGAGCTTTCAGTTTCTTGCCAACCACCACTTTAGCTGCATCTCATACATTTGGTGGGTTGTATTTTTATTGTCATTCAGTTGAAAATATTTTCCAGTTTCCCTCACAGTTTCTTTTTTTTTTTTTTTTTTTTTTTTGAGACGGAGTCTCGCTCTGTTGCCCAGGCTGGGGTGCAGTGGCCGGATCTCAGCTCACTGCAAGCTCCGCCTCCCGGGTTTGTGCCATTCTCCTGCCTCAGCCTCCCGAGTAGCTGGGACTACAGGCGCCCGCCACCTCGCCCGGCTAGTTTTTTTGTATTTTTAGTAGAGACGGGGTTTCACCATGTTAGCCAGGATGGTCTCGATCTCCTGACCTCGTGATCCGCCCGTCTCGGCCTCCCAAAGTGCTGGGATTACAGGCTTGAGCCACCGCGCCCGGCCTTCCCTCACAGTTTCTTTTTCACCCATGAGTTATTTAGAATTGTATTTCATTTCCAAATAATTGCTTACTTCCCAGATTTCTTTCTTTTGCTTTATAATTTAACTCCATTGTGTTTAGAGGACTTGTATAGTTTCAGTCCTTTTGAAATGCCCAATGCGTACGTTACGGGCCGGCATGTGGTCTGTACTGGGGGACATTCCCCGGGCCCCTGAAGAAGCGTGTGTGCCGGTGGCTGTGGGGGCGGTGCCCCGCCGGGTCTGCTGGGTCAGCTGGCTGACGGTGTTCTCAAGTCTTCTCTGTTCTTGCTGACTTTCTGTCTAGTTCTGGGTGGCCTGGTAGGCCCAGCAGCTTCTCTTTGTGCGAATTTTTGCCCCGGAAAGAAGTGTCGGCTGTTTTGTTTTGCCCCAGATTGGACCTCGGACCCTGACCCTCCTTTGCTTTGCAGATGTGCGGAAAGTCACCCACTTGAGCAGCTTGGTTCTGTGGGCCGCCCAGTGGTACCTGTCAGCTACTTGGGGATTATCGGTGTATCACACGCTTGGTGACATCTTTCTTTTCCAGCTGAACAGAACCATCTAGGCCTTGGAATACTGATTTTGAGGGCTTCCATCCTGATCTACCCATCATCAATTAAAAATATCCTCAGTTGAAAATGCATTGAACACACCTAATCTGCCAAACATCATAGCTTCGTCTAGCCTCCCTTAAATGTGCTCTGACACTTGTATTAGCCCAGAGTTGGACAGAATCACCTGACATAAAGCCTGTTTTGTAATAAAGTGTTGAATATCTCATGCAAGAGTGTCACACCGTATGTTGCTACCCTTAAATATGCTTGGAACACGTACATCAACCCAGATTTGGGCAGAATCACCTGACACAAAGCCTGTTTTGTAATAAAGTGTTGAATATCTCATGTAAGAGTGTCACACCATATGTTGCTAGCCTAGGAAAAGATCAACATTCAGAATTCAAAGTACAGTTTGTGCTGAATGCCAGTAGCTTCCACACCATCGTAAAGTTGCAGATTCATAGGTTGAACCATCATTAAGTCAGGGACCCACTTACCCATATTCATGGTTTGTCCCTTCCACTTACATTTGGTGGTTAACGGAAATACCGTGTCCGTCTTTGTTGTTGTTGATAACATCAGAGGATTGTGGTTTCACTGTTCTAGTTTTCCTTTTATTGAGAAATTTGGAGAAACTAAAAAATAAAATGCAGGTGGTGTTACAAGCAAACAAATGAACTTACTATATTTCAAATGAATAAGTACACTTAAGGAAGAAAGCTGGCTGAGGCAGGTGGATCACCCAAGATGAGGAGTTCAAGACCATTCTGGGCAACGTGGTGAAACCCCATCTCTACAGAAAATGCAAAAAATTAACTGGGTGGTGGCACACACCTGTCGTCCCAGCTACTCAGGAGGCTGAGGTGGGAGGATTACTTGAGTTCATGAGGCAGAGGTCGCAGTGAGCCAAGATTGTGCCACTGCACTCCAGCCTGGGCACCAGAGCGAGACTGTGTCCTCCAACAAAAAAGAAAAATGAAAAGAAAACTGACCCAAGAAACTCCTGGACACGATAAACCTTCAAGTATAAAGATAAAAATTATAAACGAATTGTAATCTCCAGCTAGAAGGCTTGTGTTCTTGGTGGCATGGGTTAATTCTGCAGCGACTTCGTGCGCGTGTTGTAGGGTTAAGCAAATGAGGAAATCTGCTGGGAGAGTGGGAGCCCAGCCTCCCAGAGGTGGACTGAAATGTCACGGATGCAGGCCGGGTGCGGTGACTCACACCTGTAATCCCAGCACTTTGGGAGGCCAAGGCGAGCGGATCACCTGAGGTTAGGAGTTTGAGACCAGCCTGACTGACATGGAGAAACCCTGTCTCTATTAAAAATACAAAAACAAACAAACAAACAAACAAACCCAGGTGTGGTGGTGTATGCCTGTAATCCCAGCTACTCGGGAAGCTGAGGCAGGAGAATCACTTGAACCCAGAAGGTGGAGGTTGGGGTGAGTGAGCCAAGATCGCACCCCTGCACTCCAGCCTGGACAACAAGAGTGAAACTGTCTCAAAAAAGAAAAAAAAAAAAAGAAAAGAGGAAAAATCACGGTTGTGGAAAGAGGGAGGCTCGGTCTCGTGATCTCAGGGCAGAGTTGGCGGCATCAGTGTGAACTTGTGGGTTTGATTCACATACATGTGTGCATGTCGGTGTTTCCGGGTTCTACCGCTTCTACTGGAAGGGCTGAAAGGCAGAGGCACCCGTAACAGTGAGTACACGGCTGCCTGCCTCGGACCCGCGTGGCGGTTATCTGCATCGGGCCTTTTTGGCAGCGCTCTTCCTCCAGACCAGATTATTTCATCTCTGCTGGAGAACACTCTTGTGTGGCCTTTAATGTGGGTCACTTGGAGACACGGTCTGTGTGTGGTTTATCTGACGGTGTTTTTAGTTCCTGTTTATTCCTCAGGGGATATTTGTGCTGCTTACTGAATTCTGGTTTGGTTCTCATTTTTCACAGCTTTGAAGATGTCGTTCCTTTGTTTCCTGGTTTACGTTGTTTCTCTTGAAAAGTAAGCAGTGTATCTAATTGGTTTTTTTCTTAAAATAGCTCTCATGGAAATAATCTGATATACAGAAATGTGGAAGGAGTAGCATAACAAACCCTGTGCACGCATCCCTGGCTTCAGAAGTTACCAGTTCACAGCCATTCCCATTTCATCTGTGTCCTCCACTCCCTTCTTAAAAAAATTTATTTTTAAAAATAATTTCAACTTTGGTTTTAGATTCATCAGGCACATGTGCAGGTTCACGACATGGTGTATTGCGTGACGCTGAGTTTGGGATAAGAATGATCCTATCACCCAGATAGTGAGCGTGGCACTCAATAGGTTGTTTTTCAGCCGTGCCCCTCCTCTCCGCTCCCTCGCTCCTCACTCTCAGTCCCAGCGCCTGTGGTTCTCGTCTTTATGTCCCTGTGTACCATGTGCTTAGCTCCCACTGATGGGTGAGAACATGTGGTATCTGGTTTTCTGTTTCTGTGTTCGTTCACTTAGGACGATGGTCGCCAGCTCCATGCATGTTGCTGCAAGGGACGTTATTTTGTTCTTTTCTGTGGCTGTATAATACTCCATGGCGTGGATATACCGCATTTTCCTTATCCAGTCCACTGCCAGGCCCGTAGGTTGATTCCATGTCTTTGCTATTGTAAATAGTGCCGTGATGAACCTACATGTGTACGTGGGGTTTTTTTGTAGAATGATTTATTTCTTTGGGTACACACCTGGTAGTGGCATCACTGGGTCAGATGGTAGCTCTGTTCTTAGTTCTTCGAGAAAACTCCACACTGCTCTCCACAGTGGCTGAACTCATGGGCATCCCTGCCAGCAGTGCTTGAGTTTCCCTTTTCTCTGTAGCCTCTCCAGCATCTGTTATTTTTTTCTCTTTTAAATGAAAGCCATTGTGACAGGTGTGAGATGGTATCTTGTTGTGGTTTTGATTTGCACTTCTCTGATGACTGTTGATGTCGAGCCTTTTTTCACGTCTGTTGGCCACTTTTATGTCTCCTTTTGAGAAGAATCTGTTCATGTCCTTTGCTCGCTTTTTAATGGGGTTATTTTATTTCTTTTTAAGCTTCTTATAGATTGTGAATTTCAGACCTTTGTCAGATGCATAGTTTGCAGATATCTTCTCTTATTCAGTGGGTTTTCTGTTTATTCTGTCCATAGTCTTCTTTGCCGTGATAGGTTCAGCTATGCAGAGGCTCTTTAGTTAGCTCCCGCTTGTCAATTTTGGTTTCTGTTACAATCCACTCAATTATTTGGAAGCAAATACCTGAAATCATAATTCACGTAGCTACATTTCAGTAAGTATTTTTAAAAGATAGATTTTTTTTTTTTTTTTTTTTTTTTGAGACGGAGTCTCACTCTGTCATCCAGGCTGGAGTGCAGTGGTGCAAGCTTGGTTGACTGCAACCTCCACCTCTAGGGTCCAAGCAATTCTCCTGCCTCAGCCTCTCAAGCAGCTGGGATTACAGGTGTGTGCCACGATGCCTGGCGCATATATATATATTTTTTTAGTAGAGATAGGGTTTCACCATGTTGGCCAGGAGGCTGGTCTCAAGCTCCTGGGCTCAAATAATCCATCTGCCTCAGCCTCCCAAAGTGCTAGGACTACAGGCGTGAGTCACCGTGCCTGGCTTAGAATTCTTTTATATTCATCAGCACTTTGGGAGGCCAAGGCAGGCGGATCATGAGGTCAGGAGATCGGGACCATCCTGGCTAACATGGTGAAACCCCATGTTTACTAAAAATACCAAAAATTAGCTGGGTGTGGTGGCGGGCGCCTGTAGTCCCAGCTACTTGGGAAGCTGAGGCAGGAGAATGGCATGAACCTGGGAGGTGGCGCTTGCAGTGAGGCAAGATTGCACCACTGCACTCCAGCCTGGGCGACAGAGAGAGACTCCATCTCAAAAAAAAAAAAGTATATAGTTGGCTGGGCGTGGTGGCTCACGCCTGTAATCCCAGCACTTTGGGAGGCCGCAGCAGGCGGATCATGAGTTCAGGAGATCAAGACCATCCTGGCTAACACGGTGAAACCCCGTTTCTACTAAAAATACAAAAATTAGCCAGGCATGGTGGCGTGCACCTGTAGTCTCAGCTACTCGGGAGGCTGAGGCAGCAGAATTGCTTGAACGTGGGAGGTGGAGGTTGCAGTAGAGCCAGGCGCGGTGATAGGAGGTGTGCTGCCTCGGGTCTTCCCACCTCCTCACCCCCACCCTGCAGCCCCAAGAAAGGCTCAGAGAGAGTCAAGACCAACCTAGAACGAGATGTCTGTTTTGAAGAGAGAACGGCTGGGTTCTTTTCTTTTCTTTTTTTTTTTTTTTTTTTGAGACGGAGTCTCGCTGTGTCGCCCAGGCTGGAGTGCAGTGGCCGGATCTCAGCTCACTGCAAGCTCCGCCTCCCGGGTTTTTACGCCATTCTCCTGCCTCAGCCTCCCGAGTAGCCGGGACTACAGGCGCCCGCCACCTCGCCCGGCTAGTTTTTCGTATTTTTTAGTAGAGACGGGGTTTCACCGTGTTAGCCAGGATGGTCTCGAACTCCTGACCTCGTGATCCGCCCGTCTCGGCCTCCCAAAGTGCTGGGATTACAGGCTTGAGCCACCGCGCCCGGCCAAGGCTGGGTTCTTTTCGACCCGCAGAGGTGCACGGCCCACCTTGTAGGTTGGAGCAGGGAGCGTGGAGGACAAGGTCATCCTGGAATGAGAAAATAAGGGCTGGTGAACGGGGCAGCGCTGCCGCCAGGGAGGAGAGGTGCCTGAAATTAGAAAGGACATCCCGGGGGAGTTGGCCCGTGCCGAGAGCAAGAATGAGCTTGAGTCTTGTGACCCTCTGAACTCTCTTACTGTTTAGCTCTAGTACTGTTTTGTGGAGGCCTTACAACCTTTAGGGCATCGATGGCCCTGTCGTCTGCCCATCAAGGCAGTTGTGATTTTCTGACAGCCGCCTCCTGCCTGGGCAGGCTCCCATCCAGTGCTGGGTAGAATATGCTGAGGGGAAGCACTCACTCTTTCCCTGATGAGGATGATGGGAGCCGCACTGTTTCCTGGATGCCTCTTATAAGGCTGAAGACGTTTCCTTCTATTCCTGGTTTGCTCAGAGTTTTTGCTGTGAATAGAGGTGGAAGTGTTGGCAAATGTTTTTCTATGTCGAATGACATGACCATATGGTTTTCCTCCTTTCGCTAATGTATTGTTTTAATTTTTTTTTTTTTTCCTCTGAGATGGAGTCTTGCTCTGTCTCCCAGGCTGGAGTACAGTGGTGCAATCTCGGCTCACTGTAACCTCTGCCTCCCAGGTTCAAGCGATTCTCCTGCCTCAGCCTCCCAAGTAGCTGGGACTACAGGTGCCCACCACAATTTTTGTATTTTTAGTAGAGACGGGATTTCACCATTCTGGCCAGGATGGTCTCGATCTCCTGACCTCGTGATCCAGCTGCCTCGGCCTCCCAAAGTACTGGGATTACAGGCATGAACCACCACGCCCAGCCTTTTTTTTTTTTTTTTTTTTTTTTTTGAGATAGAGTCTCACTCTGTCGCCAGGCTGGAGGGCAATGGCTGGATCTCAGCTCACTGCACCCTCCACCTCCCAGGTTCAAGCGATTCTCCTGCCTCAGCCTCCTGAGTTGCTGGGAAAACAGGCGTGCACCACCATGCCCAGTTCATTTTTGTATTTTTAGTAGAGATGGGGTTTCACCATGTTGGCCAGGCTGGTCTTGAACGCCAGACCTCAGGACATCTGCCCGCCTCGGCCTCCCAAAGTGCTGGGATTACAGGTGTGAGCCACCGCGCCCGGCCTGTTTTAATTTTTTGATTATTAAACCCACCTTTTATTCCTGTGATAAATCATGACATATTATCTTTGATAAACAGTGCTTAATTTAATTTGTTACATTTTTGTTAAGGATTTTTTTTCTATGTTCATGGGGATATCAAGCTGTTTCTTTTATTGTAATGTCTGCTGGTTTTGGTATCAGTAATGCTGCTTATATAAAGAATTGGGAGATGTTTCTTCCTTTATTTTCTGGAAGAATTTGTATGTTTTCTTTCTGTAATGTTTGGTAGAATTCACCACTGAAGCCATCTGGGCCTGGAAGTTTCTCTGTGGGAAGGTTTTTCTTTTCTTTTTTTTTTTTTTTTTGAGACGGAGTCTCGCTCTGTCGCCCAGGCTGGAGTGCAGTGGCCGGATCTCAGCTCACTGCAAGCTCCGCCTCCCGGGTTCACGCCATTCTCCTGCGTGAGCCTCCCGAGTAGCTGGGACTACAGGCACCCGCCACCTCGCCTGGCTAGTCTTTTGTATTTTTTTTTTTTTTTTTTTTTGACGCGGAGTCTTGCTCTGTGCCCCAGGCTGGAGTGCAGTGGCGCAATCTCGGCTCACTGCAAGCTCTGCTCCCCCGGATTCACGCCATTCTCCTGCCTCAGCCTCCCGAGTAGCTGGGACTACAGGCGCCCGCCACCTCGCCCGGCTAATTTTCTTGTATTTTTAGTAGAGATGGGGTTTCACCGTGTTAGCCAGGATGGTCTCGATCTCCTGACCTCATGATCCGCCCGTCTCGGCCTCCCAAAGTGCTGGGATTACAGGCTTGAGCCACCGCGCCCGGCCATCTTTTGTATTTTTTTTTAGTAGAGACGGGGTTTCACCGGGTTAGCCAGGATGGTCTCGATCTCCTGACCTCATGATCCGCCCGTCTCGGCCTCCCAAAGTGCTGGGATTACAGGCTTGAGCCACTGTGCCCGGCCGAAGGTTTTTCAACTATAAGTTCAATTTGTAAATAAAAGGCTAATCAGCTTATTCTTGAGTTTCTGTGGTTTTTGTCTTTCAAGTAATTTGTCCATTTCATCTGAGTCGCAGAATTTCTTTTCTTTTTTTGTTTTGGGACAGAGTCTTGCTCTCTCACCCAGGCTGGAGTGCAGTGGCGCCTTCTAGGCTCACTGCAGCCTCCGCCTCCCAGGTTCCAGGGATTCTCCTGCCTCAGCCTTTCAGGTAGCTGGGATTACAGGTGCACCCCAGCTAATTTTTGTATTTTTAGTATAGACAGGGTTTCACCATGTTGGCCAGGCTCGTCTCGAACTTCACCATGTTGGCCAGGCTGGTCTCAATCTACCCACCTCGGCCTCCCAAAGTACTGTGATTACAGGCGTGAGCCACTGTGCCTGGCCTCCATACTGTTTTTTATAGTGGTTGTACTAGTTTACATTCCCACCAGCAGTGTAAAAGTTTTCCCTTTTCACTGCATCCACACCAACCTGGATGTGTTTTTTATTTGTTTGTGTCATCAATTCTTTCTTTCTTTTTTTTCTTTTTTTTTTTTTTGAGACAGATTTCACTCTTGTCGCCCAGGCTGGAGTGCAGTGGCACAATCTCGGCCCATTGCAACCTCCGCCTCCCAGGTTGCAGGGATTCTCCTGCCTCAGCCTTTCAGGTAGGTGGGATTACAGGTGCACCCCAGCTAATTTTTGTATTTTTAGTATAGACAGGGTTTCACCATGTTGGCCAGGCTGGTCTCGAACTCCTGACCTCAGGTGATCTGCCCACCTCGGCCTCCCAAAGAGCTGGGATTACAGGCGTGAGCCACCACGCCCGGCTTGTCCATTTCATCTGAGTTGCATAATTTATTTTTATAAAATTTTTTATATGTTTCCTTACTATCCTTTTATACCTGTAGGATCTGTAATGATACCCCCTCTCTTATTCCTAGTAGTGGTAAATTCTATCTTCTCCATTTTTTCCCTAATCAATATTTGTAGAAGCTTACCCATTTTATTGCTCTTTCCCAAGAACCAGAGTTTGGTTTCATTGATTTTTTTTCTTTTTTTAAAATTTCATTGATTTCACATCTTTATTATTTTTTTCTTGCTGCTGACTGTGGGATTAAATTTGCTTTACTTTTGTGATTTTTTTTCTTTGATACTGTGCATAATGTGTTATTTATTTGAAAATATTTTGGGTTTTTTCAGATGTTATTCTATTGCTGAGTTTTTATTCAGTTCCCTTGTCAGAAACCGTTCTCTGATTTTGGTTCTTTTAAATGTATTGAGGTTTGCTTTATTGTCCAGAGAAGAGTCTGTCTTGGTGGAGGTTTTGTGTACACTTGTAAATAATGTGTATTCCGTTGTTGTTGGTCTGCTCAATAAACGTCCGTTAGGTTAACTTGGATAATAGTGTTGATTTGAATCTTCCGTGTCTTTACTGATTTTTATGTACTTGTTCAGTTACTTACTGAATAGTTCTGTGGAAATTTCCATCTGTGATGGTGACTTATCTTGTCTCCCTTTAGTTCCGTCAGCTTTGCTTCATGTGTTTTGAAGGTCTCTTTGCAGGTAGATGCCCCTTTGGGAGAATGCGCTCTGAATGAATTGACCCCCTTGTAATTTTGTGATGTTGTTTATTGTATTTAGTATGTTATTCTTGAATCTTTGCCCGGTGTTAATATCGCCACTCCAGCTTTCTCTCGGTTTGTATTAACGTGGTGTACCTTTTCCCATCCATTTGTTTTAAACTCTTCTCCTGTTTGCCCCGAGAACACTCACTGGGAGTGCTTGCAGCTGCAGCGTTTACCCCGAGATAAGTTTGCCACGAAATCTCTCGTTTTCCTGATGACTTCTGCGTTGCTCAAGTATGTCGACTTTGGAAACAAAAGACCTCATTCTATTTACGGCATTCTGTTTTTAGTCGTGGTATTTCCATTTACAAAATATAGGGATTCTCAGTTGCTGAAAGCGTCAAATCCCAGAAGACACAGTGTTCCCACGCATGGTGTTAACATCATTCTCAGTTGCTGGCCAAAGATTCCTTTGATGAATCCAGTTTTTCCAAAATAGATGATTCTGATGATTCAGATGACTCTGATGTTAGTTCTGTTTAGAAATAATTCCAAGAACAGTTTTTATGTTTTATTTTCACATTGAAAATCAGTCAGATTTACTTCAGCCTCAAAGAGTGTGTTTATGTAAAAGTAAATGAGCGCTGGCAGTGAGCTGCAATTTTTTTTCCTAAACGAGAGAAGGATTAAGCTATGTGTCTTTATGTTTAAAGCGTGTTTCTTGTAGGCAGCATATAGGAAGTCTTGCTTTTTTATTCAGTCTGACAATCCCTGTCTCTCTAAAAACACAGCTTTATTATTTATTTATTTATTTATTTTGAAACGGAGTCTTGCTCTGTCGCCCAGGCTGGAGTGCAGTGGCTCGATCTCAGCTCACTGCAACCTCCACCTCCCAGGCTCAAATGATTCTCCTGCCTCAGCCTCCCAGGTAGCTAGTATTACAGATATGTACCACCACGCCTGGCTAATTTTTGTATTTTTAGTAGAGACGGGGTTTCACCATGTTGGCCAGGCTGGTCTTGAACTCCTGACCTCATATGATCCCCACCCCGCCTTGGCCTCCCAAAGTGCTGGGATTACAGGTGTGAGCCACCGCTCCTGGCCTAAAAAACAGCTTTATTTGGATAGAATTGATATACAATAAACCACACATATTTACAGTGCATAATCTGATAAATATATATCCATATCCATATATTATGCATAAACAGCTGCTGTGAACGTTATGCTTGCTCATCCATAAACCCATCCTGCATGCAGCATGGACACACTGACTGTGTCTTGTGCCCCTCGGGGCCCCTCCTCCCCCAATCACAGATTTGCCCGTTCGCTTTCCGCACTTTGCATGATTGTTTCCAGATTCATCCATGTTGCATGTATCCATTCATTCTTTTGTTGTTGCTGCGTAATGATCCATTGTAGGGATATATCACAATTTGTCTTCTAGTTTTTAGATATTACATATAAAGCTGCTGTGAATTTTATATGTAAGTCTTCATACAGAGGCTGGGCGTGTTGGCTCATGCCTGTAATCCCAGCACTTTGGGAGGCCGAGATGGGCAGATCACCTGAGGTCAGGAATTCAAGACCAGCCTGACCAACATGGTGAAACACTGTCTCTACTAAAAATACAAAAATTAGCGGGTGTGGTGACAGGCATCTGTAATTCCAGCTACTCGGGAGGCTGACGCAGGAGAATCATTTGAACCCGGGAGGCGGAGGTTGCAGTGAGCCAACGCACCACTGCACTCCAGCCTGGGTGACAGAGTGAGCCTCTGTCTCAAAAGAAAAAAAAATTTCTTCATACAGAGATAGGTTTTCATTTCTCTAGGAGTAATAATAACTAGGGGTGGAACAGCTGGATTATGTGGTCAGTATAATCACTGAAGAAGAGATTGGAGGAACGAATAGAGAATCCAGAAATAGATCCATACATATGCAAGCAACCAATTCTTAACAGAGTTACATGGGCACTTAATGGTGAAAGGATTGTTCTTTCAACAAATTGTGTTGGAACAGTTAGACATCCGTGTGCAAAAAAATGAACTTGAATCCCTCAAAGATCTAAATATAAAACTGTAAAACTTCTAAAAGACAACACAGAAGATAATCTTTGAATTAGGCAAAGATTTCTTTGGGTACAAGCGCAACAGCACAATCCATAAAAAAAATGAGTGAAGTGGACTTCATGAAAAGTAAAAACTTGTGCTCTTCAAAATACACTAGTAAGAGAATTAGAAGACGAGGTGGGTGGATCACCTGAGGTCAGGAGTTTGAGACCAGCCTGGCAAACATGCTGAAACCCTATCTCTACTAAAAATACAAAAATGGGCCGGGTGCGGTGGCTCACACCTGTAATCCCAGCACTTTGGGAGGCCGAGATGGGCGGATCACGAGGTCAGGAGATCGAGACCATCTTGGCTAACGCGGTGAAACCCCGTCTCTACTAAAAATACAAAAAATCAGCCAGGCGAGGTGGCGGGCGCCTGTAGTCCCAGCTACTCGGGAGGCTGAGGCAGGAGAATGGCGTGAACCCGGGAGGCGGAGCTTGCAGTGAGCCGAGATCCGGCCACTGCACTCCAGCCTGGGCGACAGAGCGAGACTCTGTCTCAAAACAAAACAAAACAAAAATGAGCCCGGAGTGGGCTGGGCATGGTGGCTCACACCTGTAATCCCAGCACTTTGGGAGGCGGGCAGATCACGAGGTCAAGAGATCGAGACCATCATGGCCAACATTGTAAAACCCCATCTCTACTCATAATACAAAAAAATTAGCTGAGCATGGTGGTGGGTGCCTGTACTCCCAGCTACTTGGAAGGCTGAGGCAGGAGAATCACTTGAACTCGGGAGGTGGAGGTTGCAGTGAGCGGAGATTGTGCCACTGCACTCCAGCCTGGCCACAGAGGGAGACTCCATCTCAAAAAAAAAAAAAAAAAAAAAAAAAACGGGAGTGCAGTGGAGCGATCTCGGCTCACTGCAGCCTCCACCTTCTGAGTTCAAGTGATTCTCCTGCCTCAGCCTCCCAAGTACCTGGGATTACAGGCACCCACCATCACGCCCAGCTAATTTTTGTATTTTTAGTAGAGACCAGTTTCGCCATATTGGCCAGGCTGGTCTCAAACTCCTGAACTCAGTTGATCCGTCTGCCTCAGCCTCCCAAAGTGCTGGGATTACAGGCGTGAGCCAGCAAACCCAGCCTAATTTTTGTATTTTTTTTTTTTTTTTGCAGAGACAGTGTTTTGCCATATTGCCCAGGCACATACCACTATATCCACTCTTACAATAGCTGTTTTAATGTCTTATGTCTGGGCCTGTTTCTATTGGTTGGTTTTTCTCCTGGTCAGTGTCTGGGCCTGTTTCTATTGGTTGGTTTTTCTCCTGGTCAGTGTCTGGCCTGTTTCTATTGGTTGGTTTTTCTCTGGCTCAGTGTCTGGGCCTGTTTCTATTGGTTGGTTTTTCTGCGGCACAGTGTCTGGGCCTGTTTCTATTGGTTGGTTTTTCTTCTGGTCAGAGGTTGTGTTTCCCGCTTCATTGCATGTCTAGTTGGTTTTGTTTGTCAGCCATGTTGGATTTTACTTTACTGGATGCAGGATTTTGTTATATCCCTTTAAATGCTGTTGAGACTTGTTTTAGGTTGCAGTAAAGTTGGTCATAGACCATTTCCTCCTCTTGAGGCTGGCGTTTAAGCCGTGTTCGGGTGGCTCCTAAAAAAGAGGGGCCGTTGTTGTGAACCCCTGTTCAGTCCGGACCCTTCTGAGCCTGCTGTCGTCCACTCCCGGTGGTGGAAACGCCGGCTGTTCCCAGCCTCCAGGGAGCCCTGGTGGTTCTTTTTCCCGTTGGTTCTCTGAGGTGGTTTCCTCGAATGCCGATGCAGATCAGTATTGAGCCAAAGACACGAGGATCCTCCGCAGGTCTGCGGGGCTCCCTCCTCCCGGCGCTCGGGACGTGCTCCAGACCGCGGGCTCTGCGGAGCTCCACTCCCCGCCCCGCAGCCTGGAAGCCAGGAGGCCCCGCCGCGAGCGAGGGCCGGCGGCTCCCTCTTCAGCTTTCGCACTTCTGTGATCGCCGTCCTGTGCGTTCTCTTCTCCAGTGTCTGAAAACGTCGCTTCGTGCACGGCGCCTGGCTTATGAGTTGTCTGAGGTAAACCTGGTTTCCTTGTTTTATTCATCATGGCTAGAAGTGGAAGTGACTGTGAGTCCAGCTTTGTTCTTTCTTTCCAAAATAATTTTATTTATTCCCGACTCTTCGTATTTCCGTGTCAATTTTAGACTTCTGTTTATCAGCTACTGCAAAAAGCATTTGGGAATTTTGACTGGGAGCATACTGAATTTATAGGTCAATTTGGGAAAATACTGATATCAACATTGAGTTTTCTAATCCATGAACTTGGTATATTTTCCCATCTATTTAAGCCTTTAATTTCTCTCGGCAGTGTTTTGCAGCTTTCAGTATACAGGTCTTGTACATATTTTTAAAAATTCACCTCTTATTTCATGCTTTCATGCTTTTGGACATTATATGTGGAATTTAAAAATGTTTCATTTTCTGGCCAGGCACAGTGGCTCACGCCTGTAAACCCAACACTTTGGGAGGCTGAAGTGGGTGGATCACTTGAGGTCAGGAGTTCAAGACTAGCCTGGCCAACATGGGGAAACCCCGTCTCTACTAAAAATACAAAAGGAATTAGCCGGGTGTCATGGCACACACATACGTGGGAGGCTGAGGCAGGAGAATCACTCGAACCCAGGAAGCGGAGATCGCGGTGAGCTGAGATTGTGCTGCTGCACACTGCAGCCTGGGCGACAGAGTGATCCATCTCAAACAAATTTTTTTTTGTCATTTTCTAATTAATCTATAGAAATACAGTTGCTGTTGGCTGGGCGCAGTGGCTCACGCCTGTAATCTCAGCACTTTGGGAGGCCGAGGTGGGCAGATCATGAGGTCAGGAGATCGAGACCATCCTGGCTAACACGGTGAAACCCCGTCTCTACTAAAAATACAAAAAATTAGCCGGGCGAGGTGGCGGCGCCTGTAGTCCCAGCTACTCGGGAGGCTGAGGCAGGAGAATGGCGTGAACCTGGGAGGTGGAGCTTGCAGTGAGCCGAGATCGCGCCACTGCACTCCAGCCTGGGGGACACAGCGAGACTCTGTCTCAAAAAAAAAGACAGTTGCTGTTTTTTTTGAGACAGGATCTCACTGTTGGCCAGGCTGGAGTGCAGTGGCACAATCATAGCTCACCATAGTGTCAAATTTTGGGGTTGAAATCATCATGCCTCCTCAGTTTTCGAAGTAGCTGAGATACAGGCACACACCACTGCACCTGGCTAATTTTGTTTTGTTTGTAAAGACAGAGTTTCACTATTACTCAGGCTAGTCTTCAAACTCCTGCCCTCAAGTGATCCTCCGACCTCAGCCTCCTGAGTTCTGGAGTAGCTTGGGACTACAGGCTCACCATACTCGGCTTTTTTTTTTTTTTTTTTTGTAGAGAAGAGGGTCTTGTGTTTTTGCCCAGGCGGATCTCAAACTCGTGATTTCAAGCGATCTTCCCACCTCAGCCTCCCAAGTACTAGGGTTACAGGCATGAGCCACCATGCCTGGCCTGTGTTAATCTTTTATTTTTCTTTTCTATCTGGCTATACTTTGTAGAACTTATTATTGGGAATGCTTTTCAGAAAGAACCTGCATTTATTTCTGGTGGAAGCTAGCAGTTTTTATTAACCTTGGAACACTTTTTAGGGCAACCATACATCTTGCTTTGCCACAGATAGGTTTGGCTTAAGCCTGTTTCCCCAGCAGTATTATTATTATTTTTTTTTTTTTGAGACGGAGTCTCGCTCAGTCACCCAGGCTGGAGTGCAGTGGTGCGATCTCCGTTCACTGCAAGCTCCGCCTCCCGGGTTCACGCCATTCTCCTGCCTCAGCCTCCTGAGCAGCTGGGACTACAGGTGCCCACCGCCACACCTGGCTAACTTTTTGCATTTTTAGTAGAGATGGGGTTTCACCGTGTTAGCCAGGATGGTCTCAATCTCCTGACCTCATGATCCACCCACCTCGGCCTCCCAAAGTGCTGGGATTACAGGCATGAGCCACCGCGCCCGGCCCCCAGCAGTATTATTAATAGCTCCCTTTCACTCTCAGAAATGCCCTGGTTTAGAAAATACATGATGTGGTGACTTCAGTTCTTGGTTCCTGCATGGTGGAGGAATGTCAGGTTCAGCTCCTCCCTGTGGGGGTGACCCATGCTGGCCAGGCTGGGGATGGCGCACCTCTCCTGCCCATTTGCCACTCCCTTGAAGAATTCTCCCACTTTCTGGCATGCCCAGTAATACCTTATAAAGTAAGTTTGTGGTGGGCGCATTGGCTCACGCCTGTAACTCCAGCACTTTGGGAGGCTGAGTCGGGAGGAGGGCTCATGCCCAGGAAGTCCAACCTGGGTGACAGTGAGACTCCGTCTCTTCAAAAAAAGTTTGTTGGAGGTTTTCTAGAGTCTGGCTTTATTACAGGATATTTATGCTGCCATATTACTGAAAACATGTTTTTGTTGCTACTTGGTTTTAGTTCCTTATTAAACTGGGTTCTCCTACCCAAGGTGACTCCATCGTCCTCTGAGCTTCAGCTCAGTTACACCCTTACAGCTCCGGCCCCTGTTCTCTCCTGTCTTTGTAACACCATGTTCCTTCACTTCCAGCATTTACCATAGCTGGAATCTTGTGGTTCTTGGCTGTCGGGTCCCGTGACTGTCTCCTCTCAGCCGCGGTTTCCAGCACGACGCAGCGTCACTTGGGGACGGGGCATTGAATGGGTGACAGAAGGACAGGCTGGAAGCGGTTTATACCCACAGGACATCTTTCCATTCTTAGATGCAGGAACCACCATAGTCCATTTTATATTCAGCTTTTCGTCCAGGTTGATGATTTCATACGTTAGCTGGAGTTTTTCTAATTCGTATTTCATGTATCAGGTCTTCTAGCAAGGTAGGATGAATTGCTTTCAAGGAATTCAGCTTTGCTGATTGTAACAGCTGTGAGTACCTCTCGTGAACTGTTTGAAGGATGAGGGTATAAATTCTAGATGAAGCAACCTTTTTATACCATTCTAGGTTTTAGTTCATGTTCCCCAATCCTTTATTAATAGGCCACTTGCATTTTTTTTTTTTTTTTTATTTTTTTGAGACGGAGTCTCGCTGTGTCTCCCAGGCTGGAGTGCAGTGGCGTGATCTCGGCTCACTGCAAGCTCCGCCTCCCGGGTTCACGCCATTCTCCTGCCTCAGCCTCCCAAGTAGCTGAGACTACAGGCGCCTGCCACCTCGCCCGGCTAGTTTTTTGTATTTTTAGTAGAGACGGGGTTTCACCATGTTAGCCAGGATAGTCTCGATCTCCTGACCTCGTGATCCACCCACCTCGGCCTCCCAAAGTGCTGGGATTACAGGCTTGAGCCACCGCGCCCGGCCGCATATTTTTCATGTCTCTATTTTTTGCTTATTTTACAATTTGGGAGTATTTTCACTGCGTAAATGGATTGCAGGAAGTCAAGGAACAAGTTTTTCTATTCCAGTTTTCCATTGTACATTTTTCTTCTACACATATTTAGGCTGATGTAGCCATGATAATAGAGATTAAAATGTGTGATTTAGTTCCGTGCTTAAGTTGATTTCATCTCTTACAGGTAATGCACAAGGGTCACGTGTATGCTCTCAAGATGACCAGGCAGATCCTGTCCTCAGGACCAGAAGCCCGTCTCTGCTGCACACATCGTCGTCTACACCATGAGGATTTAGTAGCAGGACTCCTGGAAAGCAGTGATCTATGCTCAAAGACCATGAGTCACAGATTCTTTTTTTCAGTACTATTTATGATTAGCCATATTTATAGGAACATCCTGAAAGATGGAATTATGATGAAAAAGTGAAGATAATCTACATTCGGGGGCACAAATGAGCATTTGGATCAGTTTTTTACGAACCTAAGACACAGCCAGAGTAGTTATGGTCAGTCATGGAGAATAACTTGAAAACTTGTCCCAAAGAGGACGGTGATTTCGTTTCTGACAAAATAAAGTTTAAAATAGAAGAGGAAGATGATGATGGAATTCCTCCTGATAGTTTGGAAAGAATGGACTTTAAAAGTGAGCAGCAGGACATGAAGCAGACGGACAGCGGTGGGGAGCGAGCGGGCCTCGGCGGGACGGGCTGCAGCTGCAAGCCCCCAGGGAAGTACTTGTCTGCAGAGAGTGAGGACGACTATGGCGCGCTGTTCTCCCAGTACAGCAGCACCCTCTACGACGTGGCCATGGAGGCCGTGACCCAGAGCCTCCTTTCCAGCCGGAACATGAGCTCCAGGAAGAAGTCTCCAGCCTGGAAGCATTTTTTTATCTCTCCCCGAGACAGCACTAAAGCAATATGCATGTACTGCGTGAAAGAGTTCAGCAGAGGCAAAAACGAGAAAGACTTGAGTACCAGTTGTCTCATGAGGCACGTGAGGCGCGCACACCCGACCGTGCTCATTCAGGAAAACGGCAGCGTGTCTGCCGTGTCCTCGTTCCCCTCTCCCTCCCTCCTGCTTCCACCGCAGCCTGCGGACACGGGCGACCTCAGCACCATCCTCTCACCCATCAAACTTGTCCAGAAAGTGACATCTAAGATCCCGTCCCCCGATCGAATAACAGAGGAGTCTGTGTCTGTAGTTTCTTCTGAAGAAATCTCCTCTGACATGTCCGTTTCAGAGAAGTGCGGCAGAGAAGAAGCCCTGGTAGGGGCGTCTCCCCACCTCCCTGCTCTCCATTACGATGAAACTGCAGAGAACTTAGCGGAGAAGAGCCTTCCACTTCCAAAGAGCACCTCCGGGTCTAGGAGAAGGTCCGCTGTCTGGAAGCACTTCTACCTGTCACCACTGGACAACTCCAAAGCCGTCTGCATTCACTGCATGAACGAGTTCAGCCGGGGGAAGAACGGGAAGGACCTGGGCACAAGCTGCCTCATCAGGCACATGTGGAGAGCACACCGCGCCATCGTGCTGCAGGAGAACGGGGGCACGGGCATCCCGCCTCTGTACTCCACGCCTCCCACCCTGCTGCCTTCCTTGCTGCCGCCAGAGGGGGAGCTCAGCTCTGTGTCCTCGTCTCCGGTAAAGCTGGTCAGAGAGTCCCCTTCGGCCTCCTCCTCCCCTGACAGGCTGACTGAGGACCTGCAGTCTCACTTGAACCCTGGAGATGGGCTGATGGAAGACGCGGCGGCCCTCTCGTCTTCCGATGACGTGGGGGAGGCCTCGGCGTCCTCTCCCGAGAAGCAGCAGGCTGACGGGCTGAGTCCTAGATTGTTTGAATCTGGTGCCGTCTTCCAGCAGAATAAAAAGGTCATGAAGAGACTGAAGTCGGAGGTCTGGCATCACTTCTCCCTGGCGCCCACGGACAGCCTCAAGGCCGAGTGTCGGTACTGCGGCTGCGCCATCAGCCGGGGGAAGAAGGGTGACGTGGGCACCAGTTGCCTGATGAGACATCTCTACCGACGCCACCCAGAAGTTGTCGGGAGCCAGAAGGGCTTTCTGGGTGCCAGTCTGGCAAACTCTCCGTATGCCACTTTGGCCTCTGCAGAAAGTTCCTCTTCCAAACTGACTGACTTGCCAACAGTGGTCACAAAAAACAATCAAGTTATGTTTCCTGTTAATAGTAAAAAGACCTCAAAACTGTGGAATCATTTTTCTATTTGCTCCGCAGACTCCACAAAAGTCGTGTGCTTGCACTGTGGCCGGACCATCAGCCGGGGGAAGAAGCCGACTAACTTGGGCACCAGCTGTCTTCTGAGACATTTACAGCGGTTCCATAGCAACGTGCTGAAAACCGAGGTCTCAGAGACGGCGCGGCCTTCCTCTCCGGACATCCGGGTGCCGCGGGGCACAGAATTATCAGGCGCTTCCTCCTTCGATGACACCAATGAGAAGTTTTATGATTCTCACCCAGTTGCCAAAAAAATCACAAGTCTCATAGCTGAAATGATTGCACTTGACCTCCAGCCATATTCTTTTGTAGACAATGTTGGCTTTAACAGGCTGCTTGAATACTTGAAACCTCAGTACTCCCTCCCTGCCCCTTCCTACTTCTCCAGGACAGCTATCCCAGGTATGTATGATAATGTGAAGCAGATAATTATGTCCCACCTGAAGGAAGCTGAGAGTGGTGTGATCCACTTCACGTCTGGAATATGGATGAGTAACCAGACCCGTGAGTACCTGACCCTCACGGCCCACTGGGTTTCCTTCGAGTCATCGGCCCGGCCGCGCTGCGACGACCACCACTGCTCGGCGCTCTTGGACGTGTCGCAGGTGGACTGTGACTACAGTGGCAACAGCATTCAGAAGCAGCTGGAGTGCTGGTGGGAAGCGTGGGTGACCTCCACTGGCCTTCAGGTGGGCATCACCGTCACCGACAACCCCAGCATCGGGAAGACGCTGAGCGAGGGGGAGCACTCGAGCGTGCAGTGCTTCAGCCACACGGTGAACCTGATCGTCAGCGAGGCCATTAAGAGCCAGCGGATGGTGCAGAACCTGCTGAGCCTCGCCCGGAAGATCTGCGAGCGGGTGCACCGGTCGCCCAAGGCGAAGGAGAAACTGGCCGAGCTGCAGAGGGAGTATGCACTGCCCCAGCACCACCTCATCCAGGACGTCCCGTCCAAGTGGAGCACGTCCTTCCACATGCTCGAGCGGCTCATCGAGCAGAAAAGGGCCATTAACGAGATGTCCGTCGAGTGTAACTTCCGAGAGCTGATCAGCTGTGACCAGTGGGAGGTCATGCAGTCTGTGTGCTGTGCGCTGAAGCCCTTCGAGGCCGCGAGCCGGGAGATGAGCACGCAGATGTCCACCCTCAGCCAGGTCATCCCCATGGTGCACATCCTCAACAGGAAGGTGGAGATGCTCTTCGAGGAGACGATGGGCATTGACACCATGCTGCGCTCTCTGAAAGAGGCCATGGTGAGCCGCCTGTCTGCCACCCTCCACGACCCGCGGTACGTCTTCGCCACGCTGCTGGACCCTCGCTACAAGGCCTCCCTGTTTACGGAGGAGGAGACGGAGCAGTACAAGCAGGATTTAATCAGGGAACTCGAACTCATGAATTCTACCTCAGAGGACGCGGCTGCCTCCCACAGGTGTGATGCTGGCTCCCCGTCGAAAGACTCTGCCGCAGAGGAGAGCCTGTGGTCGCTTGTGGCCAAGGTGAAGAAGAAAGACCCAAGAGAAAAGCTGCCTGAAGACATGGTGCTCGCGTATCTGGAGGAGGAAGTGCTTGAACACAGCTGTGACCCGCTCACCTACTGGAACCTGAAGAAGGCGTCCTGGCCTGGGCTGTCCGCGCTGGCCGTCAGATTTTTGGGCTGCCCCCCAAGCATCGTCCCTTCAGAAAAGCTGTTCAACACGCCCACTGAGAACGGCAGCCTTGGCCAATCCAGGCTCATGATGGAACATTTTGAAAAACTTATCTTTTTGAAAGTGAATCTTCCCTTAATATACTTTCAGTATTGAAACTCACAACGGCACCACCAGGCCAGAGGCGTGGCTGCCCCAGCGTTAGCAGCCTGTACCGGGTCTGTGACCCGCTCCGCCCAGGGCCGTGCACGACATCAGACCAGGCACTCTCAGGGCCGCCCTCCAGCTCACCAGTGTCTCCACGTGCCTTACCCCTTTTCCTTCAGGCCAGGTTTTGCGGGGTGTTCTATTAAGACATCCACTAGAAATAGCTTGTCCTGTCAACTATGAAATATGGTGACTAGATTTTAATTCATAACTGTAAAGTTTTTTAAAATTTTGGGCTAGTAATTTGTTTTACTAGAATGACAAAGAAGATGTAAACAATTTTATTCTGTAGGCTTTTTACTCAATTATGTACAAACCACGAATCAGGTACTGTATTTTAGTTAAGTATTGCTTTAATTGCAACAGAATAGCTTTTGTGGCTATCAAATGAAATCTGTAAATAGGAGGTGGAGGGCAAGCCATCCTGACTGAGCAGTTTTTAACCGCAGGTTCTAAAGTGTCCCGCGGAGTACAGATAATATTCTGGAAGGTAACTGTTTACTACGACAGAGACGTGGCATTTGGAAACGAAACTTAGATGTTTCATGGAGCTTATTTTGAGAACTTTCCCATTTCAGGTTTCTGCATTCAGGCTTTACATGGTCAGTTAACTCAGAGATACCCCAACTGTTTATCATCAGCTCCTCTGAAATGTGATCCGTTTGTAACTGTGCTCATCACTTCGCCAGTGCGTTCGATGACACGCTGACGGCAGGTGGTCCCTGCTGAAACCCCCACGCCTCCGCTTTAGCATCTCCACACTCTGAAGCTGTCTTTCGAAATGTGTGCACTGAGCCCCTTGTTTGATCACATTTGTGTAAAGTTTTTTTAGAAGCGATGGCTTATTAACAGGGAAGAAGCTTGTTATATTACAGTTGTAAGAATAGCCTTAGGTGTTTAGATTTTTTTTTTTTTACGATAGGGAAGATGCAGCCATCACTGGGATATTTTAGAATCCCAAGGACATCAGAATGAAGTATCAGTTGTCAGATTCTTTTAACAATTATGTCTTCAGAGAAAAAAAGATTCATTTTCTCATTTTAAACCAATTAAATATTCTGGGTGAGACAGATCACTCATTTGCCTACGACCTTTTAGAAAAGTTGTTTTGTTGAAATACTGTACCTACGCTTAATCTAAATTTGCATTGACTATGTTTTAGTGTATTTATAAATGGTGAACTCAGTTTCTGAAATTAAACTTTTTATTTGCAATTTTCTAGTGCTGGCAGACACTGGCTTTTTATTTTTAGGATAAGAAAATAGGCATATTCTTTGTGGTCCATCATCTAGAGCCCATACTTGGGCAGCATTTGAAATTTCACCTTAACCCCAGACAGGGCTCCGGGGAAGTGGAGATGTAATTCTTACAACAGCAGTTCTGATCACGGTCATGGTGATGACTTTCCAGGTCTCCTGTTCAAGTGGTGCCAGAATGCAGGAGCCAGTAGGCACTCCGAGGGGTTGCCTTGGCCGCAGCCTCTGTGCATGCCCTTCCTGGTGCCCTCTCACCTGGTAGCTGTGCACTCGTTCCTATGAGAACAGCCTGCTTCCAGAATGCCCAGGAGTGCTGTTCAGGGACAGTGCCCATGAGGCTGCAGAGGAGGTGGGGTCCATGGCCCACCCATCTCTCCGTAGCCAGCAGCTCTGGACAGTGTCATCCTGGTGTAGAAAGGGTTGTGCAAAGACAGGATAGGAGGGAGCCACAGTTCTTGCTCAGTTGTGCCCACGGCCAGCTTGCAGTCCTGTGTTTCTTAAGATTGTATTTGGAATGGTAATATCCTTAGAATTTTGGGATATTGAGCTTCATGGATTTTCTCTCCAAAACAAGCCAGCACAACTAACTGTAGCAGAATTGTACCCACTCGTTCACTGGACTGGGACAAAGTGTTCTCCCTTCTCCAGGGGTTGGGCTAGTTCCTGGGATGTAACAGAGATTTCCGTGGACACAGTCTCTGGTCTCATAGAGCATATAGTCTAATCCAGGATTGGCAAGCTGCAGCCACGGACCCAGTCCGGCACTCTGCCCGATTTTCTAAGTGAAACTTTCTTGGAATACAGTCACAGCTGTTTTTTAACATGTTGTCTTGGCTACTTTCAGGCTGCGACAGGATAATTGAGTAGTTGTGATAGAGGCCACAGGCCCACTGAAAGGGCCAAACAGGGCTGAAAACACTCACTGTTTGGCCCTTTCCAGAACAGCAAGTTTGCTGGTCCTTGAGCTAGCCTGCCTTTATGTTTTGTTTTGTTTTAAGCTTTCATCTTCATGCTGCTGTGTTTTTAGTTGAAGTGTTCTGAGTAACAGTGAGTGTATAAAAGGGGATTGCAGGAAAAAATGAGGGCTTGCTTTACTCAACAGAAAATATGGCCCTTCTTGAGTGACACTGGGAGAGTCGTTTTATCTTGTACATTCCCTTTATTTGGTTGGTGGACGTTTGTTGAAACTAGGCACTCAATGGTCAAACCGTCTGTGCCCTCCAGTTGCTGACAGTCCTGCAGGAAGATGGACAAGAGGCCCAGTGCTGACAGTCACACGACTCTCACTGTACTTGAATGAGGGGACTGTGGGTGCAACTAGAAAATATGTTAATTCTTAGCCATTCCCACTTTGCCTCTCCATTCAAAACCCCAGCTGCGAGCTGTTTGTTTCCCTGCCTGGAAATGTTGTTTTAGGCAGGTTCTTAATTTCTCAGGTCTGTCTCAGATAATAAAAAGCTCTTCATATGAGCCTCAGAACTGTCTCTTCAGTGAATGAAATTACCAGTCATTATATGAAGGGACTTCAAAAGATTTGTGGAAATATTGAAGTAAAACATAAAAAATAAAAACTTTATTTCTTGGTTGGGCACAGTGGCTTATGTTTGTAATCCCAGTACTTTGGGAGGCTGAAGTGGGAGGACTGCTTGAGACCAGGAGTTCAAGAAATTAGCCAGGTATAGTAGTGCATGCCTGTAGTCCCAGCTACTTGGGAGGCAGAGGCAGGAGGATCACTTGAGCCCAGGAGTTCGAGGTTGCAATGAGCTGTGATCACACCACTGCACTCCAGCCTGGGCAACAGAGCAAGATCCTGTCTCTTAAAACCACCAACAACGACAACAACAACAACAAAGCAACATTTTTATTTCTCAATGTAAGCTCCATCAAGGTCAAGATACTTTTGTAAGCTGTGACACCAGCCATTTAGTCCATCCCTGAAGAACTGAGGGCACTAGGAATTTAAACATGTCAATGCAGCCTGTTTAACATTATTAACTGAAAAAAAAATGAGTGCCTTTAAAGATTTTTTAAAACGAGGAAACAGAGTCAGAAGGAGCGAAATCGGGACTGTAAGGTGGATGCCTCATGATTTCCCAACAAAACTCTTGAAGAATTGCCCTTATTTGATGAGAAGAATAAGCCAGGAGCATTGTCATCGTGGAGAAAGACTCTGGTGACGCTTTCCTGGGTGTTTTTTTGCTAAAGCTTTGGCTAACTTTCTCAAAACACTCTCATAATAAGATGTTACTGTGGCCGAGCGTGGTGGCTCATGCCCGTAATCCCAGCACTTTGGGAGGCCGAGGTGGGCGGATCATGAGGTCAGGAGATCAAGACATCCTGGCTAACACGGTGAAACCCCATCTCCACTAAAAATACAAAAAATTAGCCAGGCGTGGTGGCGAGCGCCTGTAGTCCCAGCTACTCGGGAGGCTGAGGCAGGAGAATGACGTGAACCTGGGAGGCAGAGCTTGCAGTGAGCTGAGATTGCGCCACTGCACTCCAGCCTGGGTAACAGAGCGAGACTCCATCTCAAAAAAAAAAAAGAAAAAAAAAGATGTTACTGTTCTTTGGCCCTCCAGAAAGTCAACAAGCAAAATGCATTGAGCATCCTAAGAAACTGTTGCCATGACCTTACTTTGACTTGTCCACATTTGCCTTGACTGGGCCATTTCTACCTCTTGGTAGCCATTGCTTTGATTGTGGTTTGTCTTCAGGATGGTACTGGTAAAGCCCTGTTCCATCTCCTGTTATAATTCAAGGAAATGCTTCAGGGTCTTGATGCTGCTCGTCTAAAATTTCCATTGAAAGTTCTGCTCTTGTCTGCAGCTGATCTGGGCACAACGGTTTTGGTGCCCATGTAATGGAAAGCTTGCTCGACTTCAATTTTGAACCAGTTGAGATGTCTATGGTCTTGGCTATTGTTTGTTCTGTTCATTATCAGTCCTATTTAATCAGAGCATGAACAAGATGGATTTTTTCCTTGCAAATTGATGTGGATGGTTGCCACTGTGGTCGTCATCTTCAGCGTTATCTTGTCACTTCTTAAAATGAGGTATCTATGTATATACCCTGCTGATTTCTTTAGGGCACTGTCCTCATACACTTTTTGTAAAGCATCAGTGATTTTCACCATTCTTCCACCCAAGGTTCACTATAGATTTGATGCTTCAGTTTTTGCAGAATTCTTGTTGTTCTGATAGGAGCCCTTTTCAAACTGATGTCTTATTCTTACTGCCTCAAACCAGATCTATTCAGGCATGTTATAACACGTTGGTATGAGTTTATTTTGGTGCAAAATAATTTTGAAATCCATGCATAGTTTTGTCATAGTATGCATTTTCCATGAACTTTTTGAAGACCATTCCTGCAATAATAAAACATTGAACTTCATTTAAAGCTAAAATTCCCTTCCCTTCCACTTCTGACTATGAGGCAGCAACTGGTATCAGACCAAACCTTTCCCAAGAACCATCAAGGCCATATAAAATATGTTTTTAAAAAGAGCTTTTTGAAGACATCAGAGAGCAATTAAGACAGCCAGGATTTGAGGAAACAAAATTCTAGCGAGATGAGACTTGCATAAAGGTGAGTCCTGCATTCACAACATTTTTTCCTGTTGAGCCATTTGCTGGTGTCCTGCTCTAAGGCCTGACAGAAGGTGGCAACCAGAGCTGGTGCGGTGTCACTGGGCTGGGAGACGAGCAGCAACACACAAGCTGTCGTGTTGGCCGGGATGCCAGGAGCCTCAGAGAAGTGGTCCAATTTCCTGTGTCCATCTTCCCCTGCAGCAGGTGCCTATTCCTGGTTGTTGCTTGTGCTCAAGGCAAGAGGCTTGGAAACCCAAATACAGCAGCAAAAGCCTGGAAAGCTGAGACATCTTTGGGCAAGGGAGACAAAACTTGGGACTTCAGTGCCTGCCATTGAGAAAACTCAGGTTTCCAGGTGAGACTCCTGAAGGGCAAACTGGAGAGGGACCAGCCCTCACCAAGTCTGGACATGGCTTGAGCCATCTCAGCCTTGATTGCATCCAGGCGATCTGCTTCACCTTTCTGCCAGAGGAAAACTAAATTTTCTTTCAGTGAAAAGATCAGAGCTCCTATAACTTTACAGATAAACAGTTTGACTCTCATAAAAAATTGAGACGCACTGAAAAAATAGACCAAGTGACTGAAAAGTAAGAGAATCATAAGAAAATAGTCTCACACGTGATCCAAATACTGGGTTTTCAGACATGGGCTTTATGATTTATCCATTCAGTAATATGGATGAGAAGGTGGAGAATGGCACCAGAGAGAATCTATAAACATGCTAATGCTGAAAAACACAACAATGAATGAAGAGTTCCCTAGATGTAGTTAATACCAAATTAGACATATAGATGAAGGGATTACTGAATTGGAAGACAAGCTGGTAGAAAACAGATTACAGAGAGATGAAAAGTGCCTGAGAGAGACAGTGCAAGGGAAAGGACTAGCACACAGCTGATGGGAGTCCCACAAGAGGAGAGAGAAAGGGTGGAGCGCCATTTGGATGAGATCACAGCTAAGGACTTTCCAGAACTGTTGGGATATCAGCCATAGATGTCAATATCTTTGAACCCCAATGTGGATACATTGAAAGTAATAACCTGCACCTAGGCACATCATGGCAAAGTACTGAAACCTGGGGAGAAAGAGAATCTTAAGCAGAGGGAGGGAGAAGAGACACTTTTATCTTCAGAGGAGCAATAAAGCTGGCAGCTGACTCTCTAAAACAAATAGCTGGAATGGTGGAGTGGCTTTTTTTTTTTTTTTTTTTTTTTTTTTTTTGAGACGGAGTCTCGCTCTGCCGCCCAGGCCAGAGTGCAGTGGCCAGATCTCGGCTCACTGCAAACTCCGCCTCCCGAGTTCACGCCATTCTCCTGCCTCAGCCTCCCGAGTAGCTGGGACTACAGGCGCCCGCCACCTCGCCCGGCTAGTTTTTTGTATTTTTTTTTTTAGTAGAGACGGGGTTTCACCGTATTAGCCAGGATGGTCTCGATCTCCTGACCTCGTGATCCGCCTGCCTCGGCCTCCCAAAGTGCTGAGATTACAGGGTTGAGCCACCGCGCCCGGCTGGAGTGGCTTTTTTTAAATGCTGAGAGGAAATAATTACCAATCTAGATTTATATATTCTGTGAGAAGATTTCTCAAAAGTGAGGGTGATCTTAATTTTTTGGACAAAACAGAAAATTGCAGAAATTTGTCACCAGCCAACCAGCCCTAAAACATATCCTGGAGGGAATTCTCCAGGTGGACACTTGATGTGGGAAGGAATGAGGAATGCTCCTGAAAGGAGCGGAAATGGGAAAGTTAAATAATAGACTCTGCCTAAAACTCTGAGTTTAAAATACAGGTAGACTTAAGATACATGGACAGTAAGTGCAAAAGGTGGGAGGGAAATAAGGGCTTGCACCATCCTGCAAGGGGTGAAAGTATGGATTTAAAGTAGATTCTGGGCCGGGCACAGTGGCTCGTGCCTGTAATCCCAGCACCTTGGGAGGCCAAGGCAGGTGGATCACCTGAGGCCAGGAATTTGAGACCACCCTGGTCAACATGATGAAACCCCGTCTTTACTAAAAAAAAAAAAAAAAAAAAAAAAATTAACTGGGCCTGGTGATGCCTGTAATCCCAGCTACTCGGGAGGTTGAGGCATGAGAATTGCTTGAACCCTGGAGGCAGAGGTTGCAGTGAGCTGAGATGGCACCACTGCATTCCAGCCTGGGTGACAGAGCAAGACTTCATCTCAAAAAAATAAAGTAGATTCTGACATCAGACATGATCTTTAGGGTAACCACTAAAAGCAATAAACATGTTGAGGAAATTGGATTAATAACTACTTTCACTAATCCCAAAGAAGATAAGAAAGGAAAAATAACCAGATGGGACACATAGGCAACCGAGAGGCAAATGGTAGCCTTAAACCAAATGTGTCAGCAAGCATGTTAAACGTAAGTGGATTGCGAACTCTGATTAAGTGTGTGAGATGGGATACAGTGACAAAACCCAGCTGTGTTCATTCACAGGATTCACACATCAAGTCCAAGGATGCGGAGTGAATGGAGAGGCCACAAGCCAGGGCACCATCCACATGTGTGCTACAGCTGTTCACATCAGACAGCACAGCCTCAGGCAGAAGGATTCATTAGAGATGGAGGGACAGCTCAGTGACCAAATGGTGAGGTTAACAGGATGACACAACAATGCTATACATAAAAGCACCAAAGAACACAGCTCCAAAATGCTGCTGGAACAGAAAGAACTAAGAGGAGAAATAGACAGTCACAGTGAGAAATCTGAACACTTGCCTCGGCAGCAAATAAAGCGAGTGTTGTTCCAGAATGTGTCCTGACTGACCACTCCCTCTGGCCCCAGTGACCATCCTGCCAGACGGCCGTCTCCTCCCTGGTGGAGCAGTCTTGAGCAAGGGTAGCAGTGGGCAGAGTGTGGAGGCCAGAGGCCTCTCATGTCCACCCGCCCCAAAGGCACTGCCCTGGGGGACAGCTGAGAGAGGGAGACACCCTTGAGGCAGGGAGGAGAGAGTTGGAGGGAGTCACGTGTGGGAGTGAAACGCAGGAGGAGGAGGAGGGGCAGGAGCATTGCTGCTGGGGGCAGACACAGACAAGACAGGCTGATGGAGGGAGAGGGGAGACTGAGCCCCAGGTGACACCGTGCTGTATACATTGTTTTACAGCCCATCTTTCTATGTTAGTAAAACCACTTCATTATTGTATAGGGCTCTGTGGCTGTATTCAGTATTTTATCACCATAAAAATTCTCATTGGAGCTTTTAAGAGGCAGAGGCATTTGCAGGGGTGAGTCTTCCCATCCTCCTGCTCTGACATCCATTCGCTTCATTCTGGTCCTCGTTTCTCGTTAGGGTCCTTTGTAGGGATTTTGTAATTTTGGTTGAATTTGTGACTGGGAGTTTTATTCTGCTTCTTTTTTTTTTTTTTTTTTTTTTTTTTTTTGAGACGGAGTCTCACGCTGTTGCCCAGGCTGGAGTGCAGTGGCGCGATCTCGGCTCACTGCAAGCTCCGCCTCCTGGGTTCACGCCATTCTCCTGCCTCAGCCTCCTGAGTAGCTAGGACTACAGGCGCCCGCCACCGCGCCCGGCTAATTTTTTTTTTTTGTATTTTTAGTAGAGACGGGGTTTCACTGTGGTCTCGATCTCCTGACCTTGTGATCCGCCCGCCTCGGCCTCCCAAAGTGCTGGGATTACAGGCTTGAGCCACCGCGCCCGGCCTCTGCTTCATTTTAAAAGTGGGCCAGGTGTGGTGGCTCACGCCTGTAATCCCAGCACTTTGGGAGGCCAAGGTGGGCGGATCATCTGAAGTCAGGAGTTTGAGACTAGCCTGGCCCACGGCGAAACCCCAGTTCTACTAAAAATACAAAAATTAGCCGGGCGTGGTAGTGGGCACCTGTAGTCCCAGCTACTCAGGAGGCTGAGGCGGGAGAATCGCTTGAACCTGGGAGGCAGAGGTTGCAGTGAGCTGAGATCACACCACTACACTCCAGCCTGGACAACAGAGCAAGACTCCATCTCAAAAATAAACAAACAAATAAATAAATAAATAAAGTGGTGTGAGGAGAGTTTGTATCCTTGAGGGAAAACCATTTATGGTTACTTAGGGCTTTACAATTAACATTTAGTTTATTGAGGCTACTAATTAAAATACCAGGTTTTCTTTAAGCATTTAAAGAAATGTCCTCTATTTATAAATGTAGTGGATTTTAATTGAATAGGACCAAACACTCTAAAGGAGTCTTGATTAATATTTGATCAGCTGCAGTTAAATGGGCCATCATTTAACTGCCATCAGTCCACTTGGCAGTCTTGGTTGAGTTCTGGGAAGGGCAAACACTGGGTCTCCTGGGGTCTCCTGTGAGCAGCTCCTCTGCTCGGCATTGTGCCCCAGGGAAGGGCCCGTGTCCCTGCTGGGTCTCCACCCGCCGTCTCTTCCCAGTGAGCTGGTCCTGATGTCCATGTCAGCCTTTCAGTGACTTGCTGCACCTTCCTGCACAGTCTGTTAACAGACCAGAGGAAACCCACTGGTGTGGCTCAACAATTCTTAAATATGCACTTGTCTCTTGCATGAGAGTTCTGGGGCGCTGATGACAGGGCCCTGGGCCTCAGTTGTCACCCAGGCGTCATCCTCATGCTCAGGAACGTCTGTGGCTAAAGCTCTCCCCGTGAGAGGCTCTTTTTCTTCAGGAAATAAAGATTTTTCCAGAAACATCCCAGCAGACCTCGTTTGGCTAGAGCGGGTCCTGGGGGACCTCTCCAGTATCCTCCTAAGGAGGTTGGCGAGGGAGGAGGGGCCACATGGCCACCTACCCCCAACCTCTGCCAGGTCCATGGTCCCAAGGCCACATGAGCCCTCGTGCAGGCCTGTCCTGGTCCCCTGCTCCTCTCTGGCATGGTCCAGCCCATTGTGTCTCCACCACAGTGCCCTCGGTCTCACAGCATCAGTGAAGTCTTAATATCTTTCCTCTTTTCCTGTCAACATTTACCTGGTACTTTGTCCTCTTAATTTTTATTATTTATTTATTTTGAGACGAAGTCTCGCTTTGTTGACCAGGCTGGAGTACAATGGCATGATCTCAGCTCACTGCAACATCCGCCTCCCGGGTTCAAGCAATTCTCCTGCCTCAGCCTCCCCAGTAGCTGGGATTACAGGTACCTGCCACCACGCCTGTCTAATTTTTGTATTTTTAGTAGAGGCGGGGTTTCGCCATGTTTGCCAGACTGGTCTTGAACTGTTGACCTCAGGTGATCCTCCCTCCTTGGCCTCCCAAAGTGCTGGGATTACAGGCGTGAGCCACCGTGTCCCACCTGTTCTCTTAAATTTCTAAAATCAGGATCCATGAGAAACCCTGACAGTATTTTGATGGAAACGGCACTGAATTTATAGCTCAGTTTGGGGCAGTTTTATGAGCATATGGATGCTTCAGTAATGCACTGTCCAGTTTTAATACCAAGCTCCACAAAGTGGCACTCGCGGGAGCAAGTCATTAGGACCTGTCCCCAGGAGGAGGCAGCTCAAAAGCATCAGAAACCGACCAGACAGCAAGGAGTTAAGAACGGTGCAGCGCCAGGAGGGTGAGCGCACCAGGAGGGTGAGCGCTGCCGCCAGGACCCCTGATCGCCATCTTTTCATTTTAAAAGAGCCATTGTGTTCAGGCTATTTTAATGGAAATGCCCATCTGCAGCTAGTTTTAATAAAATATATATTCAAACTAGCTTTTAAAAATAATTTTATATTTATCTCTATCTTGTAGGAACGTTGAAAGCACAATACAAATCACCTTTTTCCCTGGAGCCATTGGAAAGTAGCCAACCTGATGCCCACGGCCCGAGTCCTCCGCACCTGCGTTATGCCAGCGGACGCCGGGGCAGAGTTAGGAGGGCGAGAGGAGTTTGGAGAGGAAGGAGGAGGGGTGGGGGAGCCTCAGACGCCCAAGGGGCAGAAACACCCAGGCCCTGGACCCAGGGGGCGCCGCTGCGGGATGTGGGCACTTCTACCTCCCCCAGCAGAGGGCCAGGCCGGCACATCCCGACCGTCCCAGGCCCTGGTCCACAGAGCCTATGGCATGGGCTGCCCTGGCCACAGGCTTCTAGCACAGCCTCAGTTCTGAAGCTTGTGTCTCATTAGTGGACATGTGTCCTTGGTTTCCAGCGCCCCCCTGGTTTCCGTGAGCTTGGCGCTCATGCTGAGAAGAGGGGAGTCACCTCACAGTTAGACTGGGGCATGCGTGTTGGCAGAACGTCACCAAAGGGGCTGCATTCTCCTCTGTGTTATGCCAGGGTTGCCGTCTGCTGTAACCACCGTGTTCCCTTGGTGAAGGCCGCGTCTGCCAGGCTTCTCACTGGGAAGTTATTTTCCACTAAAAACTGTGTGTGGAGGCTCTGAGGCAGTGTACACATCATCCCTCCAGAGACTTCGTATTTACTGATTCCTATCGGTATGGTCTCAGGGCTTCCTGTATTACTTATGAATGAACAGTTCTGTCGTTTTGCCTGGTCCTCCAGATTTGGGCGGGGGAGGCCTCCGTCTGCCTTCCGTGTCATTTCGATAGGTCGTCATCATTCGTAACATTTCCTTCTTTTCTGGGGGAAAAGATCCCCCACGCTCATCCTCCGTCTTCTCTGCCCTTGCCCTGGAATTGCAGAATCTTCCTTTCTCCAAGGAGCCCTCCTTCCCTTCCCTGAAGCATGGTGTCCAGAGGCCGAGCTCTGGGTGCTGGTATAACTGTTGCTGCCCCTCAGGACTCTTGGTACACACACACGTGTCTCCGTATTTCTTTTTTTTTTTTTCTTTTTCTTTTTTTTTTTTTTGAGAGGGAGTCTCGCTCTTGTTGCCTAGGCTGGAGTGCCGTGCTGCAATCTCGGCTCACCACAACCTCTGCCTCCTGGGTTCAAGCGATTCTCCTGCCTCAGCCTCCTGAGTAGCTGGGATTACAGGCATCCACCACCACGCCCAGCTGGTTTTGTATTTTTAGTAGAGACGAGGTTTCTCCATGTTGGTCAGGCTGGACTCAAACTCCCAACTGCAGGTGATCTGCCCACCTTGGCCTCCCAAAGTGCTGGGATTATAGGCATGAGCTACCACGCCCGGCCTATGGTTTTTAACAAATGTTCAATGACATGTATCCACCATTATAGTAATATTATTATTTATTATTATTATTATTATTTTTTGAGATGGAGTTTGGCTCTTGTTGCCCAGGCTGGAGTGCAGTGGCTTGATCTCGGCTCACTGCAATCTCCGCTTCCTGGGTTCAAGCAATTCTTTTGCCTCAGCCTCCCGAGTAGCTGGGATTACAGACATGCCACCATGCCTGGCTAATTTTTGTATTTTTAGTAGAGACAAGGTCTTGTCATGTTGGCCAGGATAGTCTCAAACTCTTAACCTCAGGTGATCTGCCTGCTTCAGCCTCCTGAAGTGCTGAGATTACAGGTGTGAACCACCGCACCTAGCCCATTAACGGTATCTTGCAGAGGAGTTTCTCTGCTCTTAAAATCCTCTGCCAGGCGCGGTGGCTCACACCTGTAATCCCAGCACTTTGGGAGGCTAAGGCGGGCAGATCACGAGGTCAGGAGATGGAGACCATCCTGGCTAACACGGTGAAACCCCGTCTCTACCAAAAATACAAAAAATTAGCCAGGCGTGGTGGCGGGCGCCTGTAGTCCCAGCTACTCGGGAGGCTGAGGCAGGAGAATGGCGTGAACCTGGGAGGTGGAACTTGCAGTGAGCCGAGATCGCACCACGGCACTCGACTGTGGGTGACAGAGTGAGACTCCGTCACACACACACACACACAAATTCCTCAATGCTCCACCTACTCATCCTATCCTCCCTGCCAACCCCAGTCTTTTATGTCTCCGTAATTTTTCCTTTTCCAGGATGTCAAATAGTTGGAATCATATAGTATGTAGCCTTTTCAGACTGGCTTCACTCAGTAATATGCATTTAAGATTCCCTCATGTCTTTCCATGGGCTAGTCATTCACTTCTTTTCAGTACTGAATAACAGATATGCCACGGTTTACCCATTCACCTACTGAAGGGCATCTTGGCTGCTGTCAAGGTTTGGCAATTATGAATACAGCTGCTATAAACATCCCTGTACAAGCTTTTGTGTGGACATAGTTTTCAACTCCTTTGCATAGATACTGAGGAGCTTGATTGCTGGATCACAGGGTAAGACTATGCTTAGTTCTGTACGAAGTTGCTGAACTGTCTTCCAAAGCAGCCACACCGGTTAGCATTCACACCAGCAATGAATGAGTTCCTGTTGCTCCACATCCCCACCAGCACTTGGCATTATCCATTTTGGATTTTGTCTGTCCTAACAAGTGCATAGTGGTGTCTCATTTTTGTTTTAATTTGCAATTCCCTAATGACCATATAATGAGGAGCATTTTTGTATATGCTCAGTTGCCATCTGCGTATCTTTAGTGAGGGGTCTGTTCAGATCTTTTGCCCATGTTTTCTTTTTTTTTCTCTTTTTTTTGAGACGGAGTCTTGCTCTGTCGCCAAGGCTGGAGTGCCATGGCGCGATCTCAGCTCACTGCAAGCTCTGCCTCCCGGGTTCACACTATTCTCTTGCCTCAGCCTCCCAACTAGCTGAGACGACAGGTGCATGCCACCATGCCCGGATAATTCTTTGTAATTTTTTTAGTGCAGACATGGTTTCACCATGTTAGCCAGGATGGTCTCAATCTCTTGACCTCGTGATCTGCCTGCCTTGGCCTCCCAAAGTGCTGGGATTACAGATGTGAGCCACTGCGCCCAGCCTCAATCACATTGTTTTCTTATTTTTTGAGTTTTAAGAGTCCTTTGTATATATTGGATACCAGTTCTTTCTTTCTTTCTTTTGTGTGACAGGGTCTCACTCTGTTGCCCAGCCTTCACCTCCTGGGCTCAAGCAATCCCTCCTGCCTCTGCCTCCCAAGTAGCCGGGACTACAGGCATGCACCATCCCACCTGAATAAATTTTTTGTTGTTGTTCTTTGTAGAGACGGAGTATCACTATATTGCCCAGGCTGATTTTAGAACTCCTAGGCTCAAGCGATCTTCCTTCCTCAGCCTCCCAAAGTGCTGGGATTGCAGGCGTGAACCACCGCACCCGACCCAGTTCTTTATCAGATATGTCTTTCACAAATATCAAACATTTCCTCCCAGTTTGTGGTTTGTCTTCTTATTCTCTTGAGTCAATTGATTTTTTTTTTTTTTTTTTTTTTTTTGAGATGGAGTTTTGCTCTTGTCACCTAGGCTGAAGTGCAATGACACGATCTCGGCTCGCTGCAACCTCCGCCTCCCAGGTTTAAGCGATTCTCTTGCCTCAGACTCCCAAGCACCTGGGATTACAGAGGCCTGCCACCACGCCCAGCTAATTTTTGTATTTTTAGTAGAGATGAGGTTTCACCATATTGGCCAGGCTGGTCTTGAACTCCTGACCTCGTGATCCGCCCAGCTCAGCCTCCCAAAGTGCTGGGATTACAGGCGTGAACCACCGCGCCTGGCCGAGTGAATTGATTTTTGAGAAAAGTGCAAAGGCAATTCAGTGGTGAAAAGATAGTATTTTCTTTCTTTTCTTAAGAGATAGGGGTCTCTCTCTGTAACCCAGGCTGGAGCACAGTGGTGCAATCACAGCTCACTGCAGTCTCAACCTCCTGGGCTCAAGGGATCCTCCTGCCTCAGCCTCTCTAGTAGCTGGAACTACAGGCGTGCACCACTGAGGATAACGTTTTCAACAAATGGGGCTAGAACAACTGGATATCCATAGACAAAAAAAAAAAAAAAAAATTGATCCATACCTCACATCATATTAAAAAATTAACCCCAGCCAGGCACGGTGGCTCACACCTGTAATCCCAGCACTTTGGAAGGCCAAGGCAGGTGGATTACTTGAGCCCAGGAGTTGGAGACTAGCCTGGGCAACACAGTGAGACCCCATCTCTAAAAAAAAAAAACACCAAAAAATTAGTCTATGAAAAGACATTCAACTTCACTCATAAGAAAAATGATCAAGGCTGGGCGTGGTGGCTCACACCTGTAATCCCAGCACTTTGGGAGGCCGAGGTGGGTGGATCACATGGTCAGGAGTTTGAGACCGCCTGACCAATATGGTGAAATCCTGTCTCTACTAAAAATACAAAAAAATGAGCTGGACGTGGTGGTGCGCCCCTGTAGTCCCAGCTACTTGGGAGGTTAAGGCAGAGGAATCACTTGAGCCTGGGAGGCGGAGGTTGCAGTGAGCCAGGATCGCACTACTGCACTCCAGCCTGGGTGACAAAGCAAGACTCCGTCTCAAACAAAAAGAAAAAAAGAAAAATGATTGAAACGACACTGAACCACCACTCACCCCTCAGACTGGCCAATTAAAAAAACTTGGCCCTGTGGGGTTGCAAAATGGGACCACCCTGTGGAGGGAACGTGGCAATACCCAATGCAACCAACGCACAGTCACCCCGCGGCCCAGCGCTGCCACACGCGGGAATTCACCCTAAAGACACACCTCGAACAATCTGAAAGTACAAAGGCACTCGGTTATTCATGGCAGCATTATCTGAATTTACAAAATATCGGGAATAACCTGACCGACTATAGAGAGGACAGCAGCTGAGGGAACTGCAGCCCGTCACATGGCAGAGCGCCAGCCACGTGGTTCTAAAAGACAGTGAGGGAAATCCTTGAGTCGACACCATGGTTTCCAGGAAAGAGTGTTATGTGAAAAAAACAATGTGTGGCTGGAAGCTCACGCCTGTCAGCCCAGCACTTTAGGAAGCCAAGGCAGGGGGATTGCTGGAAGCTTGGAGTTCAAGACCATCCTGGGCAACATAGCGAGACCCCATCTCTACAACAAAAACTTTTAAAAAATTAGCTGGGCTTGGTGGCACACACCTGTAGTCCCAGCTACTCGGGAGGCTGAGGTGGGAGGATGGCTTGAGCCCAGGAGATGGAGGCCACAGTGAGCTACGATTGCACCACTGCACTCTAGCCTGGGTAACAGAGCAAGACCCTGTCTCTGAAACCAAACCAAAAAGCCAGAGTGCAGAAGAGCATATAAAGAATGCTCCGTCTGGGCCGGGCGCGGTGGCTCAAGCCTGTAATCCCAGCACTTTGGGAGGCCGAGACAGGCAGATCACAAGGTCAGGAGATCGAGACCATCCTGGCTAACACAGTGAAACACCCGTCTCTACTAAAAAAATACAAAAAAACTAGCTGGGCGAGGTGGCGGGCGCCTGTAGTCCCAGCTACTCGGGAGGCTGAGGCAGGAGAATGGCGTGAACCCGGGGGGCGGAGCTTGCAGTGAGCTGAGATCCGGTCACTGCACTCCAGCCTTGGCGACAGAGCGAGACTCCATCTCAAAAAAAAAAAAAAAAAAAAGAATGCTCCATCTAAGAAAGAGGAATACATGTGTATACGTTCATCTTTACAAAATAAAACACACGAGAAAACCAGGAGACAACTATGCTCAATACCAAACAGTGAGGAGGAGGTACGGGAGGGCTCCCTGCATCTGTCTTTAGGGGCAGTTTTGACATCTAGAAGGATGGTCACACTCTACAAACCTAACAGGACAGGGCGTGGGGTGTGGTGGGAGGCACAAGACTGAAAGCAAACGGGAAGAATGAACCCAGCTGTATTTCCAATGAAGGCACCACAACACTGATGGTGGAGAAGCCTATCCAAGGAACTCATGAGCACAGCACTTACGGCACCTGCAGTTGTGGGCAGGGAGTGAACTCCACACAATCCCGACCTCTTCATGGTGGGTTTGTTTTTGCAATCCTGTGGCAAAGCTGCGCTGGAGCTCTCGAGCAGGCGTGCGCTGGACCCCCCAGAAGAGGCCTGAGGACGCCGGACACCCCAGCAGATACCTGAGGACACCGGACCCCCCAGCAGATGCCTGAGGACGCCGGACCCCCCAGCAGATGCCTGAGCATGCTGCTGCTGCTGGGAGCCAGGGTCCTCAGGGTGGAGATGGGGGCGGGGGAGAACCGTGCAAGGTGGGACAGAATCCGCGCACGGCTCTGAGCTGTTTCAGATCTGTACACGCATATTACATATGTACGTGTATATCTGCATGTCGGCACGTCTGTTCTCCCTAGCTGTCCACAGAAAGGGCCTAAAGTTCAGGCACCCTGTGGCATCAAGCACACCTCGTGTCTAGATCCTGGTCTCTAATGCTGTTCCCCACCAAAGGGAGCCAAGCCCCAAAGAGCAATGCCCTGCCATGCCTGGTCATGAGGAGGTGCTTGAAGGAGAGGCGCGGCGCACAGGCAGAGCGTGGTAGGGTTCCCACCAGCAAATCTCGTACACTTTGAACACCAGGATAATTAAAGACAGGAGCAACTCACAGACCACTGAAGTCGGGAGGCAATCCCCATGTGGCCAGTGATAAAAGAGAACGAGCATGGATAACCACTGAATACCTGAGACACAGAGATGAATGGATGGGGGAGGGAGCCCATGTCTGTGGGATGCTGGGGCCGGGAAGCCTGCTCTCCAGTCCTCACCATCTGGCCTCTGTGGGAGTCAGGAAGTGTCTGCATAGATGTTCGCCAGATGCAATGGGAAAACCAGGAGGCATCAGGTGGACAGGCAGCCCCAGGGTACCTGGGCCAACAGCCGCAAGTTCTCAGAGCTCAGGAAGAAATGTCTTTATGCACGTGTGTGTACACACATGTGTGGTGTGTGCATGCATGTGTGGTGTGTATGTATGGGGTGTGCATGTGTGTGGTGTATATGCATGGTGTGTGCATGTGTGTATGCATGGTACGTGTGCGTGTGTGGTGTATGCATGGTGTGTGCACGTGTGCATTGTGTGTGCATGTGTGGTGTGTATGCATGGTGTGCACCTGTGCACTGTATGTGTGCGTGTGTGTAGTGTGTACACATGGTGTGTGCACATGTGCATTGTGTGTGCATGTGTGGTGTGTACGCATGGTGTGTGCATGTGCACTGTATGTGTGCATGTGAGTGTAGTGTGTACACATGGCATGCACCTGTGCACTGTATGTGTGCGTGTGTAGTGTGTACACATGGTGTGTGCACATGTGCATTGTGTGTGCATGTGTGGTGTATGCATGGTGTGCACCTGTGTACTGTATGTGTGCGTGTGTGTAGTGTGTACGCATGGTGTGTGCACATGTGCGTTGTGTGTGCATGTGTGGTGTGTACGCATGGTGTGTGAACCTGTGCACTGTGTGCATGTGTGTAGTGTGTGCACACATGCAGTGTGTGCATGCGTGTAGTGTGTGCACACATGCAGTGTGTGCATGCATGTATAGTATGCATGGTGTGTGCACGTGCATTGTGTGTGCATGTGTTGTGTGTATGCATGGTGCGTGCACGTGTGCATTGTATGTGTGCATGTGTGTGTAGTGTGTATGCATGGTGTGTACATATGTGCAGTGTGTGTGCATGTGTGGTGTGTATGCATGGTGTGCACGTGTGCAGTGTGTGTAGTGTGTATGCAAGGTGTGTGCGCATGTGCATTGTGTGTGTATACATGTGTAGTGTGTCTGCATGTTGTGTGCATGTGTGTAGTGTGTATGCATGTTGTGTGCATGAGTGTGTAGTGTGTATGCATGGTGTGTGCACATGTGCATTGTGTGTGTGCATGTGTGTGGTATGTGTGCATATGTGTGCAGCAGCACCTAGTCCCCTGTCTCCAGTGCCCAGCAGCATCACATGTACTTTGGAGCTTTATAAATGCATGGTCAGTGAAGCTGACAGCACCAAGCTGTCCCTTTACCATAACATCTGGAATAGTCACCTGTGATAAGCTATCACATAGGAAACATTTTTAAAAGTTCATTCTCATTATTTTCTGTAATCTTGAGAGGTTCCACTCAACATTTATTGTCTTACTCTTTTTCTCTCATTCCTTTTTGAATGTGTTTATCTCCTAAAATTTTATCTGTGATGGAGATGGGATGCCTGTGAATAAAAAAGTTGCAGTGGTGGCAGCAGGTCAGGGGGGCGGCAGGGGCCACCATGGTCTCCCCTGAGAGGGGGTGCTGTCTTAGGTGCCCCAAGAGGCCCTCTGGCAGCAGGCGTGGGGTGCTGCCAAACTACTGCTCCCCCCGGGTGGGCACGCCACGACACACATGGCCTCTGGGCAGACAGGTGCCCAGGTGAGCCCGCTGCTCCTCATTAATCATGAATGGCACCCGGTCTGGATGACAGATGACTGTCGCCCACCAGCCCTGAGCATGCCACCATCACCCTGGGCAGTGGTTCCCGGGGTGCCAACAAGACCTGGGCCCCTTGTTCTCTGGTGCTGTGAGCCCCAGGTGAGGCTGTGGAGGAGGCCCTGGCCCTGCTCTGGTGTCTGTGAGAGGCAGGTGCACAGTCCTTTGACTTGCTTGTCTGAATTGTCATAATTGTGCTGGAATTGTGCCAGAACACTCAGCTCCTGGAAGGCCTGTGGCTGCTGGGGGCTGCTTGGTCCCCCTCAGGACGGCCGGGGGAGCCTCTCCAGAAGCACCAGTTTTGTCTGCAGGTGGACGTTGAAGGGGGGCAGTTGGGTCAGGTTCAGACTCACACCTGTGGTGCCCACGATGCTGGCCAGGACCCAGTGTGTGTCCCTGTAGAGGGCCAGGAGCCCAGGGGCCGCCTCCATGAGGATGTGTGTGTACGCCAGCATGCCCGCCCCCGGCTGCACATCCTCCCTCTTGTCATACCTGTGGGATGAGAGCCAGTGGTCCTGCCCAGGGCCCCAAATCGCCCCATCCCCCACCCCGGGTGCCAAGGGGCCCTCACATGGCTTCCAGGAGGGTCGTGCTGTGTGTGACTCCTACCTCCAGGCACTGTTGACTTCGAGAAACCGAGACACGCCTGTCTGGGCGGCTGCCACGTCAATGTGCAGAAGGACGTCTAGGAAAACCAGGCCTGCCGTGAGAGCCCAGCCCTGCGGTCGGAGCCACATGGTCCCCAGGCAGCGCCTCCAGTACCCACCTGTCTGGGGGGGCACCAGCTGGTGCAGTCTCTGCATCGCGACGCCACCCGGGTAGTTGAAATGCGACACGTACAGGGCCGTGGCTGAGTAGGCGGCATTCACCACGAGGTGTCCGATCACAAGCAGAGACCCCGCTTTGTACAGCCAAGACTTTTTATAGTTATTCAGCCTGAGAAAAGAATGGTTACACATCATAGGCAGAACATGGTGACAATAAAGTTAATCTATCTACAAAACATAGTAGGAGCATAACCTGCTGTTCAACTTCTCCAAGTCATAACAAAGAGTTCACCACCAAATAAACAGATTAACCGGTAAAAGTAGTTAAGATACTGCCTCAAGAATTGTCTGTGAAATTCTACTTAAGATGCCAAATTAAACTTTAGATTAGATTTTTTTTTTCACTTTGTCCCCCAGGCTGGTGTGCATCGGCATAATCTCGGCTCACTGCAAGCTCTGCCTCCAAGGTTCATGCCATTCTCCTGCCTCAGTCTCCAGAGTAGCTGGGACTACAGGCACCCACCACCACACCTGGCTAATTTTTTGTATTTTTAATAGAGACGGGGTTTCACCGTGTTAGCCAGGATGGTCTCGATCTCCTGATCTCGTGATCTGCCCGTCTCGGCCTCCCAAAGTGCTGGGATTACAGGCGTGAGCCACCACACTCGGCCTAGATGAGATTTTTAAAAATATATTTTCTTTTTTTTGGAGACAGTCTCACTGTGTCACCCAGACTGGAGTGCAGTGGCATGATCTCAGCTCACTGCAACCTCCGCCTGCCAGGTTCAAGGGATTCTCCTGCCTCAGCCGCCCGCCACCATGCCCAGCTAATTTTTGTATGTTTAGTAGAGATAGGCTTTCACTATGTTGGCCAGGCTAGTCTTGAACTCATGACCTCGTGATCTGCCTGCCTCAGCCTTCCAAAGTGCTGGGATGACAGGCATGAGCCACCACGCCCAGCCTAAAAATATATTTTCAAACAATCCCAAGTGACTGTGTAGGTCAGAGTGTCACCCGCGTGGCCAAGCCCACTTCCAGCAGGTGAGTGACCTCTGTGGCACAGGGCGCCGCTAGTTCTCTCACAATCGACTGTGCCAATCTCAGACTCCTACGGCAGAGTTAGCAGCTGCCAGAGACTGCGTGGCCCACGAAGATGAGGTTCCTTATTAGCTGGTCATTAACGGAAAAGCTTGCCAACCCTGGTCTAAACGCCATGAACCCCTGATCAAGACTCGCTCTCTTCCAAACCCACCAGGCTCCTCGGAGCCCTCTTCTCTGCACGCCCTGCCCTTTGCTATGGTTTGGATCTGCGTCCCCACCAAATCTCATGTCCAGCTGTGATCCCCAATGCTGGAGGTGGGGCCTGGTGGGAGGTGACTGGGCCATGGAGGTAGAGCCTTCAGGAATGGATTAGTGCCATCCCCTCCATGCTGTTCTCCTGATACTGAGTGAGTTCTCGAGATGTCTGCTTGCTTGAAAATGGGTGATGCCTCCCCTGTCCCTCTTCCTCCTGCTCTGGCCACACAAAACGTGCCTGCTTCCCTTTGGCCTTCCTCCATGATGGAAAGTTTCCCCAGGCCTCCCCGGAAGCTGCAGACACCAGTATCACACTTCCTATACGGCCTACGGAACCGCCAGCCAATCCTGTGCGGCCTGCGGAACCGCCAGCCAATCCTGTGCGGCCTGCGGAACCGCCAGCCAATCCTGTGCGGCCTGCGGAACCGCCAGCCAATCCTGTGCGGCCTGCGGAACCGCCAGCCAATCCTGTGCGGCCTGCGGAACCGCCAGCCAATCCTGTGCGGCCTGCGTAACCGCCAGCCAATCCTGTGCGGCCTGCGTAACCGCCAGCCAATCCTGTGCGGCCTGCCGAACCGCGAGCCAATGAAGCCTCCTCTTTATAAATTATCCGGTCTCCGGTGTTTCTTGACAGCAGTGCGAGAGCAGACTAGTGCACCCGTGAACAAACTCTGGGGCCGTTCCTGAGCTCGAGGCCGCTCCTAGGATGACCCCAGCCTCCTAAGTGCCTGCCCCAAAGAGCTCAGCACTGCCAGGGCGTTCGCCCTTTGTTCCCGCCCAGAGCTGGAGCAGGCAGTCACTGCGGAAAGCTTGCACCCCCAGGACTGTGGCAAGGCCCTGGGCCCTGACGCCGGGGGGGATGGCCTGCTCTTGCTCCCAGGGTGACCGGGCTGAGGACCTGACTTCGGAGGGGGACTTGCTCTACCCTGCACCCCCTCATTTAGACGCCCCAAGTTTGTCCTCCTCCGGATAAGGCCGACTGGCAGAGCGGGGGCCCTTGCATGGAGCAGCCCTCACGCCCAGCACACCAGGCCTCAGACACTCCTGCCTTTGGTTTCAGCAGAGCTGGGTCCAGTTCACACTGGATCTTCTTCCCTGCTAGAAAAGTCTGTCACCAAATACAATACATCTGCGCCACTCTCCCCGTCTTTCCCACCCTCTTTTCCATGACTCGGGCTGGGGTCTGCTCCCCCTTTAGCCCTGAGCCGACCCCTTGGACGAGAGGGAGCCAAAGGCACAGAAAAGCAGAGGCAGAGCTCCCAGGAGCCCCCACTGAGGCATGGCTACAGCAGCTGGAAAAGCCCCCAACCCAGGCATGGCCATGGCAGCTGGAGGAGCCCCCAAACCAGCACGGCCACGGCAGCCAGAGGAATCCCCAGGGGCCCCATGGAGGCATGGCCACGGCAGCTGGAGGAGCCCCCCAACCTGGGCACGGCCATGCAGCCAGAGGAACCCCCAGTGAGGAACAGCCATGGCAGCTGGAGGAGCTCCCAGGGGCTCCACGGAGGCACGGCCACGGCAGCTGGAGGAACCCCTAGCGAGGAACAGTCACAGCAGCCAGAGGAGCTCCCAGGCCCAAGGGCAGTGCAGAGCAGTGGGAGCTGAGGGGCACCACCCCGTCCCCTGTAACAGGTGTCACCGGAAAGCACCTGACCGCTGCCTGGGATCAGGGACCGTGCTGTGGGACGTCCTCTCCAGCCAGAGTGGGCACCTCTCAGCACCTCAGGCCCCAGCCCTCCTGGCCCGCAGCCCTTTTACCCCTCAATGTCCAGTGTGGCCTGAGTTGGCCTTCTGTTCCCATCAAGGCAGCAAGCTCTGAATGGGCACAGAGCTGGCCAGCCTCAGCCCCGGGTCCTTCCCCAGCACCCACAGGGCCAGCAGTGATAGACTCTCCTGGACCTGAGCCCTAGGTCCTTCCCCAGCACCCACAGGGCCCAGCAGTGATGGACTCTCCTGGCTTCCTGAGGCTTGCGACACTGAGTGGCAGCTGCACTCAGACCACCCCACCCTCAGCCCAGGCAGTGCCCTCCCCAGGCCCTGGCAGGCTCCCAGCTCCACCTCCATCACCTGCTACCTTCAGTCCCTCCCCCCAGGAAGCCTGCCCACCCTCCACAGGACCCCGAGCCTGGGCCACACTGGGCCCTCTGTACCCAGCCACAGGCACCTCCCTGACCATCCCCCTCTTCCAGCCAGATGACCTGCCTTGACAAATGCCCTCAACCCTGAGGCCCTGTCAGGATGGCCATGAACGTCCTTCCTCCACCTAACCTGTCGCCCTCAGAGCCTCCCAGGCCTGGCTGCCCCTGCCCTCTGCCGTCGATACCTGTGTGAGTGTCCCTCCCCTGTGACAGAGATGGGGACCGCTGGTGCATCACCATATGTAGACCAGTCACCAAATTAACCCAAGACAGAGACCACCTGAGCAAAGCCCTCTGTCAGCAGGTCGCCAGGCCGGCCCATCCCATGCAGACCTCAGGGAGGAGAGAGGACTGGGGCCACCCTCTTTTGACATAAGCACCTAATTCAACACGCCCTGTGTTTATCTTAAAATATAGTTGGTAGGCCGGGCGCGGTGGCTCAAGCCTGTAATCCCAGCACTTTGGGAGGCCGAGACGGGCGGATCACAAGGTCAGGAGATCGAGACCATCCTGGCTAACATGGTGAAACCCCGTCTCTACTAAAAATACAAAAAAACTAGCCGGGCGAGGTGGCGGGCGCCTGTAGTCCCAGCTACTCAGGAGGCTGAGGCAGGAGAATGGCGGGAACCCGGGAGGCGGAGCTTGCAGTGAGCTGAGATCCGGCCACTGCACTCCAGCCTGGGCGACAGAGCGAGACTCCGTCTCAAAAAAAAAAATAAATAAACAAAATAAAATAGTTGGCCGGGTGCAGTGGCTCAAGCCTGTAATCCCAGCACTTTGGGAGGCCGAGACGGGCGGATCACGAGGTCAGGAGATCAAGACCATCCTGGCTAACACAGTGAAACCCCGTCTCTACTAAAAAATACAAAAAACTAGCGGGCGAGGTGGCGGGCATCTGTAGTCCCAGCTACTCCGGAGGCTGAGGCAGGAGAATGGTGTGAACCCGGGAGGCGGAGCTTGCAGTGAGCTGAGATCCGGCCACTGCACTCCAGCCTGGGCGACAGAGCAAGACTCCGTCTCAAAAAAAAAAAAAAAAACCGCCCCGGTGGCTCACACCTGTAATCCCAGCACTTTGAGAGGAGGCAGGAGGATGGCTTGACTCCCTAGGAGTTGAGGGGTGCAGTGAGCCATGATCGCTCTGCTGCACTCCAGCCTGGGTGACAGAGCAAGACCCTGTTTCAAAACTTAAACACACACATACACCCCCCACACAGTAAATCAGTGAACCTGTTTCCAATGAAACTAAAAATGCATGTCACAAAAAGAGTGCTCACAGGTAGGAGCAGCCTCTGGCAGCTGTGATGTTGAGAGCAGGGAAGGCATAGATGATGAAGCGTAGCTCCTTGTGCGGCAGGAGGGAGTAGAGCGCCACGAAACCCAGTGCCAGCACCGTCAGTGCGTGCGTCCTTCTGTCCACCAAGCCCAGGGGGACGAAGAGCAGGCTGCAGCCCAGGCCGCGGGGCAGGGCTGAGTAGAAGTACCACAGCAGTGGGGAGGTCTGCGGGCTGGGTTAAGGAGGCCATGCACCTGTCCACACATGAGCCCACGGGCTGGGTGGCGGGGTCAAGGCAGAGAAGATGCCTGAAGACAGTTGTGCTGAGAGATGCAGCCTGGGCCATGGCTCGCGTGCACAGACACCACTCAGACCCCAGGCCCCCTCCTGAAAGATACACCCAGGCCACGGCATGGGTGCACACATACCACTTGGGCTTCGGGCCCCCTCCAGGCAGGACCAAGGCAGAAAGGGCCGCAGGATGTTCGGTCTCTGCACCCTTTTCTTCACTGTTAAAAACAGATGGTCAGCCAGGCGCAGTGGCTCACGTATGTAATCCCAGCACTTTGGGAGGCCAAGGTGGGCGGATCACGAGGTCAAGGAATCGAGACCATCCTGGCCAACATGGTTAAACCCCATCTCCGATACAAATACAAAAATTAGCTAGGCGTGGTGGCAAGTGCCTGTAATCCCAGCTACTCAGGAGGCTGAGGCAGGAGAATCACTTGAACCAGGGAGTTGGAGGTTGCAGTGAGCCGAGATCGTGCCATTGCACTCCAACCTGGCAACAGGGTGAGACTCTGTCTCAAAAAACAAACAAACAAACAAAAACAGATGGTCACGGGTGACACACATGTTGGGGATTTGTTATACTATTCCATCTACGCATGTACATTTGACATACTTCCTAAGAAAGTGCTTTTTAAATGCAGATTGTCCAGGCCAGGTGTGGTGGTTCACACCTGTAATCCCAGCACTTTGGGAGGCCGAGGTGGGCAGATCACTTGAGGTCAGAAGTTCAAGACCAGCCTGACCAACATGGTAAAACCCCATCTCTACTAAAAATACAAAAATTAGCCAGGCATGCTGGCGCGCGCCTATAGTCCCAGCTACTCGTGAGGCTGAGGCAAGAGAATTGCTTGAACCAGGGATGCAGAGGCTGCAGTGAGCTGAGATCACACCACTGTACTCCAGCCTGGGCGACAGAGCCAGACTCGGTCTCAAAAAAAAGAAAAAAAAAAAAAAAGGGCAGATTGTCCAAGGAGCAGAAGAGAGGCTGGGTTAATCTGGGGCGGGGCTGTTTCCACAGGACTGAGAGAGGGCAGCCGGGACCTCACCGCCCATGGTCAGCATTTCCCAGGAGCAAGTGGGAGGGAGGGGCTCCATCCTGACCCTGCGGCCAGGCTGCACAGAAGGGAGAAGCAGCTGCTTCCACCACCCAAGGAGGCCCAGGAGGTGTGGCTGGGGGTCCCACCCACCGCCCTCCTGCACGGACACTGAAGGATACCCCCCAGTTGGCGCTTTTGTTCAGGACAGTGTTGTACCAAAACACCTTTCCTTCTGGCCACGTGAGCTGCCGCCAAAAATAAGAGTCCACGGCAACCGTCAGTCCTGATAAAATAAAATAGTTTCTTACTTGCAAACACAGCCATCAGTAAACATCCCGCCACAGTGCAGCCCCCATCACTACAGAAACTACAAGCTGCTTTCAAAGCAAAGAGGTTGGGCTGGGTGGGAAGATTGCTGGAGCCTAGGAGTTGGAGGTTGCAATGGACCACGATCACGCCACTGCACTCCATCCTGGGTGACAGAGCAAGCTCTCTCTAAAACAAAGAATAGAAAAAAGACGCCAGCTGTGTCGAGGACACCACTGCCCAGAACCACCGCCTGGCGCAGGGACAAGCCACGCTCTGCTCTTGTGGACTCCCCCAGCCCAAGGACAAGGCACAGACCAGTGCACGGGGGCTCCCAAGGTGCAGAGTGGGGCCCCCTGGAGACCCCGGGCAGGAGGCTTAGGACTGAAATGTTTTAACACTGCAAAAGTTAGAGTCATTTTATTTCATGGGGATGAAAACGTCCCAAATTTCTCTTGACCTTTGTAAAACAAGGCAAAACAAAATCCAGTTAGAAGCATCCCGCAGCGACTGACTTACCTAAACAGAGGATCCCCGCCGGGATGGCGTGGCGAAGGGCTCTGACTACAGAAATCTTTCGGTTGCTCAAGGCCAGCAGCAGCAGGAGGCCCAGGAACAGGCACAGCTCCGCCCTGAACACGATGATGGTGAAGGCTGACAGCCAGATGAAGCGGGCCCACTCGTGCCGCAGCCAGGCTGCCAGGGCCAGCAGGACTGCAAGACAGCGCGGGAGGGTGCCCATCAGACACAGGGCCCACCTGGCCCAGAAAACACCCTGGGAAGCGAAGGGACCTTGCTCTAACCAGCAGCTGTTCCTTTTCTTATCATAAAAGTCACACAAATATCCCAGAAAACAAACTGCTCAGAGCCGCCCCCCGCACCCACGCTGTTGGCTAGGAAGTGCATCCCAACCCAGCAGGGAAAACAAAGAGCCCGGTTTCAGGTCACGGACCATCCTGAGGAGCCCAGCGGGGAGTGGCCATCACAAGGGAGGCGCTGTCATCAGCCGGGGAGCCCCTGACTCAGGGGAGCCCCTGCCCAGCACCGTGGGCGTGCAGGCACAGCCGGCAGCTACGTACCTACGGGCAGGGCCAGCACGTTGGGCAGTGTCCGCGTGCAGTAGAACATCAGGTGGAACTGCACGGCCGTCACCCAGCAGAACATGGTGGCCACCATGGCCCCAAACTGCCGTCTCACTTCCTTTTGTAACGTCCAGAGTCCAAAAATCACGCCGAGTCCGAGCACTCCTCTAACTAAACAAAGACAGTGACAGCACGTGAGCCTGTCGCGGAGGAGCATCCAGTGGGTCCTCCTACGTGAGTCCTCCTATGTGGATCCTTCTACACATATCTTTCTATATGGATTTTTCTATGTTGCTGCAACGCCAGCTGACGGCCATGTCAGGCAAAGCAGCCTTGAGGGCATTGTCTCCATGTCTAAGACAGACGTCTGGCCCCAGGCCCCCTGCGCTCCTGTCGGGAACTGAAACGCCCAAGCCTGGTGCCACGAGGGCTCTTGTGGGGGCTGCTCTCTGAAGCATGAGGGAGGAACTTGGGGGTGCTACAAGCTGAGCCCCACACTAAACCAGAGACCCCATCGGGCTGTGGCATCTCCAGGGGCAACGTTTGCAAGGGCCGGGCTCAGACCTTGCTCTAACCAGCAGCCGTGAGGAGGTGGGACGTGGCGGGAACACAGGCTCCCAGGCAGGAAGGGGGTCAGGACCCCTCTCCCCATTCAACAGCGGGAGCCACCTCTGGGCTGGTGGTCTGAGGAGGAGGCGGTGAGGGGGCAGGTGTGCCCAGGACAGTACCCAGCCGACCACACATCCTCACCGTGGACTGGCCTGTCAGCCGCTGCCAAGAGAGGCTGAAAACAGGAAGAAAAATGAACTCCTGGGTATCTCTCGCCACCTTTCCGGAAGGCCAGAGGGACTTCGAAGCCCCCATGTGAGAGGCAACTGGGTCCAGGCAGCTGTGGGGGCCAACAGGCAGAGATACGCAGGCATTGCAAGGGGGCCACAGACGTCTGAGCGCTGGACCTGCTGTTCCCAGAACACCCCGTAAGCACACCGGGCATTTTCTTTTCACTGATTGCTGGATTCAGACTGCAAATGTCTTTTTTTTTTTTTTTTCTTTTTTCTTTTTAAGGACAGAGCTTCCCTCTGTTGCTCACGCTGGAGTGCAGTGGCACAATCTCGGCTCACTGCAACCTCTGCCTTCCGGGTTCAAGCAATTCTGCTACTTCAGCCTCCCGAGTAGCTGGGATTACAGGCACACGCTGCCATGCCCAGCTAATTTTTGTATTTTTAGTAGAGACAATGTTTCCCCATGTTGGCCAGGATGGTCTCAAACTCCTGACCTCAGGTGATGCCCCTGCCTCGGCATCCCGAAGTTCTGGGATTACAGGCGTGAGTCACCGCATCTGGCCTGAATGTCTCAACAGGACATTTTTCCCTGATACCCAGGAGTGGGTCTGGCTCCAGCTGCTGCATTTTTGGTGCTGGAATTCCCCCTGGGCTTTTAAACAATTCACAGACCCCGGCAAAGCCCCACTTCCCCTTTTTCCCATCAGGTCCATCCCCTGCGTCTCTTCTCTTGGTTTTCCATCTTCCCAAATGCCCAGCAATCTCAATGCCGTGCCCAACAAGGGCAGCCTCAGCTCCAGGATCAGCCTCGGCCCCAGGATCAGCCTCGGCCCCAGGATGACCTTCAGTCCCAGGATGACGTGCTCTTCATCCAGAGAGGAAGGATTTTGGCCTGTGGCAGGGGCTGGCGGGGGCGGGGCACTAGCAATTCCAGGTCATCTTAGTGGGATCAGGAAGGACCCAGGGTGGGCTCCCGTTCACTGGCTGAAGCTGCAGCCCTCCGAGTTTCTGTCCAGCCGGAGTCTGCCCAGCTCTGCCCAACCTCCCGGCCTCTTGCTGCCACCCCTGGAATACGCAGAAGCTTCCAGGGGAATGTGGACTCAGCCCTGGGATTGCCTGTGGACTTCCTTTCCCTGGCTCATGGCCCCCCAACTCCTCCCCATCTGGGGCTCCCTGATGCCTCCACAGGACACGCACGGCTTGCCCAGCTGTCCCCATGCCATGGTGGGTTTCCATTCCCAATCTGCCCTTCAAGAAGCAGAACTGCTGCTTCCCCAGGAATGTGCGGCTTCTTAACGCTCTCCATGCAGGCTGGACAGACTCACTGCAAGCATGTCTGGGTATTAAATCAATAAAAATGTACCGAAATGAAAAAGTGGTGATTGCTGACTTTAAAAACTCAGGTTGTGTGACTGGACATGGTGGCTCACGCCTGTGGGAGGCTGAGGTGGGATGATCACTTGAGCCCAGGAGTTCAAAGCTGCAGTGAGCTATGATTGCACCACTGCACTCCAGCCTGGGTGACACAGCAAGGCCCTGTCTCAAAAAAAAAAAAAAAAAAAAAATCGGTTTTCAGAACAATATGTAATATGTACAAAATGTCCTAAAATTGTTTTTTTTTTAGTCCTCATGTGGGCACAGAGAAAGACCCAGGATTTGCACATGGGCCCTGCAGTGGCGGCCTCTGGGAATGCGAGGTTTCTGTTTGTAACGTTCCCCAAGGCAAATGGTGCTGTTTCTGCAGGAATAAAGGCTGTTGACCCCATTGGGGTTCGCCAGGTGAGGCGGGAGCAGCAGGCTCAGGTGGCGAGAGCTGCGTCACAGACACACGGCACTTCTCTTGTACCTGCCCTGGGGAGTGAGTGCCGTCATCCCTCATTTCCCAGTCAAGAGTGTGGAGGCACAGAGGGGCTGGCCCAGATGTCCCAGCCTGACCTGAGTGCCTGCTCTGAGCCGCCATGCCACGGTGATCGAGGGCAGGCAAGACTGTAACAGACAGCGTTCCTGGGCGGGGGGACCGTGGCCTCGCTGAGGTCACCTGATGACACCATGATCCCTCACTCCCTCCTCCTTTGTTGAAGACTCTCTTACCTACTAGCTGAGAGTAAAACCTGCACCATGGTCTTCACTCCCTCCTCCTTTGTTGAAGACCCCCTTACCTATTAGCTGAGAGTAAAACTTGGACATTTCTAACAGCGAAAGCACGTAAACGGCGGGGCTGGAGAATGCCGCGATCACCACTGGCCCGAGGAACGTCCTGGGGACGACTCCGGGGAACTCGAGATGGTCGTACTGCGAGGAGAAGGGCAGGTCAGTGCACCGGGGCCCTGCCAGCTGGTAACATGAGGTTTTCCCCAAGGACAGCAGGGGCCCCTCACCTGTTCCAGGTCTCGCCAGTGGTACAGCAGGTCATGTGTGGCCTGCAGGTTGAAGCTCTCCTCCACTTTGGTGTAGGGACAGGTGACCAGGTGGACAGTGGCTACGGCCACCAGCAACGCCAGCAACAGGGGACGCCTGCCTGATGACCCCTTTCCAGCCATTCCAGGCTTTCAGTTTCACGTACCTTCACAGGGCAGGGTGCGAGACACCAGCCGTTAGTACTGCCACTCCATGCATGCTGGAAAAGTGAAAACAGATTCCTGAGTTTTGAAAGTCATGCTTGTGCTCGTTTGTGAGATCTGGGTAAAGAGTTAGCAGGAATTCTCTGAACTACTGTCTTAGTTGCATTACCACAAATCTGAAAACGCATAAAGATGGAAAGTTCGGGGAAAAAAATCACACTTGAGAAGCTTGCATATTGCAACCAGTGATCTGACACTTTCAGCTCTGTGCATGTTTTTTGGGGGAGAAGGACCTCAGCAGCAGAACCTTGAGTCCGAGCAGGCCTGGGCCACCAGGGCAACGGAGGTTGGTAAATGGCCCCTGCCCTCCGGTCTAAATCAGGCAGGAGAGTCAGCAAAACCCAGGCTCGGCCCCGAGGGAACTGGCTGAGGAAGACGGAATGGGAGGCTGACGGGGGCTGGTTAGCTGAGTGGGAGGCACAAAGCTGGAGGGTGGCAGACGGGGGCCCCAGGGGGGTGGGAGGCTGAACGCAGTACAGCTGCCGGGACACAGGGCTCAAGTGGTCAGCAAAGCCCCTACTCCCAGGAATGGCAGGATGCGGCTGTGGATGCCGGGATGCGGCTGTGGATGCCGAGATGCGGCTGTGGATGCCTGCGCCGAACCCCACCCTAGGGGCTGGGAGAAGCCATGGCAGGCTTTCCCAAAGGTGGCACCGCACCGGCCATGAGCCTGTGTGTGAGCCTGGGGAGACTGGCAATGGGTCCCCCAAATACTAACAGGACAACTGCAGGGGCCCGTGGCACACAGCTTCCTGAGAGGCCAGCAACACGTCCAGCTGCTACACGTGAAAGGCCGAGGGAGGGAAGCGGGCAAATTCTTCACGTTTCTGGATTCTTTTAAAACACGTTTGATTTTATTCAGTCCAAACCAGAAGAGCCAGAAGCAAAGGGAGAGAGAGCCCCAGCGCTTATCGTTTGTTAAAACTACTTAAAAAAAAAATTTTTTTTTTAAGAGACAGCGTCTCACTCTGTCTCCCAAGCTGGAGTGCAGTGGCGTGATCGTGGCTCACTGTAGCCTCAGACTCCTGGGATCCTTTTGCCCCAGCCTCCTGAGTAGTTGCAGCTACAGGTGTGGGTCACCACACTCAGCTAAGTTTTCTTATTTTTTATAAAGACAGGGTCTTGCTTTGTAGCCCAGGCTGGTATGGAATTCCTGGCTTCAAGCAATCTTCCCACCTTGGCCTCCTGAAGCGTTGGGATTACAGGCATGGGCCACCGTGCCCAGCCAAAACTACCTTTTGATCAAATGGAGACTTAAGAAGTCTACAATGATGGCAACCAAAAGAAAATCTGTAGATTAGAAGGAAGAGGAACCCTATTTGGTATGGTGGGCAGGGAGTGGACAGAAAGAGAAAAGAAAGTTTTAATAATTTTACAATGACTAAAATGGTATGCAGTTCTTTCCTTTGCCAAATATAAAAACCTGGGGCCAGGTGTGGTGGCTCATTCCTGTAATCCCAGCACTTTGGGAGGCTGAGGTGGGCAGATCACGAGGTCAGGAAATCAAGACCATCCTGGCCAACATGGTGAAACTGTCTCTACTAAAAATACGAAAATTAGCTGGGCGTGGTAGCGCGTGCCTATAATCCCAGCTACTCTGGAGGCTGAGGCAGGAGAATCGCTTGAGTCCGGGAGGCAGAGGCTGCAGTGAGCCAAGATTGTGCCACTGAAATCCAGTCTGGGCCACAGAGCAGGACTCTGCCTCAGAAATAAAAAAGAAAATAAATAAATAATAAAAAACTTAAAAAAATAAACTTGGTATCAAACAAAGAGAAAGGCTGAAGAACTAGGTTAAGAGTCACTGTCCACCAGATGAGGGAGCACCACTCAGCTGTCTCCCACTTGCTAAGACACAAGCTTTATGACGGTGGGGGGTTTTTGATGCTGGATTATTTTTCCCACCAGTGCAGCCTCAGCACTGCACTGGTGGGAAAGAGGCCAGCCTCTGTGGCCTGAAGGCTGCCTCTCTGCCACCTCTCCTGCTAGACTCATCCTGTGGGCAGGGCTTGTTTGGTGGACTCACCGCTGAATCAGCAGAGCCTGCTGCACAGTAGGCACTCAACAAGGCTGCCGAAGAAGAAATAGGTAAAAACTCTTACGCAGGGATCTCATCACACCAGCCCACGTGCTTATTACAAATATGTTCCAGCGGCCGGGAGCGGTGGCTCACTCCTGTAATCCCAGCACTTTGGGAGGCCGAGGCAGGCGGATCACAAGGTCAGGAGATCGAGACCATCCTGGCTAACATGGTGAAACCCCGTCTCTACTAAAAATACAAAAAATTAGCCAGGCGTGGTGGCGTGCGCCTGTGGTCCCAGCTACTCAGGAGGCTGAGGCAGGAGAATCACTGGAACCTGGGAAGCAGAGGTTGCAGCGAGCCGAGATTGCACCACTGCACTCCAGCCTGGGTGGCAGAGTGAGGCTCCGTCTCAAAGAAAAAAAAAAAAAAGAAGAAAGAAAAGAAAAGAAATTGGTCAAATCAGATGTTACTTTTTTTTTTTTTTTTTTTTTTTAATTGAGACGGAGTTTCACTCTTGTTGCCCAGGCTGGAGTGCAGTGTCATGATCTCGTTCAATGCAACCTCCAATTTCTGGCTTCAAGTGATTCTCCTGGCTCAGCCTCCAGAGTAGCTGGGATTACAGGCATGTGCCACCACGCCCGGCTAATTTTTGTATTTTTTTAGTAGAGACAGGGTTTCACCACATTGGCCAGGCTGGTCTCGAACTCCTAACCTCAGGTGATCCGGCCACCTTAGCCTCCCAAATTGCTGGGATTACAGGCATGAGCCACTGCGCCTGGCCCAGATGTTACTATTACTAATAATAATCATTAGCCTCTCAGCAGGAAACACAAATGATCTGATGCAAATCACAGCTGCTGCCCATCAAAGACCAGAAAAAACCATGTTATCTGCACTCCTTCCTTCCAGACAGGAGTTCTGTGAAATCCAGACACTGCACATTTCCCCTAATTTAAACCAGGGGTTCCTGAACATTAGCGAGTGTTCATCACCTCAAGCACCTGTAGAAATGCAGATCCCCAGCCCCCAAAGACACTGAGTGGACCCCAGCCCCAGGTGGAAAGTCCAGCCCCCAGGTGAAAAACCCATCCCCCAGGTGGGAGGTCCAGCCCCAGGTGAGAGGTCCAGCCTCCGGGTGAGAGGTCCGACCCCCGGGTGAGAGGTCCAGCCCCAGGTGGGGAGCCCGACCCCAGGTGAGGGGTCCAGCCTCAGGTGAGAGGTCCAGCCTCCGGGTGAGAGGTCCAGCCCCAGGTGGGGAGTCCGACCCCAGGTGGGGAGCCCGACCCCAGGTGAGGGGTCCAGCCCCAGGTGAGAGGTCCAGCCTCCGGGTGAGAGGTCCGACCCCCGGGTGAGAGGTCCAGCCCCAGGTGGGGAGCCCGACCCCAGGTGAGGGGTCCAGCCTCAGGTGAGAGGTCCAGCCTCCGGGTGAGAGGTCCAGCCCCAGGTGGGGAGTCCGACCCCAGGTGAGGGGTCCAGCCCCAGGTGAGAGGTCCGGCCCCAGGTGGGGAGCCCAGTCCCAGGTGAGGGGTCCAGCCCCAGGTGAGAGGTCCGGCCCCAGGTGGGGAGCCCGACCCCAGGTGAGGGGTCCAGCCCCAGGTGAGAGGTCCGGCCCCAGGTGGGGAGCCCAGTCCCAGGTGAGGGGTCCAGCCCCCAGGTGACAAGTCCAGCTCCAGGTGAGAGGCCCGGCCCCCAGGTAACAGGTCCAGCCCCAGATGAGGAGCCCGGCCTCAGGTGAGGGGTCCAGCCCCCGGGTGACAGGTCCGGCCCCAGGTGAGGAGCCCGGCCCCAAGTGAGGGGTGCAGCCCCAGGAGCACCGGGCTGTGACGCGTGGGCATACGCGGTGAGGTCTCAGGAATCCAACGCCAGCGCCAGCTCGGGTCGCGCCCCTGCCCGCCTCCTCCCTGGTCTCGCCGCGCGCCCGCCTGAGGGCCCCGGTTGCGGCAGCGCGCACTGACCTCCGCAGCTCCCGGCGGCGTCCTTCGGAACGCGGCTGCCTAGGCCGGCCTCGGCAGGAAGCGGGACGGCGGAAACAGAACAGAGCGAAGCCTTTGCCCGAATCTAAAGTGGCCACCGCAACCCTGGCCGCTGCGGCCGCGAGGACCCTCTGTGCCCTGAGTAAACATGGCCGCCGCGGGCTGCGCGCAAGGGGCGGGGCGCGGGAGGCGGGGTTGGACATGCACGCCCCGCCCCCGGCTTCCCCGCGGACGCTGACCCGGGGCCTTCCCATTGGTTGCCTCTCGTGGCGAGCTCGGATTGGTCCACATCAGGCCGGGGCGGGTCCCATCGACCAATAGCGGCTCGGGGCTGGCGAGCGGGGCGGGGCCTCGCCGGCACCGTCAAGTAGCCAGGGGGACCGGCCGGCGCGGCTGGGAGCGGGTGGGCGGCCGAGAGGCCGGAGCCGCGCGGCCGCAGGACCTGGAGCTCCGGCTGCGTCTGCCCGCAGTGCTACCCGCCATGCGCCTGCCTCGCCGGGCCGCGCTGGGGCTCTTGTCGCTTCTGCTGCTGCTGCTGCCCGCGCCGGAGGCCGCCAAGAAGCCGACGCCCTGCCAGCGGTGCCGGGGGCTGGTGGACAAGTTTAACCAGGTGGGCAGGGGCCGGGCGGGGTCGTCCACCGTGGGCCCGGGGTCCACCTCACCCTGGATCCGGGGTTGCCCCACCTTGGGCCCGGGGTCCCCCTCACCCTGGAGCCAGGGTCGCCCTCACCCTGGATTCGAAGTCCCCCTCACCCTAGACCTGGGGCCCCCCTCACCCTGGATCCGGGGTCGCCCCCACCGTGGGCCTGGGGTCCCCCCACCGTCGATCCAGAGCCGCCACTCCGTAGTCCTGGAGTCCCCCTCACCCTCGACCCAGGATCCACCCCCGCCGTGGACCCAGGGTTGACCCCACCGTGGGCCTGGGGTCCCCTCACCCTCGACCTGGGGTCGCCCTCACCCTGGGCGGGGGATCAGGTGGTACCAAGCCCTATGGGCACTGTCTCCTCGCAGGGGTTGGTGGACACCGCAAAGAAGAACTTTGGCGGCGGGAACACGGCTTGGGAGGAAAAGACGCTGTCCAAGTATGAGTCCAGGTGGGCGCTCTGGAGCAGCCCTGTGGGTCTTGGCCTGACCCTGTCCTGGGAAGCCGTGTCCTGCCTTTGGTGCCTGTGTTAGTAACAGGGAGACAGAACAGCCCCCGAGGCACCAGTCACCTGTCTGAGTTGCCTTGGCTTCTGCCTGAGGACTAATGGCTGGATCCTCTCTGGCCTTCCAGCTTCTGCTCTGGTCCCTACCCCCTCAACAGACAGTGGCTTTTTAAAATGTAAACTGGAACACCAGCCCCACTTGTGTGAACCGCTCCTGGCCCCCTGACAGTGGGGTCCCCTTACTCTCTCTGCCTGGAATCCCGGCCCCCTCCCCTGCACCCGGGCTGGTGTGTTGGTTCGGATTTTTCTTCACTGGCTTGTGGCGCTGACCGTGGGCCCGCGTGGGCCTGTGTTTCAGCGAGATTCGCCTGCTGGAGATTCTGGAGGGGCTGTGCGAGAGCAGCGACTTCGAATGCAACCAGATGCTGGAGGCACAGGAGGAACACCTGGAGGCCTGGTGGCTGCAGCTGTGAGTGCCTTAAAACCTCTTAGAAGATACTTTTATTTTCCAACTTAGAATTTGAAATAACCTCAGACTTAGAAAGATACGGGAACAGTATGGAGCTCCCACCTGCCTCGCACCCACCTTACCCCTGCATTACTGTTTTTTATCACCAGGGTCAGTGATCAAAACCGGGAAGTTAACGAGAAGACTCTGTCCACACCTAGACTCTTGTTTCCTGGATCTTGCAATACTCTAGAGCCCATGTTATGTTCAGCTGCATGTTTGTTTTAAAGAGCTGTGTCTGGTGGGATTCAGTGAATGTTTTCCTCCATCCTCAGGAAGAACGAGTATCCTGACTTATTCGAGTGGTTTTGTGTGAAGACGCTGAAACTGTGCTGCTCTCCAGGAACCTACGGTCCTGACTGTCTCGGTGCGTTTCTGCTTAGGGAAATCCCATCTCCTACGTCACTTCCCCTCTTCCTCTCACAATTCTTGGGGGATGAAAGCACAGAGGGGACCTGGGGGACCTCAGCTTTCTGTAGGGTCTGGGACTCTGCCGGACGGCTGCCTCCCCCATCCCCAACCCAACTTGGAGCACTTCGCACCCTCCCGCTGCAGCCTCACCACTCACCTCACGCTTTAGTGTGAAACTGAGTATGTCATCCCAGCTGTGCTGTTAACTCAGGGGTTCACTGACTCAGGTTGTTCACAGCTGAGTCCACTCACCTGAGAGTCTGTCCTGACTGACCTGTCCAGGGGCTTCTCCCTGTGTGCACAGAGGGGACCACACCACGGCTTCTGTGGCTGCCATTGCAGAGAGCCCAGGGCAGTAGGTGTCTATCAGGCTGGGTGCACGGCCTTGAGCCTTAATGGGTGCTGCAGGACAGGGCTCTTCTGTGAAGAAGTGTGCAGAAACTGAACCCACGGTTTAACGTTTATAAAAGGCAATCACGTGGTCAAGCAGGATCAGGTAGCAGAAGTTTCAGGTTTAGACCCCCGACCTGCCCCCCCTCAGCCTCCTGCCAGCCTCTGCGTCTATCCCTGGCGAACACTGGAGGCTGCAGCTGATGTTCCCACTCTCCCTGCAGTCTCCGCCCCTGATGCATCGGTGTCCCCATCACCATGTTTCAGCTGAGGCTGCCCAAAGCCACACAAAGTGCAGTCATGCATAACGACCAGGCATGTTCTGAGAAATGCACCATTAGGCAACTTTGTCATGGTGCCAACATGGCAGAGTGCACTCCACACGCCTAGGTGGTGCAGCCGCTCCGCACCTAGGCTGCCTGGCAGGGCCTACTGCTCCCAGGCCGTACACCCGCGTGGCACGTGAGGGTGCTGAGTACTGTGGGCCATTGCGACATGTGGTAAGAATGTGTCACCTGAATACATCTAAACATAGAACAGGTAATAAGGCGTATCGTGATGTCACTAGGCAATAGGAGCTGCTCAGCTTTATTATCATCTTAGGGGACAGCTGTGCCATGCAGGGTCCCTTGTTGACCTAAACGTCATCATGCAGCACGTGGCCGTAGTGAAGTCCAGGAGCCTGTGGCTTGCTCCACTCAGGCCATCCACCGCCAGCCCTGCAGACCCCAGGAAATCAGTTTCCCCCAACACCCACTCCAAGCCTGCAGGCTCATGTACGTCCTCAGAATCGTACAGGGTTTGGGTGCAGTGTGTTCTCTCCGTGTGAGAATACCCCACCAGTCACCACCAGGTGTACTCTGAGCATGGTTTTGTGTCCCCCAAAGCGTGCCAGGGTGGGTCCCAGAGGCCCTGCAGCGGGAATGGCCACTGCAGCGGAGACGGCAGCAGACAGGGTGACGGGTCCTGCCGGTGCCACGTGGGGTACCAGGGCCCACTGTGCACTGACTGCATGGACGGCTACTTCAGCTCGCTCCGGAACGAGACCCACAGCGTCTGCACAGGTACGGGCTACGCCTGGGCCGGCCCCGGGGTGAGGCAGGATGACAACAGCCGCTTGCTGGAGCTGCCTGCCTAGATGGGAACAGGGGCCTGCTGATATCCTAACCCCGGATGTCCAGGGAAGCTTCGGGGGCCCAGAAGGATGAATTAAAACGTCAGGAGATAGAGGCAGGGGTTGTTAGGGGCGCTTCCTGTCCTATAACAGCCCCCAGAAGGGAGAAGCTACTCACCTTCCTCTCTAGTTCGAGGTCTGCCCCGACCTTGAGTTGTGATGGGCCACACAGTGCACAGGTCCTGGAGGTACCATGTGGGCCGTGCACCGGCCCGGAGAGCAGCACCTGTCAAATCCCTGCAGGCTATTATGAGTGGCATCTTTCCAAAGGACGTTTTCTCCCTGGTTGTCACTGATACGTAGGAAAACTCTGGGTGTGTTGACATCTTGGACATGAGTGCATGGTTGGCCGGTAGCCCCCTAGGCTATTCTGGGCAGACAGACCTGTGGATCGCCAGTCAGGACCGGCCTCTCTGGTTCTTACACCCCTTGCCGTCTGTCTCTTGGATGTTGGCATGGCATGGGGCACGTGTGGATCCGGAACACGCACACCCAGCCAGGCTACAGCTCCAGAGTACGGATAGCTGCCTTCTCCAGGTTATTAAAAATTCCTTGGAGTCCTGATTTGCTGAGAATTTTAAATTCATGGGCACTGAAAACCCCATGTTGCTTTTTCCCCTTAAATTCCTCACTTTTAAACAAGCTGCTACCTGAGAGGGGGGTTCGTACCCAGGCCCGCCTTTGCCTTCCAGTCTGCGACGAGTCCTGCAAGACGTGCTCGGGCCCGACCAACAGAGACTGCGGCGAGTGCGAAGTGGGCTGGGTGCTGGACGAGGGCGCCTGCGTGGGTGAGGAGCGGCCCGGGGGTGGAGGAGGACGCCCGCGTGGGTGAGGAGGGGCCCGGGGGTGGACGAGGGCGCCCGCGTGGGTGAGGAGGGGTCCGGGGGTGGAGGAGGGCGCCCGCGTGGGTGAGGAGCGGCCCGGGGGTGGAGGAGGGCGCCCGTGTGGGTGAGGAGGGGTCCAGGGGTGGAGGAGGGCGCCCGCGTGGGTGAGGAGGGGCCCGGGGGTGGAGGAGGGCGCCCGCGTGGGTGAGGAGCGGCCCGGGGGTGGAGGAGGGCGCCCACGTGGGTGAGGAGGGGCCCGGGGGTGGACGAGGGTGCCTGCGTGGGTGAGGAGGGGTCCGGGGGTGGAGGAGGGCGCCCGCGTGGGTGAGGAGCAGCCCGGGGGTGGAGGAGGGCGTCTGCGTGGGTGAGGAGTGGCCCGGGGGTGGAGGAGGGCGCCCGCGTGGGTGAGGAGGGGTCCGGGGGTGGAGGAGGGCGCCCGCGTGGGTGAGGAGGGGCCCGGGGGTGGAGGAGGGCGCCCGCGTGGGTGAGGAGGGGTCCGGGGGTGGAGGAGGGCGCCCGCGTGGGTGAGGAGCGGCCCGGGGGTGGAGGAGGGCGCCCGCGTGGGTGAGGAGCGGCCCGGGGGTGGAGGAGGGCGCCCGCGTGGGTGAGGAGGGGTCCGGGGGTGGAGGAGGGCGCCTGCGTGGGTGCTCCCCAAGGTCCGCTTCTGCCCAGCCTCTGTGTCCCCGTCCCGCCAGCTGCTCCTGGTTCACGGCCCTCCCCATCTCTGCTCATTCTGGGTCATGGGAGGGGGATCGTTGAGGGGACTCCTAGGCTCCCACACCTGTGATCCCACCATGCACGGGTCAGGAAGGATCATGGGACTTCCTTCGTACCTTCTGGACTGGGCAGGCATCGGGGCCACAGTGTCCTTGCTGTCAGGTGGCCCTGGGGCTGTGGACCTGTGGTGCCAGCTGCCCCGAGTCGGCCGACAGCTCTGGGGAACTCATCCGAGTGTGTTCCTGGGTGGGAGGCCGCCGGCAGGGGCCAGCTGTATCCCTCTGTGCGGGTTTCAGAAGACACACGGATGGGGCATATCAGGGTGGTCCTGGCTGCACCCATGGTGACAGAGGCTGGTGGGTCCCGGGGGATGTGGGAAAGGGCAGGGCACAGTGGCACAGCCAGGTCTGGAAGCAGGCAGAAGGGCAGGGCCGTGCTGCTGGCATGTGCAATGGAAACTGCCTTTTCCCGCAGACGGCAAGCTCAGGGTGGCAGGGGGCTGCCCACGAGCTCCTGCTGTCCGAGGGGTACGGCCCCCTACTCACACCAGTGTGACAAGCCAGCTCCGTGCCTGGCAGTGCTCAGCCAGGAGGGGGACGTCACCTCCTAACACAGGCCTCCAGGTTCTAAGTGGTGCCAGGTCTGGACGTCTCCAGCATTGTGCTATGCTCACCCCACCCTGTCCCCCACATGGTGGGCATCACCTGCTTCAGCTGTGTCTCTTCCCGCCAGCCTGGCTATGGGCACAGCACTTACAAAGCCAGCCCTGCAGCGCCTCTGAGCTCTGGAGAAGCCAAAGGCTCTGGCTTCATGGGGAGGGTCTGGGACTAGCTGTGGCTTTCCCGCAGTCCAGGTGCCGAGTGGGTGTGGTGGCTCACGCTTGTAATCCCAGCACTTTGGGAGGCTGAGGCAGGTGGATCACGAGGTCAGGAGATCGAGACACTCCTGGCTAACACAGTGAAACCCCATCTCTACTAAAAATACAAAAACTTAGCCGGGCGTGGTGGCGGGCACCTGTAGTCCCAGCCACTCGGGAGGCTGGGGCAGGAGAATGGCGTGAACCTGGGAGGCAGAGCTTGCAGTGAGCCAAGGTCGCACCACTGAACTCCAGCCCGGTCAAAAGAGCGAGACTCTGTCTCAAAAAAAAAAAAAAAAAAAAAAATTGGAGCTCAGCCCCTGGCAGGTTCCACAGCTCTGGGGAGAAGGGAGAGGGATGTGGGGGCGTGAGGTGTGGAGGCTCTCACTGTCTCACCCTCACGCGATGCGTCACCATCCTCACGGGGCCCCTGCCACAGTTGGCACTGACTCTGTAAGGACAGGGCCTGGCCATCGCCTTATCCCCTCCCCTGCCACGTGGGACCTCCGAGGAGGACATTTGAGATGATCCCCCCAGGGGCTGCCCTCCTCCCTGCCCTTCCCCAGCCGGTCCTGGCCGTGGGCTGTATCAGGCCATGATCATTCCTCCTGCTCCCTGGCCAGGCCGTCCTGGGCCGCTCACAGCTGTGCCATTCTGTTCCAGACGTGGACGAGTGTGCGGCCGAGACGCCCCCCTGCAGCGCTGCACAGTTCTGTAAGAATGCCAACGGCTCCTACACGTGCGAAGGTGGGTCCAGCGGGCGGGCCTGCACTCTGGGTCCCTCCTGGGTTTCATTGCTGTCTTTGTAAACATTCATTTATGACTTCTTAGCATCACTTATATACCTCCTGCCTGCTCTGAGAACACTTAGTGTGGCAAAATAAGTCATAGGTATTTGCTGTAGGAAAATCAGAAAATTCAAGTAAGTTAAAGAAAATTAAAAACCCACGAGTTCCCTGGAGAGCGCACCCTGCTCGTGCCCCCCAGCGCCCCCACAACGTGCCCTGTGTGATTTTCCACAGCACCTGTCGGTGTTTTCCACCCAGCAGCTTGTCCTGTGTCCTGTGGTTTCTCCATCATGTTCATGATTTTGGAGCATGCCATTGTTTCATACGTTTAAAACAATGTCTATTGCTGGACATTTACGTCATAACAATTTTTCAACTGTTATCAACTGTGAATACTCTTGAAGGTAAAACTTTTCACATTCCTTATGATTTTCTTTGGATTAATTTCCAAATCGCTCAGTCAAGGAAATGTGTCTTTTAGGGCCATAGTGCCCCAGAAGAGTTGTGCCGATCCCCAGTCCCAGCAGTAGGAAGGAGCCTCTGTGACAGCCCCGGGCAGTTTTCACTGTTGGGAGTGCGGACAGCAGGACCCTCAGTGAGCCACTACACTGGAAGCCATGCTAGAGGCTCCCCGGCGTGTGGGGGTCCAACGCCGGCTCCCCGGCATGTGGGGGTCCCATGCTAGAGGCTCCCCAGCATGTGGGGGTCTGACACCGGCTCCCTGGCGTGTGGGGGTCCGATGCCAGCTCCCCGGCATGTGGGGGTCCCATGCTAGAGGCTCCCTGGCGTGTGGGGGTCCCATGCTAGAGGCTCCCCAGCATGTGGGGGTCCGACACCGGCTCCCCGGCGTGTGGGGGTCCGATGCCGGCTCCCCGGCATGTGGGGGTCCCATGCTAGAGGCTCCCCGGCATGTGGGGGTCCGACGCCAGCTCCCCGGCGTGTGGGGGTCTGACGCTGGCTCCCTGTTGCAGAGTGTGACTCCAGCTGTGTGGGCTGCACAGGGGAAGGCCCAGGAAACTGTAAAGAGTGTATCCCCGGCTACGCGAGGGAGCATGGACAGTGTGCAGGTCAGTGACGGGGTCTGTGCTGGACGCAGGTGGACCCTTCCCAAGGGACCATGATGTGAATGGCCCCAGGAGGTACTGCCAGGGATGGGAAGCAGCTGAGACCCGTCCTGCAGACGCAGCTCCCCAGGGTCACTGTGCACTCACCCTGAGGTCCACAAGATGCAGAAGCAGTGGGGGTGGGGGATGAGCTCTGCATGGCCGACCCTGGTGTAGATGGCACTGCTGCACCAGCCTCTCCCCAGTGGCCTCGTTCCCCAGGTCCAGAGCCTCTGCTTTCTCTCCAGCTCCTGGGTGGTGCTTGCCTCGAGGCTTAAGGCCAGGCCTGCCATGGTTGTGGGCTGCCTGGGTGAGCCTGGGCGTGGCTGGAATCCAGGTGGAGAAACTGGGCTTCCTGACCAGGCGCGGTGGCTCATGCCTGTAATCCCAGCACTTTGGGAGGCCGAGGCGGGTGGATCACGAGGTCAGGAGATCAAGACATCCTGGCTAACACGGTGAAACCCCATCTCTACTAAAAATACAAAAACTTAGCCAGGCGTGGTGGCGGGCACCCGTAGTCCCAGCTACTTGGGAGGCTGAGGCAGGAGAATGGCGTGAACCCGGGAGGCGGAGCTTGCAGTGAGCTGAGACCACGCCACTGCACTCCAGCCTGGGCGAGAGTGAGACTCCGTCTCCAAAAAAAAAGAAAAGAGGCCGGGCGCGGTGGCTCAAGCCTGTAATCCCAGCACTTTGGGAGGCCGAGACGGGCGGATCACGAGGTCAGGAGATCGAGACCATCCTGGCTAACACGGTGAAACCCTGTCTCTACTAAAAAATACAAAAAAACTAGCCGGGTGAGGTGGCGGGCGCCTGTAGTCTCAGCTACTCGGGAGGCTGAGGCAGGAGAATGGCGTGAACCCGGGAGGCGGAGCTTGCAGTGAGCTGAGATCCGGCCACAGCACTCCAGCCTGGGTGACAGAGCGAGACTCCGTCTCAAAAAAAAAAAAAAAAAAAAAAAAAAAAAAAGAAAGTGGGCTTCTTGGGCACATGCCAGCCTTCTGCCCTCACCTGGAGGTCTCTTCTCTGCATTTTCTACCAGTTGAGGGCCCAACTTTGAGACATGAAATTCTGCCCTCTTGAAGCCTTTCCTGACCTTTGCTCCTTTCTGTAACATGACGTTTGTCATCGTTGTGCTTTCTTTATGTGAGTGAATCTGAATGAATGAGTTTCACAGTCTGCTGCACATCTGCTAAGTGGAGTAATTATTAAAACGGAGTCTTTTAATTTTAGATGTAGATGAGTGCTCACTAGCAGAAAAAGCCTGTGTGAGGAAAAACGAAAACTGCTACAATACTCCAGGGAGCTACGTCTGCGTGTGTCCTGACGGCTTCGAAGAAACTGAAGATGCCTGTGTGCCGCCGGCAGAGGCTGGTGAGTGGCGCGGCTCCCTCCACACGGGCTCCCCACACAGGGGCCCCCTCCACACGGGCTCCCTCCGCACGGCCCCCTCCACACGGCCCCCTCCACACGGGCCCCTCCACACGGGCCCCCTCCACACGGGCTCCCCACACACGGGCTCCCCCCGCACGGGCCCCCTCCACACGGGCTCCCCACACACGGGCTCCCCCCGCACGGGCTCCCCCCACACGGGCTCCCCCCACACGGCCCCCTCCACACGGCCCCCTCCACACGGCTCCCCCCACACGGCTCCCTCCACACGGCCCCCTCCACACGGCCCCCTCCACACGGCCCCCTCCACACGGCCCCCTCCACACGGCTCCCTCCACACGGGCTCCCCCCACACGGCCCCCTCCACACGGCCCCCTCCACACGGCTCCCTCCACACGGGCTCCCCACACACGGCCCCCTCCACACGGGCTCCCCCCACACGGGCTCCCCACACACGGGCTCCCCCCACACGGGCCCCCTCCACACGGCCCCCTCCACACGGGCCCCCCACGCACGGGCTCCCCCCGCACGGGCCCCCTCCACACGGGCCCCCCCCACACGGGCCCCCTCCACACGGGCTCCCTCCGCACGGCCCCCTCCACACGGCCCCCTCCACACGGGCCCCCCCCACACGGGCCCCTCCACACGGGCCCCCTCCACACGGGCTCCCCACACACGGGCTCCCCCCGCACGGGCCCCCTCCACACGGGCTCCCCACACACGGGCTCCCTCCGCACGGGCTCCCTCCGCACGGGCTCCCCCCGCACGGGCTCCCCCCGCACGGGCTCCCCCCACACGGCCCCCTCCACACGGCCCCCTCCACACGGCTCCCTCCACACGGGCTCCCTCCACACGGGCTCCCCCCACACGGCCCCCTCCACACGGCCCCCTCCACACGGCCCCCTCCACACGGCCCCCTCCACACGGGCTCCCTCCACACGGCCCCCCTCCACACGGGCTCCCCCCACACGGGCCCCCTCCACACGGCCCCCTCCACACGGCTCCCTCCACACGGGCTCCCCCCACACGGGCCCCCTCCACACGGCCCCCTCCACACGGGCTCCCTCCACACGGCCCCCCTCCACACGGGCTCCCCACACACGGGCTCCCCACACACGGGCTCCCCCCACACGGGCCCCCCCCACACGGGCCCCCTCCACACGGGCCCCCTCCACACGGGCCCCCTCCACACGGGCCCCCTCCACACGGCCCCCCTCCACACGGGCCCCCCCCACACTGGCTCCCTCTACTCGGGCCCCCCCCACACGGGCCCCCACCACACGGGCTCCCCCCACACGGGCTCCCCCCACACGGGCCCCCTCCACACGGGCTCCCCCCGCACGGGTCCCCTCCGCACGGGCCCCCTCCGCACGGGCTCCCCCCACACGGGCCCCCTCCGCACGGGCTCCCCCCGCACGGGCCCCCTCCGCACCGGCCCCCTCCACACGGGCTCCCCCCAGACGCGCCCCCTCCACACGGGCTCCCCTGACACAGACTACCCTCCACACGCGCCCCCTCCACACGGGCTCCCCCGACACAGACTACCCTCCACACGGGCCCCCTCCACACGGGCTCCCCCGACACGGGCCGCCTCCACACGAGCTCCCTCCACACGGGCTCCCCCCACACGGGCTCCCCCGACACGGGCCGCCTCCACACGGGCTCCCCCCACACAGGCTCCCTCCACACAGACTGCCCCCCACACAGGCTCCCCCTACACAGACTGACCCCTACACAGGCTCCCTCCACACAGGCTCTCTCCACACGAGCTCCCCCAACATGGGCTGCCTCCCCTGGACCTCAGGGCTTGCAGGTAGACTGGCTGCTTGGTCTGAAATCCACACAGACAGTGGCCTTGGGATAGTGAGGGGGGGTTCCCGGAAGACAGGTGCATAACACCTCTGTGTGGGCACACTTGCACAGAGAGGTACCGGCTTCCTGAGGATGAAGCCCCAGGTTCACAGCTCACACGGAAGTTAAGGCGATGAAAAGGGAAGTCTCTGAACCTCCAACCTCAGCAGGCAAGGAGGAGCAGACAGAAGAGGCAGCTGAGGATCTGGAAAAGTCATCTGGGGAAGCTGCCCAGGGTGCCACAGAGACAGGGACTGGCAGGAAGTGGTGAAGGGCAAGCAGGTCCCCCATGCCTGTTTCCTGGAGCTGCCTTACCAAGAACCAGGGACTCCGTCTCCAGCAACAGAAATGTGCCTCTCACAGATCTGCAGCCAGAAGTCAGAGGCCCAGATGCAAGCAGGCTGCTTCCTTGGGAGGCTGGGCAGGCACATCTGTTCCAGGCCTCTGTCCTTGCCTGGGGACGCCACCTGCTCCCCGTGTCTTCACATAGTCCCATGCGGTGTCTACAAACCTCCCCTCTTCGTAAGGACACCGGTCACTAATGCCCTCGTGTTAACTTAGCCATCTCTAAAGACCCTATTTCCAAACAAGGTCACAATCCCAGGTGCTGGGAGTAAAGACTTCAGCATCTTTTGGGGGGCACAGCTCTGCCCACAACAGCCCTCACAGAAGTCTAGAATACAGAGTGTGGGAAAGAAGCAGCATTCAAGGAGATGTTGGCTAAGGGTTTTTCAGAATGAATAAGGCAGGATTCAGATTCCAGAAGCTGTTTCCTGAGCAGGACAAATAAAAGCAATTCCACCTCTAGAAGCATCGTAGTAAACAGCAACAGCAAGACAGGAGAACTGAGGGGTCGGCAGAGACAGACAGGCAAGAGGACAAGGCTGTCTGCCACCCCTTCAGTCCCCTCTTGCCCCTCCTTCCCCTCACCCTCGGTCCCCTCTTGCCCCTCCCTCCCCCCCACCCTCGGTCCCCTCTTGCCCCTCCCTCCCCCCCACCCTCGGTCCCCTCTTGCCCCTCCCTCCCCCCCACCCTCGGTCCCCTCTTGCCCCTCCCTCCCCCCCACCCTCGGTCCCCTCTTGCCCCTCCCTCCCCCCCACCCTCCGTCCCCTCTTGCCCCTCCCTCCCCCCCACCCTCCGCCCCCTCTTGCCCCTCCCTCCCCCCACCCTCCGCCCCCTCTTGCCCCTCCCTCCTACCACCACCCTGGGTCCCCTCTTTCTCCTCCCCCCACCACCATTGCTCAGGCTCCCATTCTACCGGGCTGCAAGGAACCCCTTGCCGCTCCCATCTCCGCATCCTCCACACCCAAGGCATTGCGGCGGCTTTGAAATCCCTTCTGCCTCATCTCTCATCTGCTGTGGGGGGAACCGGGGGTCTCCGAGCTGCCCTTGGACCACTGCGTCTGGGGCCTTGAGCCAGGACTGGACAGGCAGTCCCTGCACCTGCTGCTGTCCCGGGAAAGGCCTCGTCCCCAGGGCCCTTCATGCCGAGCTTTGACGACCTGTGCTTGTTTTCTGACAGAAGCCACAGAAGAAGAAAGCCCGACACAGCTGCCCGCCCACGAAGACCTGTAACGTGCTAGACTTGCCCTTTAAATTATTCAGAAGGACGTCCTGTGGAAAATGTGGCCCCGAGGATGTGTCCCCTGCAGTGGACAGCGGGAGGGAGAAGCTGCCTGGTCTCTAATGGTTGATTCTCATTTGGCCCTTAAACAGCTGCATTTCTTGGTGGTTCTTAAACAGACTTGTATATTTTGATACAGTTCTTTGTAATAAAATTGACCATTGAAGGTAATCAGGAGAATGGGTATGGGTTTGTCTCATTAATCAGGATAGACCTTTACCACTGAGTTTGCACCTGTCCTGCCAGAGCCGGGAGGTGACCAGGGCTGCCGAGGTCTGCAGAGGCAGCAGGTCTGGTCCTGGGCTGGTGGCTCTGCTGTCCCTGAACAGGACTCACGTGCCGCTTGGGGGAGGAGAGGAGGAGGGAAGGAGGGGAGGAGAGGAGTAGGGGAGGGCCCTCCCCCTCCCCCTCCCCCTCCCCCTCCCCCTCCCTCGGGCGAGAACCTAAAGACGTGACCAGGTGGGTTTCAGGGGTCCCACCTATGGGCCCCTCTTCAGTGATTCAAAGGATGTACAAGCAGGGACCCTCGGGCAGAGGAAAGGCATCTTTGGGGGCTTCGCTGGAGGAAACAGCCAATCATAAACCCCAGGGCCCGCCTGTTCCTCACCTGGGAATGAAGACACTCCAAGAAGAAAGCTGGCTGCAGGTGAGAGGTTGCAGACTCTGGGAGCTCCCTCTGAGGGGCCACGGCTTCCTCCCTGGGCCTCCCACTTGGCCTGGTCCCCCTCACCCACTCCTCAGTCACGCCGTCCCTCCTGTCCGTGCCGATGTCCCCCAGGGGTAGGTGGCTGACTGGCCTGCTCCTGCCCTGGCCCCCCTTCCCAGGCTGTGCACTGTCCTGGCACTACTGACCCCCATGTCCACACTGTTCTGTGCCCATGAACCCCACCTCAGTGCACCTGTGCTCACTGGGCTCCAGGTGGTCATGCTCACCTGGGTATTGGAAGAGCCCTGCTGTAGGACTCTGCCCTGTGGGTCCCTGACAGGCAGAGGCGGCCACAGCCCACTTGGCAGGCTGAGTGGTGAGTGGTGCCTGGCCCTGCATCTCGCCTCTGGTTCTTCCTGAGTCAGTTGCACTCAGCAGCCTCACTGCCTCTCCCCTTCTCCCTCTAACCCTAGGCCAGGGCGCCCCAAATCCCTGGAGGGGGCACAGCTCAGCTTGGGCAAGATGGGGGCTGCTCTTGTCCACTTCAGTCCTTTCAGGCAGTCTCCGCTTCACGTGCCAATGGAACCACCTAGAGATGGCGTCCCGGCCGTGCAGACCAAGGGCAGAGGCCAGAGGGGCGGGGGCTGTGTGGGCCCTTGGGGGACTCAGAAAGTGGGGTCAGAGCATGGCAGAGAGTCCACAGGGATGGCCATGGAAAGAAGTAGGGGAACACCAGCTGAGGCCCTGGGGGGCCAAGCACCTGAGTCTCCTGTGGGAGGGTGGAGCTACCCATGGGTGGGCGGGAACTAGGCGACCCCAGCGGGAAGCCCTGAAGGCAGGCCCGGTCCCTGGGAGGTACCTGGGGGAGGAGTAGAGGGCACAGCCAGGGAGGAGGACCCAGGCAGGGGCTGGCCCAGGGCCACCTTGTGCACCCCCACGTGCGCAGACAGGCGTCTCCCATGTCCCTCACGTCCCTGCCCCGCTCAGCCCTGTGGAGCCGCCATCAATCAGATAGGACTGCAGCCGGGTCTGGGACCTCCGCCCTACCTTTCAGCCGATACCTCTGTCCTGCTCCTGCCCTAGTTCCCCTCCCCTGACCATGCACCGTCCTGGTACTACTGACCCCCATGTCCAGGCTAGGGGCGTCAAGGACAGGAGGTGTACAGGCCAGGGGCCCCGGTTCCGGACCCTGGGAGCAGGATCCCGGGCGCGCAGCAGAGACGACCCCAGTTTCCACCTTGTCGCCAGTGAACTCTAGGGAGTCCTCAGCGGGCATCGGGGCCAGCCAGGAGGGGTCCCCCTAGGACACGGGGGACGGGGGCTGGCGGGGGCGGTTGAGCAGGAATGGGGGACGACCCCGCGGGCAGAGCCGGGGCCGGGGCAGGGGCGAGAGCGTAGGCAGGGTCCTTGGGACCGTGGGGCTGGGGTCCACCTGCCCAGGTGCTCGAGGGGCGCCTGCGGGGCTGGGGTTGGAGCTGAGACCGGGAGCGCCGCCTCCTGGGGGGGACTCTGGCCCGCCCCTCCCCACGCGGTGCCGCCCGCGCCCCGCCAGCTCCCACCCGACGCAGCGGACCCAGCCTCAGACTGCGACCCCTGCCCGGGCCCAGCTGGCGGACCGCGGGGCCGCACACGCGCTCCCGCCCCTCGGAGTCGCCCGGCCCGGGCCGAGGACCTGGGCGCGCGCGGCCGACAGGTGGCGCTGTGGGACCGCCCTGCCCGGCTCGGATCCCGGGACTTGGCCGGCTCCTGTCCACTGCACCTGCCCCGTCGCACCTCTGCGCTGCCAGGGCCTCTTTCTAAAAGGGGAACTTGGAAGAGTGAGGTTGGGGTGAACTGTGGACCTCCGCTGTCCTTCTGGGCCCAGGCAGAGACTCTGCCATAGCCCTGGGGGAGCCCCACCCTGTGGGAGCCGGGACTGGGGACTGCAGGGCCTAGAGGGCCTCCACTTTGGTTCCCAGACCCCAGCATCTTGCTTTGGCGCATACACAGGTCCTGGGGGTGGCTTCCATCCCCACAGGGCATGCCTTGTCAGGCTAGAAGCTTCTAGAAATGCCCTCGGTCAAGCCCACCCCTGAGTTTGCTGTAAACGTGTCCCTTGGTCAAATGCAACAGACACTGGGCGGGATCCGCAGGATGAGATGTTCTGTGAGCCAGCGGTTCTCAATAGGCAGCTGTCATGTCCCCCAGGGGACAGGGGACCACCTCTGGAGGTGCTGTGGGTTGTCACGACCTGGTGAGGAGTGCTCCCACCAGGGCACAGGACACCTTGCCACAGAGGACGGCCCCCACCAGAGGACGAGCCAGCTCCCGCTGACACCAAGGCAGACAGACGCTCAGGGCAGTCCCTGGACAGTGGCCTGGACCTCAGCCAAGCTGTGTTAGACAGGGAGGCGGCAATGGTATGAATGTGGGTCTGCTCTGGGAACACGAATCATGGGGTGGGGTCCGCACAGGCCAGGACAACCTATGTGTGCCGCCTCCTGCTGTCCTGGATGTACCACATCCCCCTGAAGACAACCGCTGCCTGCTCAGCCTCATGATGGGGCAGGTCTAAGAGCCAGTGACAGCGAGCAAGGCAGAGACACAGCCATGGGGCATCCCATGGCCAGACCGTGCATCTCCGCAGGGGCCCAGAACCACGGCAAGAGTCCTCGATGCAGGCACGCAACACCCACTGCGGATAGCACGGCCCTCCTCTGCACTTGCCTGTGGTTAGGGTCTTCCATGGGCACTTGACTTTAAACCCCCACCCCTTACCACCCGTGCCTTTGGTCTGCAGGGTCAGATTGTAAAGTAGCAACCAGGACACGGGAGCTGGGCTTGGACGGCGGTAGAGCTGGTTCTGCTCTGTGCCTATTCAGAGTTGTCCTTTCATGTCCCCCAGTATTGGGTTGGAACAGAGTCCTCAAATGTGGAATATGCTCTTCAAGCTCCCAGAAGCCTTCCAGGTGCTGTGTGTCCTGGCAGGGGCTGCGAGAGGCAGTCACTTATCTGTCCTCTACTTTGGAGGGGATTCTCTCACTCAGGAGGGCCCAGTGTGCTCACCACGTCTTGCTCATCTGGTCTCATTAGCACAAGGCCATCGATAGAGGGGGCCAGTGTGACGTCCTGGGGACATTCATTCAGCTGGTGCCGGTCTCTGGATTCTTGGGAGAGAGGCAGGAATGTTACCATAGCCCATAGCTCTGGGGAGGAACTGGCTGTTTCCTGTTTTGAGTTCCAAGGCAGTGTGACTGATCTTCCTGCCAGGCAGCAGATGGAGAAGAATGCGCACCCAGCAGCGGCCTCACCGCACACCTGGGCAGGCTGGGGAACCCTCTCTAGCAAAGGCACCGCATCTAGCTGGGTTATTTTTGCAACAGTCCAAAATAACTGGTGTTGCACATCTTCCTCTGAGGGACTCAGCCTTCACTTCGGTGACTGTTCTCTGGGTCAGAAACCCACTCAGGTCTAGAAACTGGGCAGCGTCATGACATATATATATATGTGTGTGTATATATACACGTATATATATGTGTGTGTGTGTGTATATATATATACAGAGAGAGAGAGAGAGACAGAGTCTGGCTCTGTTGCCCAGGCTGGAGTGCAGTGGCATGATCTTGGCTCACTGCAAGCTCCACCTCCCAGGTTCACGCCATTCTCCTGTCTCAGCCTCCCAAGTAGCTGGGACCACAGGCGCCCACCACCATGCCCCACTAATTTTTTGCATTTTTAGTAGATACGGGGTTTCACCTTGTTGGCCAGGATGGTCTCGATCTCCTGACCTCGTGCTCTGCTCGCCTCTGCCTCCCAAAGTGCTGGGATTACAGGCATGAGCCACTGCGCCCGACCCTATTTATTTATTTTTGAGACAGAGTCTCACTCTGTCACCCAGGCTGGAGTGCAGTGGCACAATCTCGGCTCACTGCAGCCTCCACCTCCTGGGTTCAAGCAATTCTCCTGCCTCAGCCTCCCAAGTAGCTGGAATTACAGGCATGCACCACCACGCCCAGCTAACTTTTGTATTTTTTGTAGACATGGGGTTTCACCACGTTGGTCAGGCTGATCTTGAACTCCTGACCTCGTGATCTGCCCACTTCAGCCTCCTAAAGTGCTAGGATTACAAGTGTGAGCCACCACGCCCAGCCTTATTTACTTATTTTTGAGACAATCTCTCTGTGTTGCCCAGGCTAGAGTGCAGTGGCGCAATCTCAGCTCACTGCAACACCTCCCAGATTCAAGCAATTCTCCTGCCTCAGCTTCCTGAGTAACTGAGATTACAGGCACCTGCCACCATGCCCAGCTAACTGTTGTATTTTTAGTAGAGATGGGGTTTCACTATGTTGAGCAGGCTGGTCTTGAACTCCCGATCTCAAGGTGATCCACCTGCCTCGGCCTTGCAAAATGCTGCGATTTCCGGCTTGAGCCACCGCTACTGGCCATGACTTTTTATTGGAGAGAGTGCCCTTGGCCTCCCCATCACACAACCCTGATTTCTTCTGCTCCAACAAGCTGAGCAGTCTCTTGTGGGCTGCCTGTCCCTCTCCTAGGAACATGGTGTTCTACCAGTTACCTCCACAACCCCACGCGGCTCTGGCCCTTGGCCCCGCTCCAGCCCTGCAACTCTAATTAAAGCTGCCTCCACAGCCACTGATGGTCAAACGCTGCCGCCTGGCTGCCACCCCTGTCCCTGTCAGCCAGTCCAGTGCTGTGACCGTCCCCTGCTCTCAGTTCCAGAGGACGGCGGGCTCCGTGGTGTCACAGGCCTTTCAGCCCCCGTCTGCAGTGGCTGCTCTGACATTCACCCCTCTTCACGTGTGTCCCGCGCTCCAGGAGCCTCTGAACCGTGACACAGAGCAGCAGAGGACACCGCCTCCTGGGGTCCTCGTCCTCAGAAAAGGATCCACAACCCACAAGCTCTCCACCATCCACCCCACGCAGCTTATCTGGCTGGGCACAGCTGCGGGTCCTGGGTTCCTTCAGGCTGTGGCCCCTTTGTCACTGGGCCAGCACGTCCCCACCAGGATACACTGCAACTTAATCCCAGGAGGGTCTCGGGCAGGTCCTGGGGAGCTGGGAGAGGGGGCCGGCCTCTCCCACGGAGAAGGCACGGTTTGGAGACGTCCTGTTTCTTCCCAGCCAGCACCGTGGCCCGAGCACAGCAGACCCCAGGGGTAGGGTCACCTATTGGGAGCCGGCCCCTTTGGCCACCGAGTCTGTGCGTGTTCTCCGGGCCTCTCCATGCAGTCTTCTGTTGCTTTTCCAGAACTTCAGGGGCGGGCACCAGCAGCCCACCGAGGACACTGTTCTCAAGGTTGTGCCCCCCGGACTCTCACCCCAGGCTCACTCACCACAAGAGTGCAGGCCCCTCCCCGTCGCCGTCCACTGCCAGTGGTGCCCGCTGGACAGAGCGAGAGCCTTTGCCTGCACACCTCCCTGGCGCTGCCTGTCTGTGGCTGGCTCCAGAGCGGCAGGCGGCCGCAGCGCCTCAGCCATGTCCTCAGCTGACCCAGGGGCTGGGTGAGGTGAGGCAGCCTGAGACTGCTCCAGCGTGCTGAGCTGTGAGGAGGGGGCTGGGCCTTTGGCCCCCAGAGTGTTACTCAGAGGGTATGACCTTCAGCGGGGTGCCCTCCTCAGCCTGCTCCCCACTGCTTCCTCAGCCCCCCTGCTCCGGCTCTGTCCCTTTTCAGATTCCCAGGCCCCTGCAGGCCTGGGGTGGGGAAGCTGCCTGCCACCTGGGACAGGTGGTCATCACTGGCGCGACTCAGGGTGGGGGGCCCTGGCCCAGTGGCCCTGCCGTCCTCCCCATGTGCCCATGGCCAGCACGTGGGTGTGGACTGAGCCTGTGCCAGGTGGGCCCTGGGGGTTGGGGGGTTGGAAGGGACCAGGTACTGCAGGGGAATGGGGGACGGCGTCGGGGGCCAGAAAGGGTTGCTGTGATGTGGCTGGTGGGGCCGCCTGCTCTCAAGCCACACACACCCCCTCCAGGCCCAGTGCCCCTCCCCGCCTCCCTGGGGCTGGGGTCTTCCCAAACCCCAAGCCGGCTGCTCTGCACCAGTGAGGAGCCAGGCCTGGCCTGAGGGGGCTGTAGGGCACCCACCTCTCCAGAGACCACCTCCACCCACTCCCGGGGGATCCTTCCGGAGAGACCTTTCCCAGCCGCGAGCAGGGTCCGCTCTCCCCACAGTCTGGACTTTGGGAGGATCCCCCCAGAGCCAGGGAGGGGTACCTGGTCCCTTACCCCTCAAACAGCAGTCCAGGGCCAGCGTCCTTCTGCGCTCACCCACCCGCCTGCGACCGGGCTCTCTGGGCCACAGGGCGGCCACCACTCGAGAGTCACCCGCAAGCCTCCGGGTCCCGCCTGGGAGCGGTGACTGGTGGCCGCGGTGGGGGTGGGGAGCGGACAGCCACCGGGGATTCCCCCCACCTAGGCCCCCCCTCCAGCCTCTGTCCGGCGCCCCGGTCCACGGTCTGCCCGCTGCAGAGGAAGAACCCCGCCCTGCGCAGAGCGGGCTTGGGAGACCCCGGCGGGCGGCGGGGCGAGGGGTGGGGCGCGGGGGCGGTGTTGCTCCCGCGGGCGGGAAGCTCGGGGCGCGGCCCTGCCGGGAAAGGGGCGGTGCCGGAAGCGTCAGCTGGCCTTTCCCCGGCTAGAGGAGGCGGGGAGCAGATGGGGGTGCCACGAGGAGGTGGGGGGAGGGGACGCAATGGAGGCGCCGGGGTGCAGTGAAGAGCGAGACTGGGGCAGAGACGGGCTCAGGGACTGGGACAGGGGGATAAAGGTCTGGGAAGGAGCAGGTGTTGGGGGCGGAGGGCGCGGGGGGAAGTGGGGGAGCGGAGAGGAGCAGGGTGGGAGCGGAGTGGAGGGTGGGGGTCCGGGAGGAGTAAGGGCAGAGGGGAGGGGTGGGGGTCCGGGAGGAGCGGGAGTGCGGGCGGATGGGAGGGTGGGGATCTGCGAGGAGCAGGGGTGGGGCAAAGGGGAGAGTGAGGGGGGGTTCAGAAGGAGCAGGGGTTGGGGCGGAGGGGAGGGTGGGGGTCTGGGAGGAGCAGGGGTGGGGGCGGAGGGGAGGGTGGGGGTGTGTGAGGAGCAGGGATTGGGGAGGAGGGGAGGCTGCGGGTCCAGGAGAAGCAGGGGTGGGGGGTGTGGGGCCTGGGGTGAGCAGGGGTGGGGGCGGAGGGGAGGGTGGGGGTCCGAGAGAAGCAGGAGTGGAGGGGGTGGGGCCTGGGGTTAGCAGGGGTGGAGGGTGTGGGGCCTGGGGTGAGCAGGGTTGGGGACCTGCAGCCCGTGCCCAGCCCCACAGGGACCCGCCCGCGCTCCTCCCCCGCCTCTCCGCCCCCGCGCTCCTCGTCGCTGGGAAACCCCTGCGGGCGCAATGACGATGCGCAGGACGATGGCCGTGAGGGCACAGCCCGAGTTCTGGGGCGTGGGCCGGAGCGCGGTTGGCCTTGACCTTCTTGGAAAGCCCTTGGCGGCAGGTGACTTCGCTTAGTCACGGCCCCGCGGGCGGGGACTCCCCGAGGGAAAGGAGGCCCCGCGGAAGGAGGCGCTGAATGAGACGCATGAGCGCCACCGCCGCCACCGAACATCCCCAGGGGTGGAAGCCAGGACCTGCGTGCCCAGATCCCCCAGGCCCGGCAGTGGGCTCTGGACACAGCCGGCCCACAGGACGCCTGGCGGGGCCTCCGAGCTTTCCTGTTCTTTTCTGCAGCCTGGCTGGGCTTAGGGAGAGGTGGGGGGGTGCGCCCCTTGATGCTGGGGACGCGTGTGGCACAGGGAGCCGGGTGCAGCCAAGGCCTGGAGGGGTGCCTCCGGCCAGCCCAGGTCACGCTTCACCCTTCGTGAGGTCGGGATCTTTGTACAAGCTGGGCGCCACCTGTTTTTGTTTTTGTTTTTGTTTTCAAAAATGATCAGAGGGAACGAGCCTCAGCCAGGACAGGGGGCTATGAGGCTACCTGTTGCCAGGCCCACCCACCAGCCTGAATTCCGGCAGGGCTCTCCTCCTCCACCCACAGCCCTCCACCCACACCACTCCATCCACACCTCTCCAGTGGCTCCAAGGCCTATCTGATTTGGCCTCAGTTCACCTGTTTACTTCAGGGACACCTGGTTATCCTGCCAGAGGCAGGTTGGGGGGCCTGCAGGGCCAGCCTCTCTCAAATCCACTTCTGGCTGTGGCTGTATGGTCCCCACAGCGCTTCCTTACCCCTTCCCCACGCTGGAATCTGAGAACCAGATATGGGGGTCCTGGTCTCAGCGTCCCTCTCCATCCCGGGTGCCCTGCTGCTGCCAGCTTACACGCCCACCATCCCATCCTCAGGGTCAGTGTGGCTGCAGAATGGCCTCTGGGGAGAGTGGGGTGGGGGCTCTAGCCTGGTGTACCCCCAGCCTGCTGTCCCAGGTGAATGCAGACCCCTGGCTCAGCTGCTGACCAGATAACAGTGGCCCTTGTGCCGCAGCCTGGGTGGGGGCTGGGGTACCAGCCCCGGGTGTCTCCAGGCGCAGAATGGCACCCACCCCCACCCAACCCACAGGCAGCGGCCAGCAGGAGACATTGTCCGTCCCCCTCAACCCTGGCTATTAATAGCTCCCTGGGCTAGAAGCGGCTATAAATAGCCCCAGCCCCTCACACAGGCCCATTCAGGCCCCGCTGCCTGGGTGAGCACAGCAGCCACACTTGCACTCACTCAGAGCCGTGCACACAGGAACTGTGCCACTCCTGCCCCTCCACGCCATCTGCACTGAACAGATCCAGGCTGTCCCTGCAGCCCTCACAGGGTCTCCTGCGGCAGGGGAGGGCTCCGAATGGCTCTGGAGGCTTTTTCTTTGCTCCTCCCGCCACTGCCCAGAGTCCCCTGGGGGCTTCTAGCTACTCCTGGGTCCTACTCTGAGGCTTCTGGAAGTCAAACGCATTTGCCCAAAGCCAGCCTGGGGGGAGGTCCACCTGGAGGGAGGCCCAGCCCCTGCAGAGAACCAAGCCTGGCCTCTGCCCCAAGCACTGCCGCCTCGGGCCATGAGGCTCACAGGGTCCCCCAGCCCAAGGCTGGTCCAGCCTCCCACCTGCCCTGTGGGGCAGACGTCACTGCATTCCTACTCCTTGCCCTGGAGGCCTCATTGCTGTCAACAAGGCTGTGACCCCCACTGTGACTCCCACTCCCAGGGTGACAGGATGGGCAACTGGTCCAGGAGAGCCTGCTCTGTGGACCCCCTACCCGTCCACAATGTCCAGGCTCCGTGGCTGGTGGTGACAGGAGACAGGATGGGGGGCATGGGGGCTGCTGTTATTGTGTCCAGAGGAGAAAAGGAAAACAATCCTGTTTACGGAAAAGGAATGTCTGTCCACTGCCGCCAGCCCGTGGCCTTCCTGGGGGGACAGAGGCCCTTTGTTGGGAAAACAGGAAGCGAGGATTTCCAGGATCTGCCAGGCCGCCCGCCGGCCACCCGCCCCACTTCCGCCAATTCTCGGCAGCCTGCGCTGGCCACCAGCTGCCGGTCTGTCCATCCACGTTTCTGTCTATCCGTCTGACTGTGGGGCCCAGGCGTACAGCCTCAGCACATCCTGCTGTATGTGGTGCCCCAGTCACACAGGGACAAACACCCACGGGGTGTCCTCGGAGGGCCTGGGAGGGCAGCCTGGGAGCTGAGACCCAAGGAGTGGGGACCCGTGCCCCACACAGGGAAGGGCAGTGCCAGACATGGAGCAGGCGCCTGGGGCAGGGGCCATGGGGCAGGAACCAGGGAGGCGGGAACAGCCAAAGGGAAGCTGTGCCAGCCTCTCCCCTCCCCACCCAAGAGCCAGGGACGGTTTTGGGGTTAGGGGTCACTGTGTCCCTACTACCCAAACCCACATCCAGTCCATGGCCCACACGATGCTTGCCTGTCACTGACCCGGGACAGCATGGGCATGAGCTCACCCGCGCATGAACACCAGACGTGTGCACGCTCAGCTGACACTCTCACCTGCACACACACGCACACACCAACACCACAAGCACAGACGCCGGCACCGTCACGAGAGTGGAGACCACCCCAGGACACCAGCAGCTGCACCCCTGGTGGGGCTCTGTTGGCCAATGGTGCCCAGGGGACTGCTCCCAGCCCCTGTTGGGGGCTTCTCTGATTCTGTGTGGGTTCCCGTGTGCCCTGTTTGGGCTCTCACTGGTCAGAAGGGGCTGGCACAATGCCTGTGACCACAGTCTTGGGCAGGGGCAGGAGGTGCCATGATCAGGCAGGCCTGGGGCAGGACTCTGTTTAGGCCCAGCTGGAGGACCCTCTGCCCCCACCTCCACATCCCAAGTCGGCAGCTTCCTCCCACTGTGGTGGTGATACAGGAGATAGAAAGAAATTATTTAGGCAGATGGTGAGGGCAAAAGAGTCCTCAGCAGAACTTCCCTTCTAACAAAAAGCAGGCCGGGCAGGGTGGCTCACACCTGTAATCACAGCACTTTGGGAGGCCAAGGCGGGCAGATTGGCCCTGAGGTCAGGAGTTACAGACCATCCTGGCCAACATGGTGAAACCCCATCTCTACTAAAAATACAAAAGTTAGCCAGAGATGATGGTGTGCGCCTGTAATCCCAGCTACTCAGGAGGCTGAGGCAGGAGAAGCACTTGAACCTGGGAGGCGGAGGTTGCAGTGAGCTGAGATCTCGCCGCTGCACTCCAACTTGGGTGATAGAGTGAGCGTTAGTCTCAGTAAATAAATAAATAAATAAATAAATAAATAAATATTAGCCAGGTGTGGTGGCAGATGCCTGTAATCCCAGCTACTTGGGAGGCTGAGGCAGGAGAATCCCCTAAACTTGGGAGGCAGAGGCTGCAGTGAGCTGAGATCACACCACTGCACTCTCAGCGTGGGCAACAGAGAGAGACTCCGTCTCAACACAAAACAAAGAAAAGCAAAACGCAGTCCAAGAAATCACTTCTTTTCTAATGAAGAGCAGCCTGGAAGATTAGGCTGCAAGCATAGATCAGGCTGGAAGCTTGCACAGGAGATGGAGGCAGCTGCACAGATAGAAAGGGCTCCCTGGGGCCAGGAATGTCCACCCTGGGGCTCCATGTCCCTCTTAGTTAGCACATGCACAGTAAGAAAAAAATGAGTGGCATGGAGTAGCTGCCCACCTGCATAATAAAAGATTGGGGTGCTGGCCGGGCGCGGTGGTTCACGCCTGTTATTCCAGCACTTTGGGAGGCTGAGAAGGGCAGATTACCTGAGGTCAGAAGTTCGAGACCAGCCTGGCCAACATGGTGAAACTCTGTCTCTACCAAAAATACAAAAATTAGCAGGGCATGGGGGCGCATGCCTGTAATCCCAGCTACTCAGGAAGCTGAGTCAGGAGAATTGCTTGAACTCGGGAGGCAGAGGTTGTGGTGGGCCCAGATCGTGCCATTGCACTCCAGCCTGGGCAACAGAAGTGAAACTCTGTCTCAAAAAAAAAAAAAAAAAAAAGATTGGGGTGTTACACTATGCAGATGGCATGCCTGGTCCCAACCAGTTTGTCATACTCTATGTAGATCAGACACCGCCTCCCCACTAGCTCATCTATAAAAACCTCTGCATTTCATCTTGGATGGGCAACACATTTTTCCAGGACCCCTATCTGTAGCAGAGAGCTGTTCTCTCTCTCCTTTTTATTTATTTTTTTTCTTGAGACGGAGGCTCAGTCTGTCATCCAGGCTGGAGTGCAGTGGTGTGATCTCAGCTCACTGCAATCTCCACCTCCCAGGTTCAACCAGGTTCAAGCAATTATCCTGCCTCAGCCTCCTGAGTAGCTGTGATTACAGGTGTGCACCCCACTCCTGGCTAATTTTTGTATTTTCAGTAGAGACGAAGTTTCACCATATTGGTCAGGCTGGTCTCAAACTCCCAACCTCAGGTGATCCGCCTGTCTCAGCATCCCAAAGTTCTGGGATTACAGGCATGAGCCACCATGCCCAGCCTGGACAATCTGCATTTAAAAAGTTTTTTCTTAGGAAGTATGTCAAACGTACATGGCTTGAGCCACAATACCCAGCCTATTCCCTCCCTCCCTTCCTTCCTTCCTTCCTTCCTTCCTTCCTTCCTTCCTTCCTTCCTTCCTTCCTTCCTTCCTTCCTGTCTTTCTTTTTTGAAATGGAGTTTTGCTCTTGTTGCCCAGGCTGGAGTGCAATGGCACAATCTTGGCTCACTGCAACCTCTACCTCCCAGGTTCAAGTGATTCTCCTACCTCAGCCTTCTGAGTAGCTGGGATTATAGGCATGCACCACCACACCTAGTTAATTTTGTATTTTTAGTAGAGATGGGGTTTATTCATGTTGGTCAGGCTGGTCTTGAACTCCTGACCTCAGGTGATCCACCTGCCTCAGTCTCCCAAAATGCTGAGATTATAGGCTTGAGCCACCATGCCCAGCCTATTCTCTTTCTTTTGCTGATTAAATGTCTGCTTTAACCTCACCCTTCCTGTGTCCTCGTCCTTGATCTCCTGGCTGCGAGACCAAGAACCTCGGGTGTCACCCCAGAAATGAGGCTGCTTCAGTGAGTCTGTCTTCGGACCCAGGAGACACCTGCCCTGGTGTAGGTGAGGGAGGCCCATGTGGATCTATGATGCCAGGTGGGGAGGGCAGAGGACAGGTGTGAGGGGACAGCTGGAGCAAGACCCCTGGTCAGGCATGCCTCAGTTCAGAGGCCCAGACAGCGCAAGCAGAAGAAGGAGAGGGTGCTGGGAGGATCCGTGGCGGGGACCAATCCAGGGCCTGTGGGTCCTGTGAGGGCTTGAGGTTCACTCCCATCAGGTGGGGCTGCACCAGGAGGCTGTGGCTGAGGCTCAGGGGGTCTCTGCTGCTGAGCACAGGTGGGGACTGGGAGCAGCAGGCTGTGAAAGTCCCAGCCCGTTAGGAGGATGAGCAGTGGCCTGGCTGGATTCCAGGTCTGTTCTAATGTGGAGTTGATGGAACTTTCGGAAGCTGGGGTGAACGGTGAGATGCAGACAATTCCAAGAGTGGACATGGCTTGGGGGACCAGAGCCTCAGCTCACAGCTTGACCCGCCTTTGCAAGAGCCGCTCCCAGGTTCATTTAATGGTGAATGAATGAATGAGCCCACTGTTTATCCAGGCACCACTGCATCATGGCACAAGTGGGCTCTCAGGAAAAACTACTTATTGAATGGTGAATGAATGAATGTGTGAGAGACAGAGTGAGTGAGTGAGTGATTGAGTGAATGAGCAAGTGAGTGAATGAGTGATTGAGTGAATGAGTGAGTGAATGAGTAAGTGAATGAGTGATTGAGTGAATGAATGAATGAGTGATTGAGTGGATTAGTGATTGAGTAAATGAGTGAGTGAGTGAACGAGTGATTGAGTGAATGAGTGAGTGATTGAGTGAATGAATGAGTGAGCGAACGAGTAAGCAAATGAGTGACTGAGTGAACAAGTGAGTGAATGAATGAGTGATTGAGTGAATTAGTGATTGAGTGAATGAGTGAATGAGTGATTGAGTGAACAAGTGAGTGAATGAGTGATTGAATGAGTAAGTGAATGAGTGGTTGAGTGAATGAGTAAGTGAATAAGTGATTGAATGAGTGAATGAGTGAGTGAATTAATGAGTGAATGAGTGAGTGAGTGAATAGATGAGTGAATGAGTGAGTGAATGAGTGATTGAGTGAATGAGTAGTTGAATGAATGAGTGAATGAGTGAGTGAATGAGTGAGGGAGTGAATCAGTGAGTGAATGAATGAGTGAGTGAACGAGTGATTGAGTGAACGAGTGAGTGAATGAATGAGTGAGTAAGTGAATGAGTGATTGAGTGAGTGAGTGAGTGAATGAGTGAGTGAGTGAATGAGTGAGTGAATTAATGAGTTAGTGAGTGAACGAGTAAGTGAATAGATGAGTGAATGATTGAGTGAATGAGTGAGTGAGTGAACAGAGGAGTGAAGGAGTGAGTGAGTGAACGAGTGAGTGAATAGAGGAGTGAATGAGTGATGGAGTGAATGAGTGATTGAGTGAATGAGTGAACGAGTGAGTGAGTGAACAGAGGAGTGAATGAGTGATTGAGTGAATGAGTGATTGATTGAGTGAATGAGTGAGTGAGTGAATAGATGAGTGAATGAGTGAGGGAGGGAGTGAGGGAGGGAGGGGGTGAGTGAGTGGGGGAGGGAGTGAACTGGCCTCCCAACCCCCCAGCTGCTCTCTGCTGACCCCAGATCTGGAGGTGCCCAGCTCCCGTCCTGCCCTCCTGGGCTAGTGGTGGCCGCATGTGGGAGGGAGGAGTGGTCCGAATGCTGTACTGTGACTTCTGAAGCCACAGGCAGCGCCGGAGTGTCTGGGGAGGACACAAAGCCACGCTGTTCCCTGCGCAGGGGCTGGGCCTGCCTGGAGGTGAGCCGGGGCCAGGCAGGCTGGGGCCCGGGAGAAGGAGGGCCGGCCTTGCAGACAGGATGTGCTGTGGTGGGCGCTGGAGCCTTCAGACCCGGGGTCGGCCTCACCCATGTCCAGCCGGCTGGTGTGGACCCCCAGCCGCCTCAGGTGGGGTGCGGTGGCCCCTGGATGGGGGAGTTTCTGCTGCCCACCCAGCTGCATGCCAAGAGGGGCCCAGGGAGACTGGAACGCCAGCTCCTCGTGGAATGGCCGTGGTGGCTCTGAGCACTTTGCCTGAAAATCACTCTTTCCTAAAAATCACTCTGAGGAATTTGCTCCCCAAGCCTCCAAACCCAGAGCAGAGCCCCCGAAGCTGCTGGGGGGGCTGGTGAGTGGGTGGGGTTGTGTGGTAAAGATCGTCTCCTCTGAACAGCCCCCGCAGGAGGCCCTGGGTCGGCCTGGCCCCTGGTCGTTGAGGAGTATCCAGCTCTCCAGGCCCCTGCAGGTCCCCCCAGCGCCCGACACCAGCCCTCCAGGGTGCGCCTGGCTGTTGTCTCACTTCCAGCCAGGCCAGCTCTGGGTGCCATGCAGCCCATCGTGAGCTGAGAGTGGAACTCGGGATCCTCGAGGCACCCCCTGCCCAGGCCTTTAGGGGAGGACCCAGCCACCAGGCATGTCAGGAAGGTCGGGTTTTCTCCGCCGATAAGGATCCCCACCTTTGGGACCATCGGAGGTCACACCACCCAGAAGGGAGAAAGTGAACGCAGGCCATAGGGCTTCCTGGAGGAGGGGACCCCGGGGAGCAGCACTCCAGCCAGCTAGATGCACGGGGATGGCATGTATGCACAGGCGTGTGAGTGCCAGCGTGCATTTAGCACCAGGGGAGGGAGGCCCAGACTCACAGCCTTGCCAAGCTAGACACCCTTAGCCCTAGGCCCCCAAGAGGGGCAGCAGCCCCGGCGGGCGGGAGAATCCAGGCCTGGCTGGTGGAGACAGACATTTCCACTTCAAGACCCACCAGGATCCCCCACCTGCCAGTCACCCAGGCCACGGCTGGCCACCAGCCACCCTGCTGGAACTGCGTGTCCTGAGTGTGGGCCTGAAAGGGATGGGGAGGCTCCTGCTCGTCCTTAGCTGCACTCCTGCCCCCACTGCCCCTCTGGGAAGCCCCTGGCGTCTAACATCCTGTCCAGCCAAAGACTTGCCAAGCACAGGCTCAGGCCTGGTCACCCCCAGCAGGGTAACCACAGGATGGCCAGGCCTCGGCCCCCCAGAGCTGCCTCCCTGAACTCTATCCCGGCCTGGGAAGACTGGTTCTTACACTGCTGGGCCTGGGGACCAAGTCTGTGGGCAGAACGGGCCCTCCAATGCCCAGGGCAGGCCTGGGGTTGTCCAGGCCTCCCAGGTCCCGCCTCCTCCTAGACCTGGCCTTGGTCTGAGCACCTGTTCTCTCCATGCAGGTACCTGGGCCTCTGAAATCCCCGCTGGTGGAGGAGGTGTTGGGTGGCCCGGGGTTGCCAGCACACCAGGTGGTAACCTCTGCCCCGGACCTCAGGCTACAGTGCCAGGCACCCAGAGTGCCAGGAGCCCACCACAGCCACAGTGACAGCCGGGCCGTGCATCTCAGGGTGCGCTTGTGCCAGCACAGAGCTCCTGACCCCATGATGCCCTGGGGGGTTGGGCCCGAAAAAAAGTGTCACTGCTCACAGGCCCCCCAGAAAACTCTGCTCCTTTGGGGCCAGAGATGCTGTGAGAAGTGGCCTTTTATTATATAAAACTGTTTTATGCAGAATTTAAGACACACATGTGACCCTTCAGATGAAACCACAGCCCCAAACAGCTCCCTGATTTTAGCCTTGTAGGAGATCCTGGGGCAGAGGGAAACTGCTAAACCAGACCTGGATTCTAGACCCACCAGGAGGTCATAAATGTGTGTTGTTTTAAACCACTAAAATCTGGGGTCGTTTGTGACACAGCAAAGCAACAGGTCACCATCATGGTGTTGAAGGTGGGGCCAGCTGGGCTTGCTGGCTGACTCTGGAGGATGCCAGAGCGTTGACCTGAGCCCCTGGCAGGTGCGGCTGGCAGCACTGGGACAGGGACAACGAAGGCTGCAAGTTAAGAACTCTGTGCTGGGGCCGGACGCTGGCTCACACCTGTAATCCCAGCACTGTGAGAGACTGAGGCTGACGAATCACCTGAGGTCAGGTTCGAGTTCAGTCTGCCCAACATGGTGAAACCCCGTCACTACCAAAAATACAAACATTAGCCAGGCATTGTGGTGGACGCCTGTAATCCCAGCTACTCAGAAGGCTGAGGTAGGAGAATCACTTGAACCCGGGAGGCGAAGGTTATAGTGAGCCAAGATCACACCACTGCACTCCAGCCTGGGCGACAGAGCGAGATTCCGTCTCAAAAAAAAAAAAAAGACTTTGGATAAATGTGTGTTATCCAACAACTTTGGATAACAGAGAACACCATGACAAGTTGACAAATGGATTACAGAAAAAAGAACGAGCTTCATACGTTAGCACCTATAATGTCATTTCATCCTGTATTTTGAACAATGAACCCTGAATTCTCATGTGTGCTGGGCTCTGCAAATCATGTGGCTGCTCCCAGCAGTCAGGAAAGAGAGTGGGACTCAGGGGAGGAGGCAGGACGAGCTGAGACCCAGGCCAGTTGTCCCTACCCTGACCAGGACAGCGTTCCAGCCTCCCCGTCTGCTCAGAATCCGCCCTGACCTGCCCCACACCCCTGCAGGCCCACAGGGGAGGGCAGAATTAGAGGGGACCAGTGCATAGGGACCTGGGGGTGCTGGCACTGAGGTCTCTGGGCCTGGGATGCTGACCCTCCCAGAGCCCTGAGCTGGGCCAGGACGAGGTCTTCCCATCAGACCTGCCTCTGGCTGAGGGGCTGGCCTGTCTCACAGATGAAAATACATTCTGAGGCCCAAAGGGGGCCCGGACTCTGACTTCGTGGCCCAGAGCCAGGCTCTCCCCGTAACCAGCAGGCTTCTTTACCCACACGCCACTCACTGTCCACCCAAGCCCCGCAGGCAGGGACCCTTGGTTTTGGGTGGCCCTGAGCTTGGGATTTGTGGCTGGCTGTGTGGCCCCTCGGAGCCAGTCCTGCACACCCGCAGGCCCACACACGTACGCACTTGCACACAGCCACAGATTACACAGGCACCAGCTTCCTGGGAATCCATTTGTCATGCAAATGCCCCTCCTGGGGCCCCTCGCTTCCCCAGAGCTGTGTCTGTCCAGGGTGTGGCCCAGGCCCGCAGGATCCTGCGGTTTCCTGGACACAGCTATTGACAACTGACGGATGTCTCTCGAAAGAGGGCCCAGATCCACGTCCAGGCTGGTCTGGGACCCAATCCCTGCCCAGCGCGGGGGCTGCAGCCTCAAGGCCCAGTCTGGCCACTGCTGAGTCCACTGGGAGCCAAGTGTGGCTTCATTCCCTCGTGGCTTCTGGAGCACCAGTGGGGTGGGGGCCAGGCCTGTTTCCCCCTTTGGCTGCCTCCAAAGCAAGAAGGAGTGGCTCTCAGCTGCATGCCCACCGACAGGCCCAGGCTCCATTCCTGCTACAGCCCCTCTACGGCCCCCCAGCCCTTGGAGCTGAGCTTGTGAGAGCTGTCCCCTACACGGTGGGCTCCAGAGGCAGAGCTGTGGGCCTGCTCCCCACCCACCCAGAGTCCAACTGGGGCAGACCCAGGCATCCAGGCCGGCGGGGTGAGCCTGTGCCCGGGTTGGTCAGGCCCCCTGTGCTGGGGGTGGTCAGGCTCTGGGCCTAAGTGCTGTCGGGGGACAGGTGGCTGGGCCCTGGGACGCTGGCTGAGGGACAGACGCTCCCTCCTGTTCTCCGGGGCCAGTTGACCCTGGGGCAGCCCCCACGCCTGCTGTCCTGTCCCCGTCCTGTCCCCACACAGCCTGTGGGGCAGGCTCCAAGCACACATGGGGACCACAGGGGCAGGTGGTCCAGACAGTTCTCAAGGCAAAGCTGGGAACACTATCCCATCCCTCTGGAGCCCATCTTGGTGAGGGGTTCCAGAGCCCTCAGTGGCCACCTCACAGGACTGGGCACCAGGCACTTCATGAGGTTGTCTACTTGGCCACAGCAGCCCTGCTGATGGAAGCCAGCCCTGGGCCCACTGCAGCCGAGCTGCCGGGGGCCTCAGTACCCAGAGCTTCCCCCAACAACCATCTCCTGCCCAGCCAGGCCCCAGACCCAGGGCAGCCTGCGGGACTCCTGGCCTCCACTCCTGCCACCTGAGTGTCTGTCTTACGTCTGTCCCACCCCTGCCCACAGGCAGCCGCAGCCCTGGACGGGCCTCAGCCCTGGGCTTTCTCAGGGCATCTGTGTTGGGGTGGGCAGGGCTACACTCTGGGGGTTCCCGTGGTCCCCTAGAGGGTGGGCTCAGCGGCATCAGCTGCCAGAGAGGCTGGCCGGCCCTCATGGCTCTTGACGGTATGTGTGAGAGTTTGCCTGGCGTGGTGGGGGGTGTTGCTGGCCAGGAACTTTCTTGTCATCATCTTTCTTGGTGTCTGTCTCCCCTGGGTTCTCTGGATCCTGTCAAGCCTGTAGGCTGAGGGTATGCTGTCACCAGGTGGCAAGGTGTCTCAGGCACTCCCTCAGGGTGAGCAGTCAGCTCCTGCGGCTGCCAGGGCAGAGGTGTGGAGAGGAGGGAGCAGCTGCTGGTGCCGGAACCCACAGCAAACCCCCGGCCCTCCCGCCCTGCCCCCGACGCACCCCCGATGGCCTGGCGGAGCACCCCACCAGCCCAGGAAGAGGGCTCCCTTCCTCACCTGCCCAGGTCCCTGGGGGAGGGGCTGTCCCTGTCCCCGCTGTCCCCCAGCCCTGGCTAGGGCTGTCCTCAGCACAGGTGGGGAAGGCAGGGCCCCACCACCCTCTCAGGGCCACAGGCCTGGGGCGGGCCAGAGGCTGGGTGAGGAGCCCTGGCAGGGCCCACCTGCAGTTCTCACTGGCACCTAGGAAGGGCCTCGGTAGGGACCAGGGCCAAACCCTGCCTGCCTGGCCTCTGCCCCAACCCAGACGTCCTGAGAAAGCCCAGGGCTGAGGCCCGTCCAGGGCTGCAGCTGCCTGTGGGCAGGGGTGGGGCAGACGCAGGACGGGCACTCAGGTGGTGGGAGTGGAGGCCCAGAGTACTGCAGGCTGCCCTGGGCCTGGGGCCTGGCTGGGCAGGCGAGGTGTCGCCAGCAGGGCCGGGCAGAGCGAGCCACTCTCCCCCATGGGGCTCCCTGGGTGGACCTCGCGGGGCGGTCAAGGGGGTGGCCAGGGCACTGGTGCCACACCCAGGCTGCAGCAGGGACAGCTCCACACAGAGGCCCATGGGCACTGGAACCCTTGGGCGTGTGCCCTGGCCTTGCAGCCACCCTCCCGGCTGGCCCCGCGCCACAGCCTCGTCCCAGGACACGGTGTGCAGCCGGGAACAGGGCGTGTATTTGCTCAGGGAGCCCAGGAGCTGTGGCCTGCAGGACAAGGGCCCATTGTGTGCCCAGTTGCCCCATGCCCGCGCCTGTTCTCGCCCCTCGAACCCCATCCACATGGCTCCCCACACACGACACCCTCTGCCAACCCTGCTACCCGACTCTCTTGGCCTGTGCCCCCACCCTGCTCCTCCATGATCACCCCTGCCTGCGCCCCCCGCAGCCAGTCCCCGCCATGTTTCCTCACTTCCTTACCCTGACACCCCTCCACCCACCAGGACCCAGGTTCTTAGAGCAGAGGATCAGATTTCTGGCATCGCTGCCTGGGCCCCACAAATGTGGGATCTGGGCCTTGCTCATGGGTCTCTCTGCACTTAGTGGGCAGATCAGTGGCCCCTGCCCCTGGAGCAGAGCCCCCTCAACCGGCGGGGACACAGGCTTCCCACTGGAGGGGCCCTGGGGAGAGGTCCTTGGCTGGAGACGGCCGGTGGGGGAGGCGTCAGAAACTCCCCAGCAGGTCCAGTATGCTGGGGGCAGCCCAGGCCCAGGGCTGGGACCCTCTGCAGTGTGGGTCTCGCAGTGTCCCCCCGCTGGCCAGAGGTGAGCCCTCAGGTGCGGAGGGCACAGGCCGTGAGAGCTGCACCTGCCTGAGGGCCCCGGCTGTTGGACTTTCCACTCTAGAGGGGCTCAGGGGAGGTTCCAACACCGAGGGAACTGGACCTTCTGCACCCTCTGGGGGATGCAGGCCCTCAGGTCCGCCAGACAAGTCCGGCACAACCACTGCAGGGCCTCACGTCAGGCATATCCCTCCCGCCCTGCAGTAGCATGGGGGGATTGGGGTCACCATTGACCACGAGGAAGCACAGAGGGGTGGGGGGATGTGGGGAACAAGGGTGGATAGCGGGGGAGGGGGCGGGCATGGGGCCTGGGCCAGGCTGTGTTATGGGGGAGTTTATGGGGGTGGTGGGGCCTGGGCTGGGCTGTGTTTGGGGGTGTTGGTCCTGGGCAGGGCTGTGTTATACAGCGGTGGGGGATTGTGGGGCCTGAGCAGGGCTGTGTTTGGGGGGCAGAGGGGTGTGGGGCCTGGGCCGAGCTATGTTTGGGGGTGCAGGGGGATGTGGGGCCTGGGCCGGGCTGTGTTGTCAGGAGTACACTGGCCAATGAGGGAGTTCTCTACCCAGCTAAGCGAGTAACTAGAAGGACTGGGCCCAGCCGCCTGCTGGAGCTGCCGGGGGTCGGGGGGCAGCAACCCTGTCAGGTCTGCTTCATGGCAACATGGAGGGTTTGCAGTAGCTTCTCCCAGGCCCTGTGGGCCGAGGGCCGATGAGTCCAGGGCAGAGCAGGACGGGCAGGCTGGGGGGCCCTAACAGCCAGAAGGGTCCCTTTCGAGGCCAGGCAGGGGCCGCTGCCTTTCCACAGTCCATCCGCCCACTCAGCCACATTTGGGGGTCTCCACCGACCGGGCTCCGCCCTCCACCCACTCCCCACCCCAGCTGTGACGTCTTCTTGTGCCAGCCTCACAGGGGCCTTAGGCTGCATGGCAGCGTTTGGCTCAAAAATGAGGAACCAAGGCTGGAGGTTACTGGGACGGGGGTGGGGAGGGTGGTAGGGGCTGAGGAAGGGCGTGGGGAGGCTAGAGGGGACTGAGAACCGGGGCTTGGAGTCTGGGAGGCTGAGGCCATGGGCGGGGAGCTGGGGGGCTGAGGATGGGGAAGCGAGCTGCGAGGCTGGATGGCTGAGGACGGGGGCGGGGAGGCTGAGGGGCTGAGGACAGCTTTCTGGCAGGCCTGACTGCCTGGGCCCCTCCTCGGGCCAAGGGCTGGCCAGGCAGAACCAGCCTGACCGGGTGCTGCGTGTGAGCCTGCGTCTGTCTGCGCACCTGTCACGTGTGCTGTGGACCGCGGCCAGGAGCAGCTGTGTGCGTCACAGCAGTGCCCTGTGGCAGGAGGTTGGGCGGGGCCCACCTGCTCGAGGCCCACCTGCCTGGCCTGGGCGGGGAGCAGGTGCCAGCAGCCAAGACTTCAGGGCTGGGTCCCAGGGGAGGGCAGAGCCAGGGCCCAGAGAGAGCCCCTCCACCTGTCTTCACAGGCCAGGATGCAGAGAGGGGTATCTGGGCACCGAGTGGAGGCTAAGAGAGGCGGGGAGGTCACCAGGCCCCATCAGGAGGCCAAATTTGGCCTGGGGTCTGGCCCTCGGTGGGTTAAGACTCAACTCCATACCTCCCACCCCCTGGCTGTGCCACCAACCTCAGCCCAAGGGTAGCTGACCAGTGCCCTCCACAGCCCTGAAACCCCAGGGCAGGGCCAATTGGAAGGCCCACCAGCTCCCGCTCACCTGTGGCTGGCTCCTGGCCAGGTCTCACTGAAGGGATCCATGCCCAGGCAGGCTGCTGAGTTGCCTCTGCTGGGAACCAGGTGGGACCCAGGTGGGATTTCAGGACCACAGGCCCTCAACTGAGGCCCTCGTGCCCCTGCTCAGCCCAGCCCACCTCCCTTCCACCCACATCCTTTCAAGACTCAGCTCCTCCCGGTGCCCTAGGCCTGGCCAGTGGCAATGCTGGGGTGTGACCACAAGGCCCATTTCACAGCTGGGAAGGTGGGCTCAGAGTGGAGGCCCCACCAGGCCACAGACTCCAGTGAGGTGCCTCTGATCTGGGGGCTAAGTCAGCGAACAGGAAAGAGAGGCCGCCCGACTGAGGTGTGAGGAGCACCTGGGCCCAGAGGGTTGGCAACGGCAGCCCTCACTCCTGTCACTGGGAGGCCCGGCCCTGTCAGAGCTGACACAGAAGGGTGGGTTGCAGGCTGAGCTGGTTCTCTAGGGCCCAAGCCAGGCCTGGCACCCACAACCCTGAGGAACAGGTCCTGCTGGGGCCCCAGCCACCCCTGACACCTGGTTGAGGCAGGGCGGTGGGGACAGGAGGGAGCTCTGGGCCTCCGAAGGGGCCCGGGCGCTGGATGGGGAATTTCCTGGAGGTGGAGGGGCCCAGCAAGAGTAAAAGTGCAGAATTCTTTCCATTCTCTGCATTTCTCTGAGATGACTCTGCAGTGTGTTGCCTGGAGGACCCGCGTGGTGTGTGTGTGTGTGTGTGTGTGTGTACGCGCGCGCACGCATGTGTGAACATGTGTGTGTGTGCCTGTGTGTGGTGTGTGTGCACGTGCCATGTGTGTGCACTTGTGTGTGGTTGTGTGTGTGTGCAGGTGTGTGTGCATGTGTGAACATGTGTGTGTGTGCCTGTGGTGTGTGTGTGCATGTGTGAACATGTGTGTGTGTGCCTGTGTGTGGTGTGTGCGCACGTGTGGTGTGTGTGCACTTGTGTGTGGTTTTGTGTGTGTGTGTGTGTGTGTATGTGTGTGCAGCCTGGCCCTGGTGCCTCACCCCCACCTTTCCCCCAGGCGCGGCCCCGCTGTGCTAGCCGCTTGGCCCCCACAGGTCTGCACTGGGGAACCCTCATGGTCCCTCACGGAGCCCAGGGAAGGTAAGGAGGACCTGGATGGCGCCCAGATGCCTGCAGGGGAGAGCTCCACACAAGGGGTCTGTGAGGCCCTGCCCCAGCCCCAACGAGATTCAGATGCCCCACTGTGGGATGTGGGGACAGGCAGGTGACGTCCCGGGTCTCAGGCTCCCCATCTGGACAATGGACACGCGTGAGCAAGGACCCCAGGCAGAGCCGCAGAGGGCTGAGAGGCCGCAGCACCCAGTGGGAGGAGGGGCCTGGGCACAGTGGGGTTGGCTCCAGAGTGGAGAGAAAAAGCTGCGGGAGCTGCACCCCCCAGCGAGGGGGCGGTGTGAACATGCCTTTGGGGGCGCCTGCCTGGCACGTGTGGCTGGCTGCATGCGCACATGCCCCCACGCTCACCTGGGAACAGGTGTGTACACAAACGCTTGCTCCCTGGGCCCTGACCTAGACTGACCCGCCGCTGGGACTGCCTGGACACCCTCCAGGCCAGACTGAGTCCTTCTCTGCTCCTCGGCCCTGGGCCACCCACAGCACTGCCGTAGGCTTGGGGCCAGCCAAAAGAGGACAGGGTGTTCAGGATGAGCTGAGCAGGCCCTGGGGCCTCCCCATGTCAGAGGCCACTCGGCTTCTGGGTACCTGCCCTCCCTTCCCCCTTCCTCCCCCCTCCTCCTCCCCCAAATGTCACTTCCCAGGAATAGGGAAGTGGGCCTGAGGCTGGAAAACAACTTGGCCACTTCTTCTGAGCATCACGCTCTGCCCGGGCTACTTCACGACCCCAGCTCAGGGGGGTCTGGGGGGACCCTGGACAGAGGTGGGGACAGGGCAGGGCCCCTGCCTGCCAGGCCTCAGTGGGTCCCTCTGGACTCTTGCAGCCTAGACCCAGGGGCAGTCCTGGGATCCACCTCCTTCGGCCACTCTGGCGCTCCTGTCCCCCTAACATGGTGAAGCAGGAAGGGCCTGGGAGGGCACAGCTCATGGGGGTTCCAGGAAGCAGCAGTGGGGCCAGGAAGGGCTGGCAGGCCCGGTCACTGCAGGCCCTGGACGTTGACATGGACACACCCACAAGTGCCCCTTCCTGGGTCCAGGAGCCCCGTCCTCTGCTCCTGCTGCATCCTGGGGTCGAAATGCCCCCGGGGCCTCTTAGTGGCCACTCAGGCTGGCCCTGGGGACAATCCTAGGAACAGACCCAGGTCCTTCTGGCAAAGGCTGCAGGAGGACAGTGTGGAAAGTCCCTGCAGAGCCACACAGGTACAGCCTGGAGGACATCGCTTCCTGGGGCTCGTCCGGCTGACTTGTCTCCAGCCCTGGCCCAGTGTCATGTCCAGGCGGTGGCTGCCAGGACCCGGCCCCTGAACACAGCCCGGGGGCCACTCCCAGCCGCCTGGAAAGGAAGAGATAGGCTTGCACGGGTGCCGTCCTTGTCTTTTCTCCACGAGCAGAACTTTGGGCCACATAGGTCCTTTCTCGGAACCACTGACTGCCCCCGACAAACCCAGGTGTGGGAGACTGTCTCCCCTCCCCCAGGCCCATTTCTGAGCCATTTGAAGAGGACATCCCAAGGGCCTGGGGTGCCCACTTGCCAGCTCCAAGCTGTGTGGATTCTGCCTGGGACTGGTAAGGATGGGCCAGACGGAGCCTGGCCCGACGCGGTCACCTGTGCTGCCCTGCTCTGTCCAAGCCCGAGCTGTCTGCGGGCAGAGCTCAAGCTCTGGCAGCAACACTCCAGTCTGAGTGCCCAGCTGGCCCAGCTGCCATTCACAGGCCTGAACTGCCCCCAAGTCCCTGTGCCTGGGAAGGCAGCTGCCCCCTCTGACAGGAGTGGGGATCCAGGAGCCCTGGAAGTGCGTGCGTCTCTGGGGTGGTGATGGCGTTCTGAGTCCGTGCTCTGAAGGAATGTTTGCTGGGATCAGGCCCTCTGGGGGATTCGAGCCCCTGGGACTCCATCTGCAGGTCCAGCTCCTCATGGCTGGACACGGGCTGGAGCAGCCCTTGGGCCATCCTTGGAAGCTTCAGGAACCCCCCCAGGAAAATGTTCTCCCTGCTGCAGGCCCTGGGCTTCAGGCTCCTCGAAGCCCCCTGGGTGGCTCCAAACTGCAAGCCTGACTGGGGACCCACGGCGCCCTGTGGCACTGCAAGCCTGACTGGGGACCCATGGCGCCCTGTGGCCCCAGCCTGGCTCTGGGTGGGAGAGAGGCCCCACTCTCACCTCTGCACATTCTGAGACCCCTCAACGCCCTCCTGACCTCCTCCAGGGAGCCCCTGGGCGAGACCCACTGGGGAGCCAGACTCGGTTTGTGTGTGAGCCTGCAGCAGCTGCACAGACACCCTGGAGGAGGGCCAGACCCGGCTTCTGGCTCCTGGGGAACCCCCACCACCACCTCTCCTGAGTCTCCTCCTCATCAGAATGCTGGGGCCCAGAGCGAAGTGGCTGGGGCCTGTCCTGTCTGGGCACCAGGCAGAGGCCACCCAACTCCCCGAACCCTCCAAGGTCCTCAGCCTGGGCCTAGAGGCTGAGCCCTCGCAATGGGGTCAGATGCAAGCTGTTGAGGGCAACTCTGCCTCCCCAGCCCCGTGTGGACCAGGCCAGGAAAGGAGGAGCAAGGTGGGGCCCCCATGACCAGCTGTGACTCTGGGCCTGCAGGATTTCAGCAGGGAGCAGGCAGAACTGCCATGTGGCACGCTGGGCCCTGCCCGGCCACCTCATCCCAGCAGCCCTCCTCCCAGGGTCTCTGCCTGAAACCACAGGCTCCTCTACCGGGCGCCCACTGTGTGCTGTGGGATGTGCTCCTCGGTACGATGTCATCAGATGCTCCGCACACCCTCCACGGGCCTCTCCGAAAAGCGGGAGACTGAGCCTGGTAGAGCCTGGGGATGTGTCTGTGACTCTGGGCTGGGTCAGCAGAAGAGCAGGGACCCAGGCCAGGGTCCCAGGACGGTCCCAAAGGGCCACCAGGGAAGGGACTGCAGGGCCAAAGGCCAAGAGGTATGAGGTGGGCAGGGCTGTGGTCCAGACCGAAGGCCAGGGTGGCCTGTCCCTGGTCACAGGTCAGAGGTCCCAGGTGAGGAGGGGGCCCTGCACGCCTGCCCTGGTCCCTGGCCCAGGCCTCGGCCACACAGGCCACGCAGCTCCGGCTCAGGCTGAGCCATGGTCTGGGAGGTGGCAAGGCCACAGCGCTCCAGGTTGGTGGATCCAGTGAGGCTGGTGTGCTGAAGCCATAGTTCTCGCCATCACTGCAGCCCCCAGGCAGCCAACAGAGGCAGCCCCTCCAGCCAGGTCTCAGCGTCTGCTCCGCCCAGGACAGGATTCAGGCTAGGATGCTCCCACAGCATCTTCTGCGTTTGTGCAGGACTCTTTCTGCAGAGTCCAAGCAACGGATGCCAGGTGGCCATGCTCATTGGGGGCCCAGGCCCCAAGTGGCTTGTGGAATATAAATGATCTGTGCTGGTAGCAGGTGGGGGTAACCTGGTGGGAACAGCAGCCTCTCCAACACAGGCCAGGCCTCAGCTGAGGAGTAAAACTGGTGTCCTTCAGGCAGGGACAGAGGCTGGAAGAGGCAGCCACAGCAGCTGGGCTGGAGTTCGTGCAGGCCGCCCACCACCGGCTCCCAATGACTGGGTGCCACTCTCCACCCCAGGCCCAACCCTGGGATGCCTTTGGTGAAATGTTGCAAAATCCTGGCACAGCTCTGCTGGCTCCTATCTGCAGCGGGTAAGAGGCTGCGACGACTGAGAGTGGAGGCCAGAGGGGAAAGCGCCTCTCTGCAAGCATTGCCTGCCCCCGCCACTGCCCTGGGAGCACCCCGTCTTGGCCACTGCAGCCTGTGTGGGCTGGAAGATGGGGTGCAGCAGGTGCCTATCCCAAGCTGGGTACAGCTGGGGGAGTCCGGTCTGCGGGGAGATGACGCAGAGCTCCAGCCCAGGGCCTGGGGCAGCTATGCTGGGACATTGACTCTGGGTGACAGCAGGTGCTGGTGGGGGCCAGGTCCATGGGCTGGGGAGGGGGACCTGTACCCTGGTGGCCCAGGGGAGCCACAGAGGGTCCAAGGCAGGACCGTGAGGGGCTCACACTGGGAAAAAGACCAGGGTGGCCAAGGGGGCTCACACTGGGGCCTGGGATGAGGGTGGGAGTGGGCGGGTGGATCGGCCGGAGGGAGGTTTGGTAATGGGATAGGCCTCGGTAAGGGCTTGGGGGCAGATGAGAGGACACCCTCTCCTCAGACATGGCCTGGGTTAGAAGGGCATCAGATACAGGCAGGACAAGGCCGAGTGACCCTGTGGGATAGGCAGGGGGCAACTGGAAAGAGGCTGATTAAGGAGGCCTTGGTCATTGGCTTGGAGACTGGGGGTGGACAGGATTCCCAGGGAAGGAGGGAAGAGGGGCGTGATGGGCCGGCGGGAGGCAGGGCAGTGGGGACACAGGCTGGGGGAGTGGGAATGGGGGTGCCCATGGAGCATGAACCCTGTTCACATTCCCCTTTGTGATGTCCCAGCTTTGAGGGGGTGTCTCTAAGTGTGAGTCTGTGTGTGCGTTTTTGTGAGGTGGTGCATTGAGCAGTGTCAGCATGCACGTGTGTGTGGGACACTGTAAGTGGCCCCGGCCACCTTCCATCCCACCTCCTCATCCTCCCGAATCCAGGCAGGCCAGCCTAGCTCAGGTCACCATGGCAAGAGCGTGACCCTCCCGCCAGTAGGCCAGGGCACCTGGGGGGACTCGCCGTGTCCACTGCAGAGTTTCCAGGTCAAGCAGTAGGAATGGGATGGCTCAGGGGCTGGGCTGGGGACTGGGGTGTGCAGACTCTCTGACAAGCTCTGCTCCACTCCCGTCCCTGCCCTGGGAAACACCTGCTCCAAGGATAGGCAGAGGCCCCGGCCCTGGGGCAAGGCTGCCCCTCTCAGCAGGATGGCCCAAGGGAAGGAGGTGCCCATGCCATGCTGGCCTGAGCTTCAGGTGGGACAGGGGGGTGGGAGGACACAGGAAGGGGCCGGGCCAGGCCCTCTGCAGTCAGTACCCAGGCGGAGTGGCCCCCGAACCAAGACCCTGCCAAGCCCTCCTCCTGGCTCACCTCCTGTCTGCAGGAGCGGCCTCAGCTCTGGCCCATGGGCTGGGCCTGCCCGTGGGACCCACCGGATGGGCCGTCCAGGAACCAGGAAAAAACAGGCAGGGCTGGTGTCCTGCGCTGCTGGGGACTTGGCCGGGGGTGGGGTGTTGATGGGACCTGCAGGAAAGGGGTGGCCCAGGGCAGAGGATGAGTAGGCCCTGAGGCCCCTCAGATTTTTCTTGCCCTGTATGCAGAGCACAGATGCTCCACAGCTGAGATGACCTGTATCTGTTTGCCAAGCTGAGGAACAGGCTGGGTCGTGCCCAATGGCAGGGGAGGGACAGGACAAGTGAGCAGGGTCATCTGGGGTTACCGGGGACCCCAGCACTCCAACCAGATGTGGTGGCCTGGACCACAGTCTAAAAGAGGCCTCAATGTCAAACAGTCCCTGGGGAGAGTGAGGGGCTGGGGTCCACGCTGACCCCTCACGGAGCTCATTGTCAGTGCAAGGGTCCTTGCTGCACACACACACAAGTGCGTGTAACAGCAAATCTACAACATACACCAGTGTCTGGACAGATGTGGTTACAAAGATGTCACCCTTCAGGGAAAGGGCTGCCTCCTGCTCTGCCCTGCCCTCCACTCCAGGGTCAGGCTGCTGCACCCCCGTGCAGGAGCCCTCCGGAGGCTTTCACAGAGGCCTGTGTGGCAGGAATCCCACCTGGAGGCCTGCAGGAATCTCCAGCACACCTGGAGTGAGCGGGAGGAGGGCTGTGGAGGGCGGGCACATCACGCTTTCTGAAGGAGCAGAAAGCTCTTAGTTAAGGGACATTTGAGGGGTTCAGAGCAAGACCCAGGGCCTAGGGAGAGCCAGGGTGGGGTGCCCGCCTGCCAGAGCCTGGTCGTCTACGGCCAGGATGACTCAAGGAAGACTGGCCTGACATGTCAGGCTGAGGACCCCAGCCCCTCCAGACTGACATGAACCCAACTGAGGTGGTCTCCCCCTAGACCTACCATGCTCTCCAGCGTCCCTGCCCACCTCTGCTGCGTGTCCAGCACAGAAGAGGGTGGCCCCACTGGACCCTCAGGCAGGTCCCCGGGAGGACCACACGGGCAGCAGCCCTTCCTCCTTCACAGGTGCTGTGTGGATGCCGATGGAGGGGTAGGCTTGGGGCGTCATCCTACCAGGGATCTGATCTCGGGGGAGCCCTGCGCTGGGTGGGTGGTGGGTGGGGGAAAGGCTAACCCATCAGCCCCAACCCTGCCCTCGTGCTGCGGGAGAGAATTGGACAGAGCTCCAGGAAGCAGGGGCTGGATCGGGAGAGGACTGGGGAACAATGTCAGGGTTGGCTTTGATCCTGAGGTAACAGGACCCAAGGGACAGGAAGAGATGAGCCAGGCAAGTGAGGAGCCCCCAGGAGCACAGGCACGGGCCCAGGCAGCAGGGGACGAAGTGAGCCCCAGAGATCGACCAGATGGCAGGTGGGCCTGGGCCGGTCCTGAGAGCCACAGCCTCAGAAGGGCTAAGCAGGGGAGAGGTGTGTGAGTGATCAGTGCAGGGACAGTGATGATAACTGTATAGAGGCGAGAGGTCAGACTTGGGGGAGGCTGGAAGCTCCGAGGCAGGTGTGTGTGCACGCTGACAGTCACACCAGACCTCCCCGGGATGTCTGCCATAATACTTAGACCGGCTGGGCCCTCAGGAGCCCCTGGGAACGCTTGGCAGTGCCAAGAGGACCAGCCCCTGGGCCCTCTGGCCCCCAACTCTCAACCCACTAGCCCTGGGGCTGGCAGGTGGCCACTCACGTCCTGGAGCCCTGAGCTGCTCTCAGGCCGGTGACCTTGGACCAATGTTGGCAATCTGTGGATTTGCACCAAACCACACAGGTGAGTCTGACTTCTGTACAGAGAGCAGGGAAGGGGCACGACGGGGTGAAGTCCAGATGAGGGCAATGAGACCCTGGCTATTCAGGCCTTGAGTGCAGTTGTTGCAGCAATCAAGGTGGGCTCCCTGGTGGAGGTGGACAGCAGCTGCTAGAGAGCCCGGAGGGCAGCCAGGACTGTGTCAGACAGGCCACTCCAGGCACCGGCCACCAGGGCAGAGGTTCCAGGGAAGGCCCTCGGGCTGGGCTGCGGGCGTGAGGTCAGAGTCCAGGGTGAGGAGGAAACGTCTCCAGCCAGGTGCGCTCTCGGCCCTCGCCGGGCTGCGAGACTAGGGGCGCTGCCGCTGGGAGGGGTCCCAGAGGAGCCAGCGCCACCTCCCCGCGGCCGGCCGCGTGCGCGACGGGGAGCGCGGACAGCCAGGGACCCAGACTCGCAGCGTGTGTCACCTCGAGGCCGCGGGAGGATCGTAGGTCGCCTCCCGGACTCCCACGCCCCCAGGAACCCTGCTCGGGGCCAGCGGGTGACCTTCCTCAGCGCTGTTGAGGGTGGGGCCAGGGAACGGCTCACCCCGCCCTCGCCCCGCCCTCGCCCCGCCATTGGCTGGGGCGCCGGATTTCTTTTAAAACCCCGGCTTCCATTGGCTCGTGCGGCCCCTCCTCGCGCTGCCCGAGGCGCCACGGCCGCCACCCGCGCGGGAGCTGCGCGTGCGCGGAGTGCTTGAGTGAGCGCGGCGAGTGGACCGACGCGGCACGCCGTGCGCCTCCGCGGCTGCGCTACGACAACGAGTCCCGGAGCGGCCCCACGCCTGCCGCACCCGGCCCTCGCCCGCCCGGGGACAGGCGCCCGGCTGCCCCGCCGTCTCCCCCGCGAGCACCCGGCCGCCGCCGCCGCGAGGACCCCGGGCGGAAGGGGGCGGGGTCCCTGCTCGCCCCGCCCCCGCGGAGGGATACGCGGCGCCGCGGCCCAAAACCCCCGGGCGAGGCGGCCGGGGCGGGTGAGGCGCTCTGCCTGCTGCGCGTCTACGCGGTCCCCGCGGGCCTCCCGGGCCCACTGCGCCGCGCGGACCGCCTCGGGCTCGGACGGCCGGTGTTCCCGGCGCGCCGCCCGCCCGGATCGGCCGCGGCTTCGGCGCCTGGGGCTCGGGGCTCCGGGGAGGCCGCTGCCCGCGATGCTGCTCTCCAAGTTCGGCTCCCTGGCGCACCTCTGCGGGCCCGGCGGCGTGGACCACCTCCCAGTGAAGATCCTGCAGCCAGGTACGCGCGGGGCCGGCGGGGCCGGGGCCGGGGCGGGGACCGGGGGCACCCCGGGCCGCACCAACCCCGCCCGCGCCTCCCTGCAGCCAAGGCGGACAAGGAGAGCTTCGAGAAGGCGTACCAGGTGGGCGCCGTGCTGGGTAGCGGCGGTTTCGGTACGGTCTACGCGGGCAGCCGCATCGTCGACGGGCTCCCGGTGAGTCGGGCTGCCGGGCGCGCCCAGGGTTCTCGCGCGCCTCGCGCCTCACTCGGCCGGGCCTGACCTCCCGCTTCCCCGTAGGTGGCCGTGAAGCACGTGGTGAAGGAGCGGGTGACCGAGTGGGGCAGCCTGGTAAGTTGGGGCGCGGGCGGCGGCGGCGGGGTCGGGCGCGGGGCTTTCGCTGACCGCCGTGTCCCCCAGGGCGGCGCGACCGTGCCCCTGGAGGTGGTGCTGCTGCGCAAGGTGGGCGCGGCGGGCGGCGCGCGCGGCGTCATCCGCCTGCTGGACTGGTTCGAGCGGCCCGACGGCTTCCTACTGGTGCTGGAGCGGCCCGATCCGGCGCAGGACCTCTTCGACTTCATCACGGAGCGCGGCGCCCTGGACGAGCCGCTGGCGCGCCGCTTCTTCGCTCAGGTGTTGGCAGCCGTGCGCCACTGCCACAGCTGCGGGGTCGTGCACCGCGACATCAAGGACGAAAACCTGCTGGTGGATCTGCGCTCCGGAGAGCTCAAACTCATCGACTTCGGCTCGGGCGCGCTGCTCAAGGACACGGTCTACACCGACTTCGATGGTGAGCGCGGGCGCGGGGCAGGGAACGTTCCGGGGGGCCGTGCCGGCGGGTTAACGCCTGCGGGGGCCGGCGCATGGAGGGGCTGGTGACTGTTGGGCGGCCGCGCGCCCTGGGTCTGTTCTCGTGGGGGCAGCGGCCCACGCGCTGCCCTGGGGAGGACTGAGCGAGGGTTCAAGAGAAGGATCGTGCTGGGTAGGGCTAGGGGCGCGCTCAATATTTCTCCCTCCGCCGGGTTGGGGGTACAGGGCCTCCTGCCCCGGTGTGGGAAGCGCGTGACAAGCTTCCGGCCCGAGAGACCCCCGGCTGGGGGCAGTAGCGGAGGAGTCTCTGCAGGGCTTGTGCGTGACGCAGGGCGCAGCTGGGCTGAGTCTGTGCTGGGAGCCTGGAGGCCCCCGCGGCGTGATTGGAGTGGCGGGGCCTCCCCTGCGTGGGGGCGGGAGCTGCGTGCGTGCGGAGCGCGGGGGCGCCGCGGCAGAAATCCCCGCATTGCGGAGCTCGGGGAAGCCGGGGCTCCCCGCCCGCCCCTCCTTCTCCCTCCCCTCTCCCCCCGCCTGGTTCCCGCAGGCAGGCCTGGCGGTAAGGGACCCGCGGTGGCCCCGGGTAGCCTCATAGCGCATCTGTTTGTTGTGAAAGCTGAACCCTTGCTCATGTGACCTGCTCCTCCCCCGCGGCCCCTCCCTCAGCCCCCCCATCGCCTGCTGGGGTTTTTCCAGGGTGATGACGAGCAGGATTTTGAGGCCTGGCCCTGCTTCTTGTGACTCAGGCCAAGGAGTTAACCAGCAGGGCCCTCGCTGTCCGTTGAGCGGCTCTGCCCCTGTGGTGGGCGTGCTAAGCCCCGTTTCCCCTTAGGCACCCGAGTGTACAGTCCCCCGGAGTGGATCCGCTACCACCGCTACCACGGGCGCTCAGCCACCGTGTGGTCCCTGGGCGTGCTGCTCTACGACATGGTGTGCGGGGACATCCCCTTCGAGCAGGACGAGGAGATCCTCCGCGGCCGCCTGCTCTTCCGGAGGAGGGTCTCCCCAGGTGCGTGGGGGCTCGAGGCGGGGGTGGGGGCCTCGCCCTGCCCGGGACCTCCCTGACCTCTCCGCTCCGCACAGAGTGCCAGCAGCTGATCCGGTGGTGCCTGTCTCTGCGGCCCTCAGAGCGGCCGTCGCTGGACCAGATTGCGGCCCATCCCTGGATGTTGGGGGTTGACGGGGTCGCCCCGGATAGCTGTGACCTGCGGCTGTGCACCCTCGACCCTGATGACGCGGCCAGCACCACGTCCAGCAGCGAGAGCTTGTGAGGAGCTACACCTGACTGGGAGCTAGGGGACCACCTGCCTTGGCCAAACCTGGGACGCCCCCAGACCCTGACTTTCTCTTGCGTGGGCCGTCTCCTCCTGCGGAAGCAGTGACCTCTGACCCCTGGTGACCTTCCCTTTGAGTGCCTTTTGAACGCTGGTCCCGCGGGACTTGGTTTTCTCAAGCTCTGTCTGTCCAAAGACGCTCCAGTCGAGGTCCCGCCTGCCCTGGGTGGATACTTGAACCCCAGACGCCCCTCTGTGCTGCTCTGTCCGGAGGCCAGAGGGGCCTTCCATCTGCCTGCCGACCCGGAGCTCTTTCCGCCGGCGCAGGGTCCCCAGCCCGCCTCCTGCCCTCAGTCCTGCGGTGTGCGTCTGGGCACGTCCTGCACACACAATGCAAGTCCGGGCCTCTGGGCCCGCCCGCCCACGCGAGCCGTACCTGCCGCCAACTCTGTTATTTATGGTGTGACCCCCCTGGAGGTGCCCTCGGCCCACCGGGGCTATTTATTGTTTAATTTATTTGTTGAGGTTACTTCCTCTGAGCAGCCTGCCTCTCCCAGGCCCCAGGGGACAGTGGGGAGGCAGGGGAGGGGGTAGCTGTGGTCCAGGGACCCCAGGCCCTGATTCCTGTGCCTGGCGTCTGTCCTGGCCCCGCCTGTCAGAAGATGAACTTGTACAGTGGCTAATTTAAGGGGAGTGGGTGACCCCGACACTTCCAGGCACTGTGCCCGGGGTGCGGGTTTTAAATTATTGACTTTGTACAGTCCGCCTGTGGGCTCTGAAAGCTGGGGTGGGGCCAGAGCCTGAGCGTTTAATTTATTCAGCACCTGTGTTTCTGTGAATGCGGTGTGTGCGGCCATCGCAGATGGGGGTTCTTTCAGTTCAAAAGTGAGATGTCTGGAGATCATATTTTTTTATACAGGTATTTCAATTAAAATTTTTTTGTACATAGTAGATAATCCTGTATTTATTGGGCTGGGCATCCTGCGGGGAGAGAGGGGGTTCTGAGAAAGGGGCTTCTGGCTGTTGGGTGACCTGATGGCTTTCCTGTGGGGCTGCTAGTTTCGCCCACAGGGAAAATGGGGGAGGCCCAGCTGGGTGCCAGCCTCCCTAGTGCCAGAGGCTACTGCATGTGGCTTGTGGCCCACCCCACTACCCCATGCTGCACCCAGGGAGAGGAGCAGCTGGCTCCTGGGGTGCCTCTGGGAGGTGGACGCAGGGAGCAACCCCCACCAGTCAGGAGGTCATCCCTGGGTGGTCCCAGGAGGATCTCTGCAGCCCCTGCCCAGGGAGGCCTTGCCGGTGGGAATGACCAGATTTGTACTCTGGTTGGTGGAAACAGAGATGTGTGGGGGTGGGGAGGGAGTCCATGCCACCTCAGACGGTGGCTGGGGTTTTGAAGGATGAGGAGGAGTTTGCCAGGCACATGGGGTGGGAGTGTGTTCCGGGCAGTGCCAAGGACGTGTGGAGGACACACGGGTGGGGTCTGGTGGAGGGTATCGGGGTGTTCAGTCATAGACCCTGGCCTGGCAGGTGTGTGGTGAGACAGTGGGTATGAACCAGATCCGGGTGTGGCAATGGGCCTGGCCACAATGTTCCTGGTGGGTAGAGGAGGCCTGGGTGGAGGGTCCCAGTGAGACTGCTCCCCCATCCCACCTCAGGGACCTCCTTCTGCTCAACTGCTAACCCCGTGCTGGGCTGTGGGGTGCCCCATGCTGGCAGTGGGCCTGCACCTGGGACATCACCCAGTCTGCCAAGCGCACCCACTCGGCTCTCTGGCTCCTGGAGCCCTGTCTGCCCCCTGCCTCCCATCTGCCCCTCCAAATAAGAGCCCCTGCCTAAGAGCCCCAGGCAGGCTGCAGAGCGGGACAGAAGATGTCCCAGGTCCAAGGCCAGAGGCTGCGGCAGAAACGGGAAGTTTGGGAAACTGAAACAGGAGAAAAGGAGTCACCCTTCCTCTGGAGAGCAGGCAGGGAAGAGAGGGCGTGGGTCGGGGGGGTTCCCGGCTCAGGTTGTGACTGTTCAGGGCATCAGCGGGTGTCTGTGGCCTCTGCTATGGAGGCCCAGGAGCGCCTGGAGGGCAGCTGCTCAGGCAGGTCCCTCGGGGCCCTCATCTCACCCTATAGCCTCAGCCCAGCAGGGGAAATGAGGAGGTGCCAGGAAGGATGCGCCACCAGTTCCCATAGACCTGGCCCAGCCGGCGTGCCCTGAGTCCAGCCTGGTCCAGTGAGGCTTTTCCCATTACCCCACCCCCCACCGCCAAAATAGGGCCCTCGGGCAGCAGCAGTCCCAGGCAGTTGCCGCCCACCTGCTCCCAGGCCAACTTCCATGGGCATTCCCCAGCCCCAGCTTCATCCAGGCAACGGCCCTCAACGCAGGTTGCTTTCGGGAAACTGAAGCCCAGAGAGGTAAGAACCTTGGGGAGACGTCAGAATAGGACTCTGGTCCCTCCCACTGCCGTGCCCCACACACTGCTGCTGAGGGCTGGCTGGGGACCCCTCTAAGGTAGCCAAGGCCTACAGGGTGGGGACATGGGCCAGGGCTCTGGGAATGGGTGCAGAGTGCTGGGCTGAGGCTCCCAGCGAGACAGCTCTGGCCTTCTAGCACAGGGGATGGTAGGCCTTTGGACAAAGCCCTGCACTCCCTGACTCAGGAGGAGACAGGGCCCAGCCAGCCTTGGGTCCATCCTCAGGCTCTCGGCCACAGGTCATCTGCCTGGCTGAGCACCGCGGCCCAGGGGTGGCGGGAGCTGGTGGAGGATGCCTGTGGGCCTTTTCTGACTCCTGGGGGGCCCACAGTGAGCTTCCAGAGACGTCTCTGAGAGCGCCATCCTGGTCCAGAGACAAGCAGAGCTCCAGAGCCCCAGCGCCAGGAATCAGCTCCCCCGTGGGCCTGGCCCACCACAGCTGCTTTGGCTCTGCTGGGCCACTTGACTTTGGGGGCAGGATGAGGGGAAAGGATTCAGGGCCTCCCCAACCCTTCTCTGGCCCCCTCCAGCCCCACCACGGCTGTCTGGGCTCCCTCACACCCTTCTCCTAGACGCTCCCTGCGGCTCTGGTAGGATCCAAGTGACCCTAGGCCTGGTTCCTCCCCCCGGTCCCCACCCTAGACCCTGAGGTCCGGCCCCTCCCTGGGGGTTGAAGCCCAGCAGAATCCACTGTGTTCCCGCGGGGCCTCTGTGGGCTCCTAGGCGGGATCTGGCTGGGGGTGCTCAGGCCCCTTCCCTATGGACTGGGACCCTCCCACCCTGCCTGGGAGCCTCCAGGGCTGCAGCACCTCTTAGCCACTCCGGTTGAGAGATGATGCATATCCCCAACCATGCTCACCCCTGCAGGGTGTACACCAACAGGTCTGGACCTGTTGCCTGCAGGATCTGGGACCAGAGTCCAGGTCAGAATCAGCCACCGCCCTGAGCCTCTCTCAGGGGAAGACGGGGCACCCAAGCACATCCATCCCAGGGCACCCTCCTCCTAGCTTGCAGACCTGGGCCTGCTTGGTTGCTTATGACCAGATGGGCGCCTGGCCTCTGAGGCTCAGTTTCCCCCACCTGGGTCATTCAGAGCTGGGTCCAGGTGACCCATCCCCAAGGGAGGCCCCTTGCTTGTTCATGGGGGAGCAAACCCTCACCCCAGCCATCCTGGCCGACATCTGGGGCATGGTGCCCCTGGGAGAGGCTTTTCTGCAGGGCCCTGGCCAGGAGGAGGGCAGTGGCCAGGCTGGAGGGGCAGGCCCTGCACCCGCCCTGCCCAGTCAGGCCTGACTGCCGGGAACCCTGGGGGCAGAGGCTGTTCGGTTGTGAAATGAAAGCTCACGTTTTCACCAGGGCTGCCTGGGAAGCAGTGGGCCTGGAAGCCACGTGCTGGAGGATCTAGCACTGCTGAGAGGCCTCTCAGCAGAAAGCGGAAGGACTCATTGAGAAATTCCGGGGCTGGGAATCTGGCTTGGGCCCTGTACTCTCAGCCCCGGCCAGGGGTCAGGGATGGACAGAGACCCACCAAGCTCTCGTCTCCCCTGTGCTCTGTGGGGAGACTGGCTGACACCCTTCCCTAACACCTGCCTGAGACCCTAGGCCCAGCAGTACCTGGACGCTGCCCACACAGATCCCCCAGCGGCCCCCATCCAGCCTTGGGTGACCTGACTGCTTCCTTTGGAGGACCCTGGGTGCCTCAGACCCGGTGTGGGCTTAGCACCCGCTTCCGTTTCCCTTTCTCTCCCCGACTTCCCGGGGCCCAGTGTGATGCTGGTGTCATATCACACCACGGGCTCGGCCCGAGGGTCAAATGGGTGATGGTCAGCCCTCAGCCCCTGCCTGTCCAGGCTACCACCGCCAGTCCAGGGAGCTGCTCAGCCTCTGCCCACAGGACAGCCCCGCACAGCTGCACAGGTGGCTTCCTACAGTTTCCTTTTGTGCTGTTTCCGCTACAGTTCAGGGGCTCCCAAGCCAGTTGGGTGCCCGGCAGGGGGTGGGGGAAGGTTTTCAGGGGCTGCCAGGGATCACTTCCCTTTGCCGCGCAGCTGTGGCACCAAAGCCATGCCAAGGTTTCGTTTCTGGCCCTGATGGCTACAGAAAGTCTGTGTCCCAGTCTTTCTTTCTGGGAAGTTGGGCTGGCCTTGGGCCCAGAGGGTGAGGAGGCCAGGAGAGGCGGTAAGGCAGGGTGGCGAGAAGAATGGACCTCGGAGCGGAATCTTGCCCCCCATGTGGGTGCCAGGCAGGCTGTGGGGCACGGTCAGCCTTGACCCCTCCCCTGACCTATTTACTGACCTGTGGACAAACCAATCCATTCCAAGGTTGCCAAGTGAGCCAGGATGGCATCCGTGTGGCCCAGCCTGCACGGACAGCTGGAATGGCGCACTCACCACAGTAGACGGCGGTCATGTGACACCGAGGGCCACGGCCTGCTCAGGACTCCCCCCGGGGAGGATGCTTTCCAGAACTCGGCAGAATGTTTCTAAAGGACACCTTTAGACAGCAAATGAGCGAAGGACCAGCCGTGCAGAGAATAATTGGACCAGGTGTGGGAAGAGAGGCCAGCGTGTGGACATGGGTGGGGGGGGGCACGGAGCCTGGGCACAGTCTCCTGGGAGTTGGAGGCGAGGGACAGAGGGTGGAGAAAGAGACCCAGGAAGCTTCTAGCCTGGAGGAGGGCAGGTTGGAGTTTCAGAGGTCTTGTCTCCCAGACAGTCCTTCCTAGGGCAGCCTGTCTCCCTCCCCTCCAGCCCCAGAGCCCAGGGTCCCGCCGTGGCCCAGCCCCATCCTGGACCTGAGACAACCTGGGTCTCAAGGAGCCCCTCCCAGACCCAAGGCTCCACACACAGGCCTCGTTCTGATGAGCGATCCTGCTCCTGCAGAGGAGGGTGTCCTGCAGATGCCAGGGACCTGTAAAACCTGGCACAGGGCAGCACAGACCTCCCTGCCTCGCCTGCCCTCCACAGAGCCTCCTGGCCCCAAGCAGTGGGACAGCTGGGGGCAGTTGGAGGCACCTGCAAGCACCAGGTCCAGACCCGTCCTCCTGGCCAGGTCCCTGCAGGATCTCCCAGGGGTGCTGTGCCCCAGGTGCCGGCCAGGATGGGGGTGGGTGGGTGTTTGCTCCCCCATGAACAAGCAAGGGGTCTCCCTTGGGGATGGGTCACCTGGACCCAGCTCTGAATGATCCAGGTGGGGGAAACTGAGGCCCAGAGGCGAGGCACCCACCCGAAGTCATAAGGGGCCAACCAGGCTCAGGTCTGCAAGCCAGGAGGAGGCTGGTCTGGGGTGGGCGTGCTTTTGGGAGCCCCGTCTTCCCCCGGAAGGCCAGGGTGTGGCTGGCTGTGAGGTAGCCCTTAACCCTGCCGCCTGCCCTCCTGCAGGGCCCTGGGCTGCCCTCTGCTGCTCTATTGACATGAGTGGGGGCCAGTTGAGGAACCGGTGGCCCTCCAGGCCCAGCATGTGCTGCAGCCCCATGCTGCTCTCCTGGCCTGAACCCCTGTGGCCACTATGCTGAGGCTGGCTCTGCGGGCTTCCTCCGGACTCTAGGGGTTGGCCTATGCAGGGCAGGTGCTCGGATGTCCCGGAGGAGCTCCTGGGCAGCGTCCGTTGGGCCCCTCACCAGAACTGCTGTGATCAGTGACCCCCACCCCACTGGCCACTCCAACAGGTGGCAGGGGGCATGGAGAAGGGAAGTGCTGGTGCCCCAGTCCTTGGGCCAGACCCAGCCCAAAGGTGGTCTGAGCGTTCCCTGAGGCCTCTGAGCGTCCTGCCAGGGTCCGGGCTGTGGGACTGCTCTGGACCGCACCTGGGAAGACACTCCCATCAGGCGGCCGGGCCTGCTCTGGTTTGCAGGTGCCCTGGGTCCTGTATTCTCTCAGCCTTGGCAGGGGTCAGGGATGGACAAAGACCCAGCAAGCTCCAGTGACTGGCTCCACCCCTTGGGCCAGCCCAGGCAGAGCTGTTTGCCTGCAACCACGGACCGGGGGTCCTGGACCACTGGATGCTGCCAAGGCTACGATGTGCCCTGAAAGCATCGGGACCTTTTCTGGGCCTCTATGTCTAGAAAGGACATGAGATATGGGCCCTCATATCCCATGGGGGAGCAGGTCAGTGTAGAGAGGACCAGGGACCTGGAAACGCCAGGATTGAGTCTCAGCCCCACATGCACAACCTGCTGGCCAGGACCCCACAGAGGCAGCCCCATCCACGGAGCACCCCAGAGGGGCCACCCCAAGACTCCCAACCCCTACATGCCCCTGTCTGGTTTTCTGCTCACCAAACCCTCCCACTTTTCACTCAGGAGGGAACCAGACATTCCTGAGCCTGGGGGCTCACACCTGCCTGAGAGGTATGACTATGTGGCAGGATGATTCCAGATGCAGCAGAAGCATGTTGAGGGCTCTTTGGGGCCACCATCACTGTCAGCCTTTGCACAGGAGCGCTCCCGAGCAGGGCCTGGGAGACAGCACAGGCAGCTCCGCGGAGTTCTGGGGAGAGGGGCTTGGCAGTGGGAGCAGCAGGTGCAAAGGCCCTGAGACAGGCGGAGGGGCAGGTGCTAGGACCACAGTCCCATCCAGCACTCGCCCTAGGCCCTGCCTCCTGGTCTGCTCCATGCCCAGGGTCCCCCTCAACAGTCTGTTCTGTGTGGGGTGAGCTGAGGGGAGAAAGAAGGGGCCTCAGAAGCACAAGGGTCCTGAGCAGAGCCCTGGGGCTACAGGCCTTAGCTCCCGCTGTGAGGACTGGGCAGGGGTCAGTAGGCATGCCTCTGGGTGGCCCATGCCAGCCATGGAGCAGGCCAGGGGCTGCTCTGGTGTCCACAGGACTGCCCATTTGCCAGCACAGGACCTGGCCCTGGGGGGTCCTGGAGTCCCAGCTCTATCCTGAAGCAACCACCTCAGTCCTCCCTCTGGAAAGGACCAGCAGGGTCTACAGGGCCACCCAGGAATGCAGGCAACTCTATGATGTGTAGGGACCTGTGCGTCTATGTCTGTACACGTAGAAAAGTGTCGGTGGGTGTGTATATCTATACATGCTCCAAGTGTGTGTCTCTGAGTTTTTGTGCATGTACATGTATGTGTGTGTGTGGATCTGTGTGCAGGTGTGATTTCGTGTGTGCATGTCTGTGTGTATATGCATGTGGGCACGTGTCTGCCATGTATGTGTGTGCTCCAGTGTGTGTGATCCTGTGTGTGCGCACGTGTGTGTGCATGCACGTGTCTGCACCTGGGCAGGACCTGTCCTAAGCAGAGCCTGGAGCCAAGACTAGCAGTTCTCCCCTCTCCCGCCCCCAAATGACGTGGCTGCTGCCACCGCGTGACTCACCCTCCCTTCACTCAAAGGGCACAGCAGCACGTGGGGGCGCCTCCTGTGACTCAGCACCTCCCGGAGGCGGGGAAGGGGGACGCTGGTGACAGGGGAGGAGCCTGGGGCTGAGAGGTGAACGGAGAGGCAACGGAGCACACGGGGCCTGCCCACCTGCGTGTCCTGTCCAAGGATGCCGGGACCCCGACCAGTCGGTCACAGGCGCGTCCTAGCGTTGGGGTCACACGTGTGTTCCCGTGTGTGATGCTGGCTGGACCGTCCGGGGCCCCGGACGGGGTTTAAGAACATTCCCGGGCCCTGTGTCCTCCACAGTTAAGGGATCCGCTGCGAGCGCGCACAGGGGAACGCGAGGCCGGGGTGGGTTCTCGGGCGCCGAGGACGCAGGAGGAGGCGGACCCAGGGGCCGGGGGGCGGCGCAGAGACAGGGGCGCGTGGGGAGCGGGAACGCGCTTTAGGGAGCGGCGCAGGCGGAGCCGGCCAGATCTCTAAGGCGGGGGAGGATTGTGCGGATTGGGAGGTAAAACTTCGGCCTGACCCGGGAGCCGAGGAGGCCGGGCTGGCCGAAAGGACCCCGCCCACGGACGCGGCCCACGCGAGGCCCCTCCCTCCCCAGCGCCGAGGACGCGCTTGTCCCAAGCGGGCATGGCGCGGGGTCTGGGGAGAGAGTGAGGACTCGGAGCTGTGGCCCGCGGACTTCCCCGCCCCCACACCCTGGCCCAGCCTCGGTACGTTGTGTCCCCGTCCCCACCACACGCGGTCTCCAGGGCCGGCACCTGACTCCAGGCCCTGCTGCGGCCGCTGCGCCCGGCGTCCAGATGAGCTGTGGGCTGCCTGGGTCGGCAGGGGGGCCCTGGGGCAAGAGAAGGGAGGGGAGAGGGGCCAAGGTTCCACCCACCAGGGCACCTGCGGGAGCACTGTCTCCAGGACCACAGGTGCAAGCACTGACGGGGCCCCAGGCCAGCACTCCACGGAGAGCCCGGTCCCAGGAGGGCTGCGCGGCAGGTGCGGGGCCGCCCTGCGTCTGGCTGTGGGGTGCCCGTGGGGTTCTGCCCCTCGGGTCTCCTGCCTCCTGGGGAAAAGGAGCTGGAGACGGCCTGCCCTGGGGTCAGTCTGTAGGGTCGGCCCAGGTAGCAGAAGGCGAGCAGGTTGCTCACTGGCCGGTGGGTGGGGAGTGGGTGCCCCCTTCCTCCCATCCACAGCTCAGGCCCTCGTCTCTGGGGACCTCGGGGCACCGCGTGGAGGAGCTCTGGCCTGCGGGGAGGGGTCTGCGGTGGGAATGGGCAGCCAGGCTGGGGGCACCGTCGGGGCGTCTCCACCACGTCGGCGCCCACGTTGGGTTTTGCGGGGGCTTCCCAAGTGGGCCTCTGGGTGGGCGCCCACGCCCCATGCGCCTCCCTGCGCCCCAGGCGGGCAGAGTCCTCCAGGTTCCTGCCCCTCAGGCAGCCGCACCCCGCCTGGTCCGTGAGATCCCCTACAATGCCCTGAGCTTCTCTCCTGGACCCTCCTACCTGGGCCCGCCGCCCCCACCTCGGGCTGCGCGACCACCCGCGGACACCCTCATCTCGCAGCCTCGCTGCGGCCCTCTCGCAGCCGGGACCCCCTTCCTAGCTTTGCGCATCCCCAGACCCCGGCCCCACCGCCCCCAGCCTCCTGTGTCCCTCTAGCGCTGCACCCCTACCTCCTCCAGTCCGGCTCTGTGTCCCCGCGAGGTGTCAGGTCCCTTCCCACCCCCGACTCCTCCTCCCTGGTCCCACTGGAGGGGGAGGCAGGGCCGGGGCCGAGTCTCCACACCTGAGGAAATCCCTTCCTGGCCTGGGGTCCCCACGGCTGGACCGGTCCCACCCAGAGCCACCTGGTAACCTTGCAGGCCAGTGGCCACCCTCTGGGAGGTCCCAGCAGATGGGGTGTGTGTGTGCATGTGGTGTGTGTGTGTGGTGTGTGTGTATGTGGTGTGATGTGTATGTGATGTGTATAGTGTGTGTGTGTGTGTGTGCGCGCTATGTGTATTGTGTGGTCTGTGGTGTGTAGTGTTTGTGTAAGATGTGTGGTTGTATATATGGTGTTTGTGTATGTTGTGTAGTGTGTGCATATTGTGTGTGTTGTGTATGGTGTGTGTTGTATATGTATCGTGTGGTGTTACGTATAAAGTATGTGATGTGTGGTTGTGTGTGGTGTGTGTATCGTGTTATGTGTGTTGTGTGTGTGGTGTTTTGTGGTGTGTGGTGTTTGTGTGTGGTGTGTATATATCGTGTGGTGTGTGTGTTGTGTGTGGTGTTTTGTGGTGTGTGGTGTTTGTGTGTGGTGTATATCGTGTGGTATTGTGTGTGGTGTGTGCTGTTTGTATGGTGTGTGTTGTGTGTGTGTGATGTTTTGTGGTGTGTGGTGTTTGTGGTATGTATATATCGTGTATGGTATTGTGTGTGTTGTGTTTTGTGGTGTGTGGTATTTGTGTGTGGTGTGTATATATCGTGTGGTATTGTGTGTGGTGTGTGTGTGGTGTGTATGGAGTTTTGTGGTGTGTGGTGTTTGTGTGTGGTGTGTATATATCATGTGTGGTATTGTGTGTGGTGTGTGTGTGGTGTGTGCTGTGTTTGTATGGTGTGTAGTGTGTGTGATGTTTTGTGGTGTGTGGTGTTTGTGTGTGGTATGTATATATTGTGTATGGTATTGTGTGTGTTGTGTGTGTGTTTTGTGGTGTATGGTATTTGTGTGTGGTGTGTATATATCGTGTGGTATTGTGTGTGGTGTGTGTGTGGTGTGTATGGAGTTTTGTGGTGTGTGGTGTTTGTGTGTGGTGTGTATATATCATGTGTGGTATTGTGTGTGGTATGTGTGTGGTGTGTATGGAGTTTTGTGGTGTGTGGTGTGTATATATCATGTGCGGTGTTGTGTGTGGTGTGTGTGTCATGCGTTTACTGGTGTGTGCTGTGTATGGTGTGTGTTGTGCGTGTGTGGTGTTTTGTGGTGTGTATATATCATGTGTGGTATTGTGTGTGGTGTGTGTGTGGTGTGTATGGAGTTTTGTGGTGTGTGGTGTTTGTGTGTGGTGTGTATATATCATGTGTCGTGTGTGTGTTGTGTGTGGTGTTTTGTGGTGTGTGTATATATCGTGTGGTGTTGTGTGTGGTGTGCGTGTCATGTGTTTTGTGATGTGTGTGATGTGTGGTGTGTGCTGTGTGTGCTGTGTGTGGTGTGTGTGCTGTGTGTGGTGTGTGTGCTGTGTGTGTTGTGTGTGGTGTGTGCTGTGTGTGGTGTGTGTGGTGTGTGTGCTGTGTGTGTTGTGTGTGCTGTGTGTGGTGTGTGGTGTGTGTGCTGTGTGTGTTGTGTGTGCTGTGTGTGGTGTGTGGTGTGTGTGGTGTGTGTGGTGTGTGTGGTGTGTGGTGTGTGTGCTGTGTGTGTTGTGTGTGCTGTGTGTGGTGTGTGGTGTGTGTGCTGTGTGTGGTGTGTGTGGTGTGTGTGCTGTGTGTGGTGTGTGGTGTGTGTGCTGTGTGGTGTGTGTGCTGTGTGTGTTGTGTGTGCTGTGTGTGCTGTGTGTGCTGTGTGTGGTGTGTGCTGTGTGTGGTGTGTGTGGTGTGTGTGGTGTGTGTGATGTGTGGTGTGTGTGGTGTGTGTGGTGTGTGTGTGTGGTGTGTGTGGTGTGTGTGATGTGTGGTGTGTGTGGTGTGTGTGGTGTGTGTGGTGTGTGGTGGCAGAACCCAGCTGGGAGGCAGGGAGGGTGGTGGAAATTCCTTTGAGGAAAGACTTCCTTCCCTAAGAAGGCCGGAGGGGAGGGGAGGTGGGCAGGTGCAGGCAGGGCTCCGGAATGGTCGCTGGGGGAGGCCATGGGGCCAGGACCTGCTGCTGGGGTGGGGACAGGCCGTGGGGCCATGGCCATGGTGGGAGACCGTGGGGCCAGGACCTGCTGCAGGGGTGGGGATAGGAGTCCTTGTCCAACCAGGGGCACCTCCAGGGCAGGCTCATTTCTTTCCACTGGCTAAATTAATTTTAAAAAAAAAATTCCTCTGAAATGAATACTGAGTCACTTTAAACATTTCTCAGATGTAAATGGAAATCTAATAAAATATGTGAAAGGTATTTTTAAAACAGCTTTATTGAGGTGTGATTTACATACCATAAAATCCACCCACTACCAGCAGTTTCAGTGAATCCACCCACCACTCAGTGATTTTAGTGCAACCATCACCGCCCTCCAATTTTAGAAATTTCCATTGCCTCGAAGTCCCCTCACAGCCCTGAGTAGTCACTTCCTCTTCCCACCCCCAGCCCTAGGCAAACACTAACCTGCTTTCCGCCTTGATAGATTTGCCTTTTTTGGACATTCTGTATAAATAGAATCATACAACTGGTAGTCTTTGGTGTCTGGTTGCTCTCACTGAGCATAATCCTTTGAGGCTGGTCCACACTGTAGCATCATGGGTGGGTAGTTCCTATAATCCTCTCCCATTGTACGGCAAAGCCACATTTTGTTTAGCCACTCACCAGTTGATGGACATTCGAGCTGTTTCCACATTTTGGCGGTTATGAATAAAGCTGCTATGAACATCGAGGTAGAATTGTTCATTGTTTTTTGTTTTTGCGACAGGATCTAGCTCTGTCACCCAGGCTGGAGTGCCATGGCGTGATCATGGCTCACTGCAGCCTCCACCTCCTGGGCTCAAGCAATTCTCTGGCATCAGCCACCTCCTGAGTAGCTGGGACTACAGGAGAGCATGACCACACCAGGCTAATTTTTTTTTTTTTTTTTTTTTTTAAGTAGAGACAAGGTCTCACTGTGTTGCTGAGGCTAAGGTATACTTTCTTGTGTGGACATATGTTGTCATTTCTCTCAGATGGAGACATAGGAATGGCATTGCTGGGTCATATGGTAAATATACATTTTACTTCTGAAGAAATTGGCTATACTTTTTTTTTTTTTTTTTTGAGACATAGTCACACTCTGTTGCCCAGGCTAGAGTGCAATGACGTGATCTCCGCTCACTGCAACCTCCGCCTCCTGGATTCAAGTGATTCTCCTGCCTCAGCCTCATGAGTAGTTGGGATAACAGGCACCTGCCACAATGCCCAGCTATCTTTTTTCTTTTCTTTTTTTTTTTTTTTTTTTTTTGAGACAGAGTCTCCCTCTGTCACTCAGACTAGAGTGCAGTGGCATGATCTGGGCTCACTGCAAACTTTGCCACCTGGGTTCAAGTGATTCTCCTGCCTCAGCCTCCGGAGTAGCTGAGATTACAGGCATGCACCACCATGCCCAGCTAATTTTTGTATTTTTAGTAGAGACTGGGTTTTACCGTGTTGACCAGGCTGGTCTTGAACTCCTGACCTCAAGTGATCCGACCACCTTGGCCTCCCAAAGTGCTGGGATTACAGGCGTGAGCCACCGTGCCTGGCAGCTATACATTTTTCATATGTCTGAAACGTATGAAGTTTCCAGTGTTCCCACGCCCTTGTCACCCCTTCTTATTGTCGCCCTTTTTTATTACAGCTAGTGTGTGAAGTGGCAGCCCACTGGGCGTTTTCCCTACTGCCCTTTGCGGAGCGGGCCTCACCCATGGGCATGTGCCAGAGCTGGCTCCCACTGGGCTTCAATTTGAATTTTCCCAGTAGTTGATGATGTTGAGCATCTTTTCATGTGTTTAAAAGCCAAAGTCATTTATATATCTTCTTTGTTGAGATGTCTAATAAAATTTTTGCCTTCTCTTTTTACTTGGGTTGTCTTATTTATTTATTTTTCTTTTTTGAGACGGAGTCTCACTCTGTCCCCCAGGCTGGAGTGCAGTGGTGTGAACCCGGCTCACTGCAAGCTCTGCCTCCTGGGTTCACGCCACTCTCCTGCCTCAGCCTCCTGAGTAGCTGGGACTACAGGCGCCCGCCACTATGCCTGGCTAATTTTTTTGTATTTGTAGTAGAGATGGGGTTTCCCCATGTTAGCCATGATGGTCTCGATCTCCTGACCTCGTGATTTGCCCACCTCGGCCTCCCAAAGTGCTGGGATTATAGGCGTGAGCCACCATGACCGGCCAGGTTGTCTTATTTTTAAAAATATGTTTATTACTAATTGTAAACTATATGTAACAAAAAACTTTTCTTTCTTTTTGAGACAGAGTTTCACTCTTGTTGCCCAGGCTGGAGTGCAATGGCACGATCTTAGCTCACTGCAGCCTCTGCCTCCCGGGTTCAAGTGATTCTCCTGCCTCAGTCTCCCGAGTAGCTGAGTTTACAGGCAGATGCCACAATGCCCAGCTAATTTTTGTAGTTTTAGTAGAGACGAGGCTTCACTGTGTTATCCAGGATGGTCTCGATCTCCTGACCTCGTGATTTGCCCGCCTGGACCTCCCAAAGTGCTGGGATTATAGGTGTGAGCCACCACGCCCGGCCAGGTTGTCTTATTTTTTAAAATATATTTATTATTAATTGTAAAATATATGTAGCAAAAAACTTTTCTTCCTTTTTTTTTTTTTTTTTTTGAGACAGAGTTTCACTCTTGTTGCCCAGGCTGGAGTGCAATGGCGTGATCTTGGCTCACTGCAGCCTCCGCCTACCGGGTTCAAGTGATTCTCCTGCCTCAGTCTCCCAAGTAGCTGGGTTTACAGGCAGATGCCACAACACCCAGCTAATTTTTGTATTTTTAGTAGAGACAGGGTTTCACTATGTTGGTCAGGCTGGTTTCAAACTCCTGACCTCTGGTGATCTGCCCGCCTGGGCGTCCCAAAGTGCTGGGATTACAGGCGTGATTTTTTACATTTCTATTTTGTTTTTGTAGAAACAGGGTCTCACTATGTTCCCCAGGCTGGTCTCAAATTGCTGGGCTCGTGATACTCCTGCCTTGACCTCCTAATGTACTGGGATTACAGGCGTGAGCCACTGTGCCCAGCCAATTTTTATTTTCTTAATGATGTTGTTTGAAGGACACCGTTTTCAGTTTTGATGAAATCCAATTTATCTCTATTTTCTTTCATGATCCTGCCTTTGGTCTTGCATCTGAGAACACTTTGCTTCACTCAAGGTCGGTCACGAAGATTTCCCCTCATGCATCCTTTTAACCATTTCATGCCTTTAGCTCTTACATTTAGGTATCTGGTTCATTTCAAATTAATTTTTGTGTATGGAGTGAGGTAGGGGTAACTCATCTTTTTACATGTGGATATCTAACTGTCATAGAACAACTGTTGAAAAGAGTGTCCTTTCCCCAACTGAAAGCCTTGGCACCTTTGTCAAACATCAACTGACCCTAAATGTTTGGGTTTATTTCTGGATTCTCCATTGATCTATATCTTGATTCTCATGCCAGCATGAACTCTATTACTGTAGTTTTATAGTAAGTTTTAAAATGGAAAGTGTGAATCTTCCAATTTTGTTCCCTTTCAAAATTATTTTGGCTATTCTGGATCCTTTGCATTTCCATATAAATTTTATGATCAGGTTGATAATTTCTGCAAAACAAAACAAAACAAAACAAAAAACAAGCAAAACCAAAAAGCTTGTTCACATTTCAGTAGGGATTGCATTCAACCTACAAACTAATTTGGAGAGCATTGTCATCTAAACACTGAGTCTTATAATCCATGAATACTGACTGTCCATCCATTCATTTAGATCTTCAATATCTCTTTGAAATGTTATATAGTTTTAAGCGTACTAGTCTTGCACTATTTTCATTAAACTTATTCCTAGGTATTTTACTATTATTATTTTGAGACAGGGTCTCCCTAAGTCTCCCAGGCTGGAGTGCAATGGCACAATCTCAGCTCACTGCAAACTTTACCTCCTGGGTTCAAGTGATTCTCCTTCCTCAGCCTCCCGAGTAGCTGGGATTACAGGTGTGTGCCACCACGTCTGGCTAGTTTTTGTATTTTTAGTAGACACGAGGCTTTGCCATGTTGGCCGGGCTGGTCTTGAACTCCTGACCTCAGGTGATCCACCCACCTTGGCCTCCCAAAGTGCTGGGATTACAAGTGTGAGCCACAGTGCCTGGTTGGTATTTTACTGTTTTTTAATGCTGTTGTGAATAAAATGCCTACAACTCCTGGGTTCACTCCTAATCTGCATGTGTGTGGATCTTCTAATTAGCATATCACATGCTTGGAGAATTGATCTAACAGGCCGACCTCCCCTGAGGTCTCAGAGTGACCAGTAGGTGGTGCACACGAAGGTTATTCCTGAATAGAACAGCAAAGGCTTGGAAAATGAACTGATAACTGGAACCACATTGCACAAGAGACTAAAATAAGAATGACCAAAAAAAGACCCAGAGAATCATCATTTACCACTCAACATTTCCACGATAGAAACAAAAATCACTTGATATATGAAGAAAGCGAATATCTAAACTCATGAATGGAAAAACAACAGACACCAATGATACGATGGCTCGCATGAATCATCTGACAAGGACTTTAAAACAGCTGTTGTAAAAATGCTCAAACCAGCAACTGCAAACAGTCTTGACACAAATATCAAAATAGAAGGACTCAGAAAAGAAATAGAAGATATAAAGAAGAACCAAAGGGAAATTTCAGAACCGAAAAATGTAACTGAAGAAAAAACTCACTGGATGGATTCAGCAGCAGAATGGAGGTAACAGAGGAGTCAACAGCCTCAAAGGTATGTTCACAGAAATTAATCTGAACAAGAGAGAGAAAAAATAATTTCAAAAAATGAACAGAGACTCTAGGACCTGTGGGACAGTAACAGGGCTAATATTTATGTCACTGGAGTCCTAGAAGGAGAGAGACCATGAGGCTAAAAGAACATTCGAGGAAGTAACAGCTGAAAAATTTATCAAGTTTTGTAAAAGACCCAACAGATTCAAGAAGCAGAGCAAATTCCATCCAGGATAAACCAAGAAATCCATTCCAAGACACTTCAAAGATTAAATTGCTGCAAACTACAGACAAAATAATCTTAAGACCGGGCGTGGTGGCTCACCCTGTAATCCCAACACTTTGAGAGGCCAAGGTGGGCAGATCACTTGAGGCCAGGAGTTCGAGAACAGCCTGGCCAACATGGAGAAACCCCCATCTCTACTAAAAATACAAAAATCGCTAGGCATGGTGGGTGTTTGTAGTCCCAGCTATTTGAGAGGCTGAGGCAGGAGGCAAAACCCTCCTGCCATGTTTGGCCAACATGTTTGCCATGTTTGGCCAACATGGCAAAAACCCATCTCTACTAAAAATACAAAAATGAGCCGGGCATGGTGGTATGCGCCTGTAGACCCAGCTACTCAGGAGGCTGAGGCACAAGAATTGCTTGAACCTGGAAGGCGGAGGTTGCAGTGAGATTGTGCCACTGCACTCCATCCTGGGTGACAGAGTAAGATTCTGCCCCAAAAATAAAAATAAAAATCTTAAAAGCAGCCAGAGAAATTTGATGTATTATCTATCTACAGATGTATTATCTATAAAGAAAAATGATTTGAATGGCTGGATTTCTCATCAGAACTCATAAGGGCTACAAAGAAAAGACACACTTTTCAGACTTCTACGTCCAGCAAACTTCCTCAGCCTGACAAAAGACATCAACAAATATCCTACAGCTAACTGCATACTTCATGGTGAAGTCCCAGATGCCTTCCTCCGGTCCTAAGACCAGGGTCAAGGTAAGGATTTCCACCCTCACCCTCTTTATCAACACCCTGCTGGAAGTTCTGGCTACTGCAAAAGGGCGAGACCAGAAATAAAAGGCATATCAGCTGGAAAGGAAGAAATGAAAGTGTCCTGATTTGCAGACAAGCATGATTATCTATGTAGAAAATTCCAGAGAACCTATTAGAAACCAAGAACAAGGCCGGGTTCGGTGGCTAACACCTGTAATGCCAGCACTTTGGGAGGCTGAGGCAGGTGGATCACTCAAGGTCAGGAGTTCAAGACCAGCCTGGCCAACATGGAGAAACTCCCATCTCTACTAAAAATACAAAAATCACTGGGCGTGGTGGGTGTTTGTAGTCCCAGCTATTTGAGAGGCTGAGGCAGAAGAATCACTTGAGCCTGGGAGGCGGAGGCTGCAGTGAGCCAAGATTGCGCGACAGCACAACACTCCAGCCTGGGCGACAGCGTGAGTGAGACTCTGTCACAAAAACAAAAACAAAAACAAAAAAACAAAAACAAAACAAAACAAAAAAACCCCAAAAACCTAGAACCAATGAATGATTTTAGCCAGGTTGCAGGTTACAAGGTCAACACATAAAAATCAATCATGGCCTAGCGCAGCGGCTCACGCCTGTAACCCCAGAACTTTGTCAGGAGATCAAGACCAGCCTGACCAACATGATGAAACCCCGTCTCTGCTAAAAACACAAAAATTAGCAGGACGTGGTGGCAGGTGCCTGTAATCCCAGCTACTAGGGAGTCTGAGACAGGAGAATCACTTGAGCCCAGGAGGCAGAGGTTGCAGTGAGCTGAGATCATGCCACTGTACTCCAACCTGAGTGACAGAGGGAGACTCTGTCTGAAAAATAAATAAATAAATAAATAAATAAAACGTTTTATTCCCATATACAAACAATGAACAATAGGAAGCCAAAAAAATTTTAAGGTTATAATTTACAATAGCTCCAAAACATGCCTAGATGTAAATCCAACACAACTTACAAAACCTGTGCACTGGAAACTATAAAATGCTCTTGAAAATAATCAAATAAAGGGAAAGACTTATTGGGTTGGTGGATTTGAAGTTTCAGCACAGTAAAGAGGTCCATTCTCCCCAAGGGATCTACACATTTAACACAAAACCAGGCAAAATTCCAGCAGGATTTTTTTTTCCTTTGGTAGATGTAGACTGATTTTACACTTTATATGGAAGGGCAATTAATTAGAATAACTGAAATTTGAAAGCAAGAAAACAGTTGTAGGATTCAGACTATCCGATTTTCTTTGTTTTTGAGATGGAGTCTGGCTCTGTCGCTCAGGCTGGAGTGCAGTTCTCCGCGGTTCTCCTGCCTCAGTCTCCCGGGTCACTGGAATTACAGGTGCCTGCCACCAGGCCCGGCTAATTTTTGTATTTTTAGTAGAGATGGGGTTTTGACATGTTGGTCAGGCTGGTCTTGAATTCCTGGCCTCAGGTGATCCGCCTGCCTCGGCCTCCCAAAGTGCTGGGTTACAGGAGTGAGCCACGCAGCCGGCTGACTATCTGATTTTAACACTTACTCTAAAGCCACAGCAGTCATGACCACGTGGCCAAAGTGATAGAGGCGCAGATCCACAGAAGGAAAAGATAGTCCGGATACAGCCACAGAAACTCACCATCTCCTCTGACCTTTGGCAAAGGGGCCATCCAGTGCAGAAAGGAGACTTCCGTCAGCAAATGGTGCTGGAATAACTGGTCATCGTTATTCTGAGTTGAACCGCTTTGGGTGTTCCTGGGAAGGCCTAGGGGAGCTGGGGACGGGGGCATTTCCAGATGAGCCAACCGGCACCTCCCACTGCTCCAGGGTGTGCGGAGCTGCCTGAGGCCCTGCCCGGGTGGGAGCCCTGCCCGCTGGGCAGCCTGCCCTCGGGTCCTCGTTCGTGGATAAAAAGGCACAGGTCAGAGCTGGGGAAGCTCTCCCCGGCCACCCAGGTGGTGAGGGTCACCCCGCGGTCACCCAGGCTGTCAGGGTCACCCTGCGGCCACCCAGGTGGTGAGGGGCACCCTGCGGCCACCCAGGTGGTCAGGGTCACCCTGCCGCCACCCAGGTGGTGAGGGTCACCCCGCGGTCACCCAGGCTGTCAGGGTCACCCTGCGGCCACCCAGGTGGTCAGGGTCACCCCGCGGCTATCCAGGTGGTCAGGGTCACCCCGTGGTCACCCAGGTGGTCAGGGTCACCCTGCGGCCACCGAGGTGGTGAGGGTCACCCTGGGCCTGTGTCCACCCGGCTCCCTCCACTGCCCGGGGTAGGCAAGCAGCGCTGCCACGCAGTGGAACTGCCAGCTTCGCAAGACGCAGGCGCCCGTGGGGTCCCTCCTGGGGTGAAGGGAGGGTCTTTCTGGGAACGCCCCCTTGGGGTGGCTCAGCTGCGAGGGAAACATGGGTCCTGGGAACCTGAGGCTGACGCAGGTGCTTGTCCTCAAAGACACCTCCCCCAATAAACGCTCAAGCGAGGGGGCGGGGAGACGGGAGACCTGGAGCCCGGCTCCTGGTTGCTGCGCGTGGAGGGAGCATCACGCCCCGCCCTTATTCCCGCCGCCACGGGGCTCCAGGGAGGCCGTCGCTCACCCACAGCAGCTGCGGGCCCGGCCCGGCCCTCCCGCGCCTGTAAGCCACGCCGGAGCTTCACCCCCCGGGCCCGCCCCTCCTCCTGCCCCTCCTCCCGCCCCCTCCTCCCGCCCCCGTAGCTGCTCCCTCTCGCCTTTCCCGGAACCGCGACCCCCGCGCCTTCCCTCAGGGCCCCGGGCGGGCGGACGCCAGACCCAGAAATCCGGGCGGGAGGTCGGGTGGTGTCTGCTCCGTCGCGGACAGGTGTCGGGGCGGGTCGGAGCCACGAGGACTCTCCGCAAAACGCCCAGCGACGTCAGTCTTCGCCAAGAGGCAGGTGGCTGCCCCGCTCCCCAGCTCGAGCCGGTTCGTCCCCACGTGGGGTGGAGGCGGCGCCGGACTCCCGTCCTCGGCAGGGCTCAGGCTCAGGGCCGGGGCCTCCTGCCGCGCGCCCGGAACGCCCTCCCCGTCCTCCCCGCAGCCCGTCCCCACCACCCGGGCGCCCCTTCTCGCCGGCTGCCACCCGCGGCCCCGCTCCCCTGGAGAGACGGGGTTTCACCATGTTGGTCAGGCTGGTCTCGAACTCGACCTTAAGTGATCCACCCACCTCGGCCTCCCAAAGTGCTGGGATTACAGGCGTGAGCGACCGTGCCCAGCCCACATTATTATTTTAGTAATAGCCGTCCTAATGGATGTGAAGTGGAATCTCACTGTGGTTTTGATTTGCGGTCCTAATGACTAACGATGTTGAGAGTGCTTTCATGTGCTTATTGGCCATTTGTGTATCTTCTCCAGAGGAATGTCTGTCTGTTCAAGTCCAGTTTTTCGTTGGGTTGTGTGTCTTTTTGCTGTTGAGTTGTTGAAATTCTTTATATGTTCCAGATACTAGAGCCTTATCAGAGATGTGATCTGCAAATATTTTCTCCCACTCAGTGGGTTGTCTTTTGTCTTTTCACTCACTTGATAGTGTCCTTTCATGCACAAAAGTTGTTAATTTTCATGAAATCCAATTTATCTATTTTTTCGTTTGTTGTTTGTGCTTTCAGCGTTGTTTTGTTTTGTTTTGTTTTGTTTTTTGACAGAGTTTTGCACATGTTGCCCAGACTAGGGTGCCATGGCGCGATCTCGGCTCACCACAACCTTTGGCTCCTGGGGTCAAGCAGTTTTTCTGCCTCAGCCTCCCGAGTAGCTGGGATTATAGGCATACACCACCACACCCGCCTAATTTGGTATTTTTAGTAGAGACAGGGTTTCTCCATGTTGGTCAGGCTGGTCTCAAACTCCTGACCTGGTGATCCACTCGCCTCATCCTCCCGAAGTGCTGGGATTACAAGCATGAGCCACCGTGCCCAGCCTTCAGCATTATGTTTAAGAAAACATTGCTAGCTGGGTGCGGTGGCTCATGCCTGTAATCCCAGCACTTTGGCAGGCCGAGGTGGGTGGAACACCTGAGGTCAGGAATTTAAGACCTGCCTGGCGGACATGGTGAAACCCCATCTCTACTGAAAAATACAAAACTGTGGCATGTGCCTGTAGTCCCACCTACTCGGGAGGCTGGGGCAGAAGAATCACTTTAAACCTGGGAGGTGAAGGATGCAGTGAACCTACATCATGCCAGTGTACTCCTGGGCAATAGAGTGAGACTCTGTCTCAAACAGAGAGAGAAAGAGAAAAGGAAGGGAGGGAGGGGAGGGAAGGGGGAGAAAGAAAAAGAAAAAGAAAGAAAAAAAGAAAAGGAAAGAAAACATTGCCAAATCCAATATTTTCTCCTGTATTTTCTTCCAAAAGTTTTTGTAGTTTTAGCTCTTAAGTTTAATGTTTAATCCATTTGGAGTTACTTTTTGAATATGGGTTAAGGTCAGGGTCCAAGTTCATTCTTTTGCATGTGGTTAACATTTTCTCAGCACCATTTGTTGAAGACACTGTCCTTTCCCCCATTGAATGGCCTTTTCCCCCTGTTGGGAATCAATTGATCATATGTGAGAGTTTAACTCTTAATTCTATTCCATGTCTATCCTTGTGTCAATACTATACAGTTTTGATTACTGTAGCTTTGTAGTAAGTTTTGAAATCAGGAAGTATGAATCCAACTTTGCTGTTTTTCAGAATTATTTTGGCCATTCAGGTCCCTTGAGATTCCAGGTGAATTTTAGGATAGGGTTTTCTTTTTTTTTTTTTTTTTTTTTTTTTTGAGACGGAGTCTCGCTCTGTCACCCAGGCTGGAGTGCAGTGGCGCGATCTCCACTCACTGCAAGCTCCGCCTCCCGGGTTCATGGCATTCTCCTGCCTCAGCCTCCCGCGTAGCTGGGACTACAGGCGCCGCAACCACGCCCGGCTAATTTTTTGTGTTTTCGGTAGAGACGGGGTTTCACCGTGTTAGCCAGGATGGTCTCGATCTCCTGACCTCGTGATCCGCCCACCTTGGCCTCCCAAAGTGCTGGGATTACAAGCGTGAGCCACCGCGCCCAGCCAGGATAGGGTTTTCTATTTCTGCAAAAAACACCATTGGGATTTTGATAGGGATTACACCAAGTCCGTAGGCTACTTTGGGTAGTATTGCCACTTTAGCAGTATCAAGTCTTCCAATCCATGAACACAGATGTCTTTCCATTTATTTAGGTCTTATTTAATTTCCTTCAGATGTATTTTGCAGTGTACAAGTTTTACAAGCCTTCCATATTTTTGGTTAATTCTCAAGTATTTTGCCTCTTTGGTGCCACTGTAAATGGAATTATTTTCTTTCTTTTTTTTTTTTTTTTTTGAGATGGAGTCTCTCTCTGTCACCCAGGCTGGAGTGCTGTGGCCCAATCTCGGCTCACTGCAAGCTCCGCCTCCCAGGTTCACACCATTCTCCTGCCTCAGCCTCCCGAGTAGCTGGGACTACAGGTGCCCACCACCTTGCCCAGCTAGTTTTTTTGTATTTTTTAGTAGAGACGGGGTTTCACCGTGTTAGCCAGGATAGTCTCGATCTCCTGACCTCATGATCCACCTGTCTCGGCCTTCCAAAGTGCTGGGATTACAGGCTTGAGCCACCGCGCCCGGCCAATGGAATTATTTTCTTAGTTTCCATTTGGGATTGTTCATTGATAGTGTATACAGATACAACTAATTTTTGTGTATTGGTTTTGTGTGCCTTGCAACTTTGCCTAGTTTGTTAGCTCTGAAAGTGTTTTTCTTTGTGAATTATTTAAGATGTTCTGCATATAAGATCGTGTCACCTACAAATAGAGATAATTTTAATTCTTTTCTAATTTGAATGCTTTTTTGTTTGTTTAATTGCTCTGGCTAAAATATTCAGTACTATGTTAGATAGAAGTGTTGAAAGTGGGGATCCTTGTCTTGTTCCTGATCTTAGGGGGAAAGTTTTCAGCCCTTCACCATTGAATATAATGTTAGCTGTGGCCTTTTCATATATGGACTTTGTCATGTTGAGAAAGTTCCCTTCTATTCCTAGTTTACTGAGCATTTATATAATGAGTGTTGGATTTTGTGAAGGGTTTTTTCTGCATTAATTGAGGAAATTATGTGTTTTTTTTCTCTTCATTCTATAAATGTGCTGAATCTCATTGATTTCTGCATGTTCAACCAACCTTGCATTCCTGGAATAAATCCCACTTGGTCATGGCATATATCCGTTAAATACACTGCTGAATTCAGTTTGCTAGTATTTTGTTGATAAGTTTTGCATCTATGTTCATAAGAGACATTGGTCTGTAATGTTATTTCTTGTAGTGCCATTCTGGCTTTAATATCAGGGTAATGCTGGCCTTACAAAATGAGTTAGGAAGTGTTTGTTCCTCCTCAATTTTTTGGAATAGTTTGATAATTCTACCTTAATTCTACTTTAAATGTTTGGTATAGTTCACCAGTGAAGCTCTTGGCTCCTGAGCCTTGCTTTGTTAGAAGGTTTTTGATGATTGATTCAATCTCTTTGTTATAGGTCTATTTAGATTTTGTATTTCTTGAGTCAGTTTTGGTGTATGTGTACATTTAAGAATTTGTTCATTTCATCTAGGCTATCCAATTTGTTGCTTATAGCATTCTTTTATAATCCTTTTTATTTCTGTAAAATGAGTAGTAATGTTTCCAGTTCATTTGTGATCTTAGTGATTTTAGTCTTGTTTTATTCCTTGTCAATCTAACAGTTTATCAATTTTGTTGATATTTTCAAGTACTAATTTTGCTTTTGTTGATATTCTCTATTTTTTTATTCTCCATGTCATTATATGTCATTAATCTCCACTATATATATATATATATATATATATATTTTTTTTTTTTTTTTTTTTTTTTTTTTGACACAGGGTCTTGTTCTGTCATCCAGGCTGGAGTGCAATGGCATGATCATAGCTCACTGTAACTTCAAACTCCTGGGCTCAACCAATCCTTCTGCCCCAGTCTCCTGAATAGCTAAGACTACAGGCACATGCCACCATGCCTAGCTAATTTTTTAATTCTAATTTTTTGTAGAACCAATATCTTGCTATGCTGCTCAGGGTGTTCTCAAACTCCTGGCCTCAAGTGATCCTTCCACCTCAGCCTCTCAAAGTGCTGGGATTATGGCACGAGCCACCGCACTCAGCCCACACTAATCTTTATTATTCTCTTCTTCCAGCTAGAGTTGGGTTATTTTAGTTCACTCTTTTTTTTCGTTCCTTAATGTGGCCTGTATGAAGATGTAAAGAGATATACTTCTTTTTGACATTTAAGAAAATCTCTTATTAGATCACTGGCTGACTGCAGAGATAATGAAATAAACTTAAATGACTACTCATAAGAAGGGATACAGATTTTGCAAACATAGTTTGGAAAAGTCACTAAACATATTTCCAGGCACCATGGCTCACACCTGTAATCCCAGCACTTTGGGAGGCTGAGGCGAGCTTATCACCTGTGGTCCAGAGTTCAAGACCAGCCTGGCCAACATAATGAAACCCCGTTTCTACTAAAAATACAAAAATATTAGCCTGACATAGTGGCAGGAGCTGTAGTCCCAGCTAGTTGGGAGGCTGAGGCAGGAGAATTGCTTGAACCCAGGAGGTGGAGGTTGCAGTGAGCTGAGATTGCACCACTGCACTGTAGCCTGGGTAACAGAGTGAGACTCTGTCTTCCAAAAAAAAAAAAAGATAATTGGCTGGGCATAGTGGCTCACACCTGTGATCGTAGCTGTTTGGGAGGCTGAGGGAGGTGGATCACTTGAGGTCAGGAGTTTGAAAGCAGCCTGGCCAACATGGTGAAACCCTGTCTCTATTAAAAATATGAAAATACTAGCCAGGCCTGGTGGCGGGTGCCTGTAATCCCAGCTACTGGGAGGTTGAGGCAGGAGAATTGCTTGAAACCAGGAGGCGGAAGTGGCAGTGAGCTGAGACTGGACCACTGCAGTCCAGCCTGGACAACAGAGTGAGACTCCATCTCAAAAAGAAAAAAAAAAAAAAAAGACAATTGTAGCCCTCAACAGCAATTTTTGAGGAGGAAGAATCTGATTTTCAGAGTTAACCACATTTATATAGATTGGATATTTGTCCTCCAAATCCCATGTGGAAATTGGATCCCCACTGTTGGAGGCAGGGTCTGGTGGGAGGTATTTGAGTCATGGGGTGAACTCCTCGTGAATGGTTTGGCACTGTCCTCATGGTAGAGTAAGTTTTCCCTCTAGCAGCTCCTCTGAGATCTGCTTGTTAAAAAGACCCTGGAATCTCACTCCTTGTTTCTGTGTCTCTCTCACCATGTGATGTGCCACCTCCCTTTCACCTTCCACCGGGAGTAAAAGCAGCCTGAGGCTCTTGCCAGAAGCAGGTGCTGGTGCCATGCTTCCTGTACAGCCTGCAGAACCAGGAACAAAGGAAACCTCTCTATAAATTACCCAGCCTCTGGTGCTCCTTTGGCAACACAAGTGGACTCAGACACACCTTATAATACTTGAAATGTCCAGTTCCAACACAAAATTACAAAGCATACAAAGAAACAGGAAAGTATGACCCATCACAGGAAAAAAAAAGGTAATTTTATAGAAGTCATCTCTGAAGCTGTCCAGACATTGGAAGTACTAGACAAAAATGTTACATCAACTATCTTAAAAATATTCAATAAGCAGTCCTGGTGTGGTGGCTTATGCCTATAATCCCAGCATTTTGGGAGGCCGAGGAGGGCAGATCACCTGAGGTCAGGAGTTCCAGACCAGCCTGGCCAACATAGAGAAACCCTGTCTCTACTAAAAATACAAAAATTAGCCGGATGTGGTAGCACACACCTGTAATCCCAGGTACTCAGGAGGCTGAGGCAGGAGAATTGCTTGAACCTGGGAGGCGGAGGTTGCAGTGACCTGAGATCACGCTAATGCACTCCAGCCTGGGTGACAGAGCAAGAGTCCATCTCTCTCTCTCTCTCTCTCTCTCTCTCTCTCTCTCTCTCTCTCTCTCTTTGTGTGTGTGTGTGTGTGTGTGTGTATTTATATTCAATAGGCTAAAGGGAAATATGGACATGGAGCTAAAGAAAATCAGAAGAATAAGGCATGAAACGAGGCAATCTCAATAAGATACATAAATTATAAACGGGAACCAAGTAGACAATATAGAGCTGAAAAACAAAATAGCAGAAACGAAGAATTCAGCTGGGCATGGTGGCTCACACCTGTAATGCCAACACTTTGGGATGCTGACCCCAGGAGTTCAAGACCAGCCTGGGCAACATAGACCTTGTCTTTACAAAAAAAGTATTTTTCTTAATTAGCCAGGTGTGATGGTGCATGCCTATAGTCCCAGCTACTTGGGAAGCTGAGGTGGGAAGATTGCTTGAGCCCAGGAAGCCAAGGTTGCAGTGAGTCACATTCATACCACTGCACTGCAGCCTGGGCAACATAGTGAGACTGTCTCAAAAAAGAAAAGAAAGACGTGAAGAGTTCACTCAAGGGGTTCAATGTCAGATTTGTGCACATAGAAGAAAGGATCAGGGAACCTGAAGACAAGGCGATTGGAATTATCCACTCTGAAGAGCAGAAAGAAAAATTATGCAGAAAAATGGAATAACCCAAGGGACCTGGGACACCATCAAGTGTACCAACATACACATCACGGGAGTCCCGAAAGGAGAAGAGAAATAAAAAAGGGAAGAAAAATTATTTGAAGGAATAGTATCCCCAAACTCCCCAAATTTGATGAAATAAATGAATCTACATATCCCAGAATCTCAACAAACTGCAAACTGGATAAACTCAGAGATCCACAGTGAGAAACACTGTTGTCAAACTGTCAGAAAAAAACAAAGACAAAGAAAGCAGCAAGAGAGAAGCAACGGTCTCGTACAAAGGAGCCTCAATAAGATTTTTAGCAGATTTCTCATCAGAAGCCTTGGAGACCAGAAGGCAGTAGTATAAGTAAACTACACAAGAAAATATAAAATCAAGGATTATGATAGTTTTGGTTTGTAACTCCTGTTTTTTCTATATGATTTGAAAGACCAATTCATAAAACAGTAATTATAAATCTGTGTTAATGGACATAAAATATATAAAGATGTATCTGTGACCCCCAAATATCTGAGACAAGTGTGGGTCAATTCAGGAAGTTTATTTTGCCAAGGTTGAGGACGTGAGCCCGTGACACAGCCTCATTAGGTCCTGATGCCACGTGCCCAAGGTGGTCTGGGCACAGCTTGGTTTTATACATTTTAAGGAGACATGAGACATCAATATATGTAACGTACATTGGTTCTGTCTGGAAAAGTGGGACAGCTCAAATTGGGGAGGGGGCTTCTGAGTCATGGATAGATAAGTGACAAACAGTTGCATGCTTTTGAGTTTCTGATTAGCCTTTCCAAAGGAAGAAATCAGATATGCATTTATTTCAGTGAGCAGATGGATGACTTTTTCTATCCTTTGTCCACAAAGAATTTTTCCACAAATTTGTGCACACAAATTTGTCCACCAGGAGCTGAGGCCAAAACGTTGGTCTCTTTTATTCACACCTATGTGCCAGGAACACCCCGATGGCCTCGGCATCTGCACTTCTCCCCACCTGCCTGCCCTCCACAAGCTCACTCTCGATGCTCTTCCGCAAGGCAGTCAGGGACCTGTTAGAGCCGGGCAACGCAAAGGCCCTGCCTCTGCAGTCTCTGTTCACACTTTACCTTGTCTGAGCCTCCCAGGGACCACCCTATTTTTGAAATTTTATATTTTATTTATCTATTGAAATAGTGTCTTGCTCTGTCACCCAGGCTGGAATGCAGTGGTGCAATCATGGCTCACTGCAACCTCAATCTCCCAGGCTCAAACAATCCTCCTGCCTTGGCCTCCCAAAGTGCTGGGATTACAAGTGTGCAACACAGTGCCTGGCCTCACCCTATTTTATTTCATTTTAATTTTTAGTTTATTATTTTTGAGGTGGGGTATCATTCAGTCGCCCAGGCTGGAGTGCAGTGGTGTGATCTCAGCTCACTGCAACCTCTGCCTTCCGGGTTCAAGCGATTCTCCTGCCTCAGTCTCCTGAGTAGCTGGAATTACAGGCGCCCACCACAATGCCTGGTTAATTTTTGTATTTTTAGTAGAGATGGGGTTTCCCCATGTTGGCCAGGCTGGTCTCAAACTCCTCACCTCAAGTGATCCACCTGCCTCAGTCTCCCAAAGTGCTGAGATTACAGGCAGGAGTCACCACGCCCAGCCCCACCCTATTTTAGATTGCAGCTCCCCACACTCCCAATCGCTCTCCCCAGCCTCATTCTTTACCCCACGCTGGCACCAGCCACGCCCCTTCGCTTACGTATGCCACCTGGCTCTGGTTGTCTCTCCCATGCAAAGGTCAGCTCCATGATCCCAGTTTGCCCGGGACTGTCCTGGTGTCAGCACTGACATTCTGACCCAAGACCCTCCTTAGTGCCAGGCAGCCCCAGACTTGGTCCCCCAGCTGCAGGGCCCGGGATCTTTGCCAATGTTGTTTGTTCCCAGTGCTGGGTCGGTGCCCAGGGTCCCGGGCCTGCTCAGCTGTGCGTGATGAGTGAATGAGGAAGGCGGGTGTCCAAGGCTCACCCGTGTTAACACTGTGGCCCAGATGTGAGCAGGGCTGTGCGCCCTCGTGCAGCTGCTCCTGCCCGCCCCTACTGCACCCACCATTTCTGGGGCCCGGGGTGCTCAGCACTTTTCTCCTGGCAGGTGTGGGGGTGGGTTTCCGGCGGTGGTGGTGGAGAGCGGCAGCGACGCTGGCCGAGGAGGCGGTGAGTGCACTGGGCTGTGGGCGCTCTGTGTTGGTGCTGGGGCGCCTGACCAGGCTCAGCACCGGCACTGAGAGCCACTGCCACCTGGTGGCAGCATGCGTGTATCCTCCAGCAGGTGCCTCCCTTGTCTGGGAGGGACAGTAGGACAGCTGAGATCTGAACACAGCCTCTTAAGAGTCCCAGAAGACTCAGTTTCCCCCATCTGTGGAAGGCTTGAGGGAGCCCACACCCAGTCAGGCAGGAGCTCAGCTCCGTGACCCTGCTCTGGCAAATCCTCCCTAGCTCCAACTCCACACTGGCCAGGATTCCCGGAGTAGCCCCGGGTCAGAGCAGGGGTCTTTGTGCACTACAGGGAGCACCCCTGGCTGGTCCAGGAGGCAGGAGCAGGAACCTGGGGCGGGGGCTGCCCTGCTGAGCTGGGACACTGGTCTTCTGGCTGGGGGTGGACAGGGGTATCCAGGGGAGACACGGAGAGAGCAGAGTGGCAGCCTGTGCTGAGCACCCCGCCCCCACTGTGCCCCTGACCTCCTCCACGTTAGGGAGGGGCACCTGGGCAAGTGGCAGCCTGCATCCCCCCATGCCCCCGATGTCCAGGTTAGGGAGGGGCACCCTCTCCATGCCCCCACTGGCCTCCCTGCCCCTTGTGCCCAAACCCAGCTTCTCAAGCCCCTGACCTGGCCTGACCTCTGCATCCCCAGGGTGTCCCCACCACTGCTCCTTTATGGGGATACTTGGATGAGGATGTCTGGTCACACCATGTGACACTGACCTTAGCTGACCCCAAATCCACTCCCAGAGACCCTGCCCCTCCCCTGAGTCCCAAGGTGCTGCCTGCCCCTGACATGCCCAATGGGGTGTGGCCTCCCACGCCTTTGGGGTACTCTCGGGTCCAGCCTCATGGGGATGGCTCCACGACACCCACAGTCCAGACTTGTCCCTGATGCCGTCACCATCCAGCCAGGCCCAAGCTCCATTCTGACAGCTACCCCTGGACCAGCGTTTACTGAGTGGAGGGGACTTGCTCGCTCTGCAGTCCCCTCTCCAGTCTGTGGGGCAGAGCAGCCTCCATTGCAAGAAGGGAAAGAAGGCCCAGGGCCCATGGCAGGCTGGAAGACGGCAGCCTGGGCCCAGACTGCAGTGGGAGTGCATCTGCAGATGGGGTGCGACCACCGCCAGGACAGGCCGGGCACGCAGCCCTGCACAGCACTCAGGTGAGACGTCCAGGCTCCAGAGGGCGGCTCAGCGGGGAAGCCAGGGAGCCTACGTGACCCACACAAGAGGTCTTCGAGGGCCGACCCCACAGCCCACTGCACAGGCCACTGCTGGGGACCCCTGGCTGGGGTCTGGATGTGCCACTTGGAACGTCTCAGAACCACACATCCCAGCAGGTGGCCCCCAGGCAGGTGGCCTCTGAGACTACAGGAAGTGACTGACCCTTGCTGGGTGAGTGGGGCTGGGATCTAGGGAAGCTGAGACCCTCTGGAGGGGTCCAAGTGGGGCGGGTGCCCCAGTGAAGCTCAGCACCCAAGGATGCGCAGATAGGGGAGGTGGACTCCAGCCAGTGTGGGGTGCCCCGGGCAGAAACAGGTGATCCTTGACCACCTCGGGCTTGGTCAGCTACAGGTAGGGTGGGGTTGCACCTTGCACCCCAGAGCACTGGGGAAGCTCTGGGCAGCTGCCAGGGCCTTGTCTTCAGGGCCAGGCTCAGTGGCCATGACCATGAATTGTCTGAGAGGGAGGCTGGGGTCCAGCACCTGGGCCATTCAGGGAAGGGGTAGCCCACCCGGCTCCTGCTATTCCCAGGGGACTCAGGACAGGGTTGAAGGTCTTTTTTGTGACCCAGAGCCCCTGAGGGCCCCATGGAGCTGTAGCCCTAGGAGAGCCAGCAGATGCCTGGGCCCCACAGTCAGGTGAAACCACCCCACACTCTGAGGGGGGCCTGGCTCAGCTGTCCGAGGCTGTGCCTTGGCCTCCTGCTCCCCAGCAATGTGTCCCTGGCACCTACTTGTTCTTGAGGAGATTCCTGGCCTCAGGCTGCCATCCCATGGGGGTGGGTGCAACTGGAGAGAGATGTGGAGGTGGTACTGGCTGGGGCACCCCCTCCCAGCCCTGGCCCCACTGTGCGAGGCTGAGACAATGTGAGGGAAGGGGAGGGGGCTGCCCAGTCCTGGGGGTCAGTGGCTGTGGACAGCAGCCTCCTGTCTCCAGGGAGGCTCAGCAGACAAGTGAAGGAGGGGCCCACTCTGGCCCCAAAAGCAGTGTGTGTTACCTCCAGATCCCCCCACCTGAGCCAGGCCCAGTCCTCCTGCTGCCTCCAGGCCTGTCCCTGGGGCCGTGGACTTGCCCAGCATAGCATGGGCACTCCACAGTGGCAGGTGCCAGCCCCAGGGACACCTGACCAGCAGGTGTCCTTTGCCCCTTTCGTCTGTGAGCTGCTGGAGGTGACCTTTGCTGGGGAGGGGAACCCAGGCTTGGCCAAAAAGTATTGCTGGGAGAAGGGGGAGCTGAAGGTCTGCGGGTCCTGCCATGGCCCTGGGCATGTCCTGTGGGCAGCAGGCCAGAGGCTGCCCTGAAATGGCTGTGGCTCGGCTGAGCTGAGGAGACATTCCAGAGACCCCTGCCTGGCGCACTGGTGCTCCCTGGAAAGGGTCTCCAGAGGCCCTGGGTGCCTGGCTGTCCTATCCACCCCCTCCCACCCCTCCCACCTCTGTGGCTCTTGCGATTCACCCCACCTGAAGCTAGGCAAGCTCTTGAGCTCACAGGGAGGGTGCAGGTGGGAGTGCCAGCTCTGACCCTTCCTGGACTCCAAGGCAGAGTCACGCTCCTGACCACACCGGGACACACGTGCTTAGTTCTGTCCACTGGGCAGAGTCCTGTCCTGATGTACCCTGGGTCCTGGGAGCCTGGGCCTCAGTGGCTCGTTGGCAAAGGGACATCCCAAGTCACTGGTGGTTGGAACCAGAGCTCCGATCAGGGAAGGTGGACCCCCAGGGAGGAGGAGGCAAGGCCAGTGACAGAGTGAGACCAGGGAGGGTGTGCGGGAGGCCCAGCGGTATGTGGTGGAGGAAACTGCGAGGCTGGAGGGCAGTGGTGGGCACAGGCCTGGGTTTGGCACGGAAGCCTGACCTGTCTCAGGGCTGGGTGGTCTCCCCGTCTCCCCCACCCAGTCTTCTGTTCAGTGCACGCCATACCCAGCCCACTGTGTGAGGCCGGGAGTGCCTGGGTCTAGTCCTCAGCCTCCTGTGGCCCCTGAGAGCTGGGCACCCGCTGGAGTGGAGGTTGCAGAGCTGCTGGGGGACGGAGAAGTGTACATCGGTCCTCCAGCCCTGCAGGCACAAGGCAGCTACGTCAACACGGCCTCCTGCTTCCCCCGAGGATGATAGGAAGGGGGGGTGTGAACTGAGCTCCATCAACACGGCCTCCTGCTTCCCCCGAGGATGGGGATGGGAAGTGGGGGGTGTGAACTGAGGTCCTGCAGTGGAGGAGATGGGTAGGGGCTGGGCACAGCAGCAACACCCACCTGGATGCAGATGCCTGGGGCACAGGCCTCCTCCCTGGGAAGGTCCAGGAAGGCAAAGGCAGGGGCGGCTGCGGGGTCACCCTGGGATGGGGGAGGGCAGGTCACAGGCAGTGGGAGGAAGGGCAGATCAGGCTAAACCCTGTCCTTCTCCCACATCCTCTCAGCACAAAGCAGGGCTGGCCCCCTACCCCTCCCTGCCAGGTAGGCTAGACCCTGGGTGGGCTCAGGGCCCAGGTGGGGCAGAGACCACTACAGGGAAGTGATGGGGTCCTGCTGTCCCCCCCCACCCACTTCCCCAGGATGGAGCCCCTCTCTCGGCTCACTGAGGCTGGAGGGAGCGGGCTGGCCTGGAGTGCGGGTTGGCAGGCAGGGAGCTGTGACTTCCTCCTGTGACACAGGTGCACCTGGAAGTGGGCGGGGCTGGACGAGAAGAAGGTGGCCCGGAGGTGGCCCTTCATGGGCGAAGGCTGGATGGTCATTTTCCAGGCTGTGGGGAGTGAAGGGTGAGACTCCCATCTGGCCCAGCACCCCACTGCCTCCCTTCCTTCCCCAGAGGGCCCAGTGCCTGCCCACTGTACCTCCCCCAACCCACCCGGTCCCTCACTGGCCCAGCACTGTTATCCCACCTCCCCGACCAACACAGAGTGACATAAAGGATGTTCTGTGCTGCGTCCACGCTGTGCAGGCCCCATGGAGAACTTACTTGGGAAGCGACGCTGTTCAAAAGGGCACCGCACCCAGGACCCCCAACTGGTGGAGAACTGCAGAGTGGGGTGAGGGGTGCAGGAGGGTGGAGTGTGTGCAGGGCAGGGACAGAGACAGGCTGGGTCAGCTTCAGGGTGCTCTGGCCCAGATCCCCTCCTTAGGCCCTTAGCTCACCCACTGTCAGACCAGAAGGGGGCTCTGAGGGACGGCTGGGAGGGTGGGCTCCAGGGCTGGGCAAGGGCCCCTGCCCTACTTCCTGTCCTGATGCCCCCTGGCCCCTCCCCAAATAGGGCACTGGCAGGCTGTGGCAGCCCCTCACCTTCAGGCAGAGCTGGGGTTGGGTGTCCACCAGCGGGTACTGCACCTGAGGAGGGCTGGGGTCAGGCTGTGGCATCCATGCCCACCCCCATCCCTGCCGAGCAGGCACTCACTCTTCGATGCACCAGCTGGCTGGATCGCTGCAGCTTACGACAGCCGGCCCCGGGCCCCGGGCGCCAGCACAGGCTCACATGGCCACTCACAGGGCAGGTGGGCTCCCAGCTCAGTGTCTGGCTCCCTGGGTGGTAGTAGACCGTGTCCCACAGCACCTCCAGTGCCTCAGTGTCTGCAGGAACCCTCCCCCAAACACAGGTCAGTTGGCCCCTACTCTTGCTGCCAGGCCCATGGGGTCTAGCACCCACTCAAGTGACCACTGGGCCAGGGTCCAGAGCAGTCCTCCTATGGGTTGCTGAGCCCTGTCCCAAGTCTGTGCATGTGTGTGCATGTGTGTGCGCGCCTATGTGTGTGCCTGTGCATGGGTGCGTGTCCATGGGCATGGGTGTGTGTGCCTGCCTGTGCATGGGTGTATTCATGTGTATGTGTGTGCACGTGTATGGGTGTGTACGTGCATGGGTGCGTGTCATGGTGTGGGTGTGTATATGCATGGGTGTGCGTGTGTGTGCATGTGTATGGGCGTGCATGTGCATGGGTACGTGTGCATGTGTGTGTGCAATGTCGCTGAGCAGAACCGAGAGCAGGGCATCTCTCTTTTATTTTTTTCAGACGGAGTCTCTCTCTGTCCCCCAGGCTGGAGTGCAGTGGTCTGATCTCAGCTCACTTGCAAGCTCCGCCTCCCTGGTTCACGCCATTCTCCTGCCTCAGCCTCGCGAGTAGCTGGGACTATAGGCGCCCCCCACCACGCCCGGCTAATTTTTTGTATTTTTAGTAGAGACGGGGTTTCATGGTAGCCAGGATGGTCTTGATATCCTGACCTCGTGATCCGCCCGCCTCAGCCTCCCAAAGTGCTGGGATTACAGGCGTGAGCCACCGCGCACGGCCTGGGCATCTCTCTTGTGCCCCTCAGACAGCCCCTCTTGACAGCCTTGATTTTCCCAGGTGAGCTGGGCCACGTGAGCACACACACACACACACACACACACACACGTGCACATCCACATCTGTGCACAGGTTCCCTTGGTGACAGGCCCAGGGATTTAGGCTGGGCCTGCCCCTTATCTCATCCCCCCACGTCAGTCCTCATGGTGGGATCAGCCTGGCCGCAGCCATTCCCACCCTCCCGCCCTTTGGCATCGCAGGACACTTGCCGTTTTCAAAGGGGCAGATCTGGGTCCGCACCGCATCAGGGGTCGCAGACCAGCCCTGTGGGAGGGGTTGGGGTCAGCGCAGCCCGCCCACCCCTGTGTTCCCCCACCTGCCCCAAGTACAGGCCACACCTCCAGGCACAGGCACGGCAGTTCCTGGCTGTAGGGCAGGGAGACAACCCGGGAGACGTTGTTGGCGGTCACCTGCAACCCAGAAAGGGCGGTTGAGGGGCTGCGCGGGAGGGCGGGGGTGGTCTGAGGTGGGCGGGGCCTGGGCCTGACGGGGCGGGGACGGGAGGTGGGCGGGGCCTAGGCCTGACCGGGGCGGGGACGGGAGGTGGGCGGGGCCTAAGGTTGACCAGGGCGCGGGGCGCGGGCGCTCACTTGCACCGGGGCGCCCACGTCCTCGCAGGTGAACCGCTTGTGGCAGAGCCGCACGTAGTAGTCGGGGCTCCCAGAGGCCCTGGGCACCTGCACCAGAATCGCCTTGCGCCTCCGGTCCACCCAGTAGCTGAGCTTCCCGGCTGCAGGAGGCCGCAAGTCGGGGCCGCGCTGGGACCAGGGGTCACCGACACGGGGCTCTGTCCCGAGAGCCCCGACTTGGCGGCTCCTGTTTGGTTCAGGCGTTTGGCAGCCGCCCACCCGAGGGCCCCTCGGGATTTCCCAAACGGTGCAGAAGACCCCGGGGAGAGGAAGCCTGTCGCAGCGTCCAGGGGTCTTCGCCAGGGCGTCGAAGGAGGGAACTCACCGAGGCAGTCAGGCACGTTCCTCCCCACGTCCTCCTCTCCGCAGTCTGCAAAGCGCAGAGGCAATGGCGGGGTGCGGGCTGCCCTGCCCTGGGGGCAATCCTCCTCCACCCGCCCCCTCCGCACCCCCTGCCCCCACCCCGCGCTGTGCCTCCGCCATGCGACCTCGAATTAAGC